>NC_139960.1:362387-369887 GCF_963454915.1 Gymnoscopelus microlampas
CTCATTGCTGCACCTATCTGTCATATTTTTAACATGAGTCTGGAAGGTACATGCCCGCACATCTGAAAAGTAGCCAAAGTCATTCCACTCCCTAAAAATGCAAAGAATGCCTTCACTGGCTCTAACAGCAGACCAATAAGCCTGTCACCAGTTCTAAACAAATTACTAGAAAAAATTATATTCAATCAAATACAATGCTATTTTTCTGTTAACAGTCTGATGAGTGAGTATCAACACGCGTATAGAGAAGGTCACTCAACAGCCACAGCACTGACACCAATGACAGATCAATGGATGAAAGAGAATGATGTGAAGAAAATGGTGGGAGCAGTACTATTAGACTATAGCGCTGCCTTTGATGTGATAGACCATAGAATCTTACTCGACAAATTGGAGTGCTATGGTTTTGCCCCAAAGGCGATATCATGGCTAGAAAGTTATCTATATAACAGAACCCAGAGTGTATACTTTAATGGCAGTATCTCGAGTGCTAGATGTGTTGAGAGTGGAATTCCACAAGGAAGTTCACTAGGACCTCTACTCTTTTCAATCTTTACAAATGATTTTCTCTTGAAAAAGCACAAGTCTCTACTCTCCATGTACTCTGATGACACGACAATATATACTCAGGCTCCCACAATAGGTGAGATAACTGAGATTCTGAACAAAGAACTGAAAACAGTAATGGAATGGGTGATTAGAAACAAATTGGTGCTCAACATTCAAAAAACTAAAAGTATAGTATTTGGCACAAATGACGTACTAAGGTCTAAACCGCAGGTGAATCTGATGCTGAATAACGTAGAGGTTGAGCAGGTGGAGGAAACAAAGCTCCTGGGACTCATCCTAGTGAACATTTCATCATGGACGAGACACAGAGATACAGTGGTGGCTAAGATGGGGAGGAATATATCTGTCATCAAGAGGTGTTCAGTGTTTTTACCACCGAAACTGACAAAACAAGTCATTGAGACTCTAGTCCTTTCACAACTGGACAACTGCTCAATGATCTGGTCAGGGGCTAATAAGAGGGACCTGGGAAAGCTGCAACTGGTTCAAAACAGAGCAGCTCGCCTTGCACTTATAGGTGTACACCAAGACATAATGTAAACACAATACATATGAAGCTCTCCTGGACATTAGTCACAGAGAGGCTGATGGTATCACTCCTTGTCTTTTTGAGAAACATAAATGAGCTGAAACATCCAACCTGTCTTACTGTCTATATAAGCAACTTACACCTAGCTCTAAAATCCATACATATAAGACGAGACATGTCACAAGAGGTTGCTATCAAATCCCTAAAGCCAAAACAGAGTCTATGAAGAGCACAGTGCTGTATGGAGCCATGGCTGCATGGAACACACTGCCAGATCAGATTCTAAAGAAAAAACTAAAGCAAGCTTCAAAAAACGATTGAAGAGGCATCTACAAGCTCAAAGATTGTAATTACAATAGCAGCAGACAGGTTATGGTAAACATACAGCAGCATACCCATTCATATAGGTTTTTTATTTTTTTTTATTTTAATTTTAAACACATGCAGGAATATGGCACTTTCGCTAACACAGACACACACACATCCTTTCACAGCTATGATTAGGATTGTATTTGTTTTTGTTTGTTTTTACTTTATAAGAAGTGAAGGGAGACATCTGTAAAATTATTAGTATTATTGTTTATTTTAATTTTTCTTTCCAAGGAAATGGGGAATCAAGAAAATAAGCTGTATGTGATGGTTGATATGAAAGTCACTGTTTGAAGGAAAATTGACGGCGTACAATATCTGTATCATTGTCCTGTAATGTACTGTTGAATGTCATGTTTTATGTTATTTGTGGACCCCAGGAAGATTAGCTGTTGTTATGCACCAGCTAATGGGGATCCTAATAAACTCATGAACTCATGCACACATGCACACACACGCAACACAAGTACACATGCACACATGCACACATGCACACACACGCAACACAAGTACACATGCACACATGCACACATGCACACACACGCAACACATGCACACATGCACACATGCACACACACGCAACACAAGTACACATGCACACATGCACACACACGCAACACAAGTACACAAGCACACATGCACACACACGCAACACAAGTACACATGCACACGCATGCTTCCAGTTCAACTATAAGTTGTTTTCCATGCTATTCTGTGCTGCCCAATTGCAGTGGTGTAACTAAGTACATGTACTCAAGTACTGTACTTAAGTACAATTTTGAGGCATTTCCAATTTTCGTTACTTTTACCTCTACTCCACTACATCTCAGAGGCAAGTATTGTATTACTACTCCACTACAATTACTTACTTACAAATTAAACATTACTTTAGTTACTAGTTACTTTGTAGATTTTGATTATTATTACAAAACATACAGTAACCACTTCAGCCCTATATACATTTCTGCCATTTGAAAATATCAGATCTACAAGCTCATAATGCGTCGCGATGCGACGCATTATGCTTGTAGATCTGATATTTTCAAAAGATTTTTATACATTTGAAAACTGGAAATGGAACATTCTGCCTAAACATTCTTCTGAACGTTGAACTGTCGTCTTTGTCGTATTTTGTCTCTTGTTTTGATTGAGTCCGCGTTCAGGTGTGCATCCACACAAGCACACACATGCACACACAAGCACGCAAGTACGCACACACACACATTACATTTTCCGTTGAAAATGTAACTAAATAACCCCGCCTGGCAGGTACTTAGGGGTGTGAGTGGGTCTGAACGGGCCGGTACGCTCAGTTAAAAGATTCAGCGCCGGTCCACCGTACCGGGAAGAAGAGAGGCGGCCTGTCAAAAGCCCAAAGTATAACCTGCCATGAACGCATGTCCAACAATAACACACATGTACTAACGTTAAATCAACATAAATGTTTGTTTTCTTATAAAGTGCTTCTAAATCGCTCCGGTGCGTTTGTGTCAACAAACAACCGTGTTGTTTGTGGTGTTTAATTTACTCTACGGAGACGATCTCTCACAAGCCACGATGCCGTCACTATAGTCTGTGAGGTAAACCAGAAGACTCGCCCCGAAACACGCTCACACACATTTTTCTGCGGAACAGCGGTTCTTGTATTCTTTTTACTGAGGATAAGGTTAGAAACAAGTTTAGGGTCAGACATAGTTTTACTGAGGTTACGTTTAAGAATAAGGTTAGGGTTAGACATAGTTTTACTGAGGTTAAGGTTAGGAATAAGGTTAGGTTTAGACATAGTTTTACTGAGGTTAAGGTCAGGAATAAGGTTAGGTTTAGACATAGTTTTACTGAGGTTAAGGTTAGGTTTAGACATAGTTTTACTGAGGTTAAGGTCAGGAATAAGGTTAGGTTTAGACATAGTTTACTGAGGTTAAGGTTAGGAATAAGGTTAGGTTTAGACATAGTTTTACTGAGGTTAAGGTTAGGAATAAGGTTAGGTTTAGACATAGTTTTACTGAGGTTAAGGTTGGGAATAAGGTTAGGTTTAGGCATAGTTTTACTGAGGTTAAGGTTAGGAATGAGGTTAGGTTTAGACATAGTTTTACTGAGGTTAAGGTTAGGAATAAGGTTAGGTTTAGACATAGTTTTACTGAGGTTAATGCTAGGAATAAGGTTAGGTTTAGACATAGTTTTACTGAGGTTAAGGTTAGGAATAAGGTTAGGTTTAGACATAGTTTTACTGAGGTTAAGGTCAGGAATAAGGTTAGGTTTAGACATAGTTTTACTGAGGTTAAGGTCAGGAATAAGGTTAGGTTTAGACATAGTTTTACTGAGGTTATGGTTAGGAATAAGGTTAGGTTTAGACATAGTTTTACTGAGGTTAAGGTTAGGAATAAGGTTAGGTTTAGACATAGTTTTACTGAGGTTAAGGTTAGGAATAAGGTTAGGTTTAGACATAGTTTTACTGAGGTTAAGGTTAGGAATAAGCTTAGGTTTAGACATAGTTTTACTGAGGTTACGTTTAGGAATAAGGTTAGGTTTAGACATAGTTTTACTGAGGTTAAGGTTAGGAATAAGGTTAGGTTTAGACATAGTTTTACTGAGGTTAAGGTTAGGAATAAGGTTAGGTTTAGACATAGTTTTACTGAGGTTAAGGTTAGGTTTAGACATAGTTTACTGAGGTTAAGGTTAGGAATAAGGTTAGGTTTAGACATAGTTTTACTGAGGTTAAGGTTAGGAATAAGGTTAGGTTTAGACATAGTTTTACTGAGGTTAAGGTTAGGAATAAGGTTAGGTTTAGACATAGTTTTACTGAGGTTAAGGTTGGGAATAAGGTTAGGTTTAGGCATAGTTTTACTGAGGTTAAGGTTAGGAATAAGGTTAGGTTTAGACATAGTTTTACTGAGGTTAAGGTTAGGAATAAGGTTAGGTTTAGACATAGTTTTACTGAGGTTAAGGTTAGGAATAAGGTTAGGTTTAGACATAGTTTTACCAAGGTTAAGGTCAGGAATAAGGTTAGGTTTAGACATAGTTTTACTGAGGTTAAGGTCAGGAATAAGGTTAGGTTTAGACATAGTTTTACTGAGGTTAAGGTTAGGAATAAGGTTAGGTTTAGACATAGTTTTACTGAGGTTAAGGTTAGGAATACGGTTAGGTTTAGACATAGTTTTACTGAGGTTAAGGTTAGGAATAAGGTTAGGTTTAGACATAGTTTTACTGAGGTTAAGGTTAGGAATAAGGTTAGGTTTAGACATAGTTTTACTGAGGTTAAGGTTGGGAATAAGGTTAGGTTTAGGCATAGTTTTACTGAGGTTAAGGTTAGGAATAAGGTTAGGTTTAGACATAGTTTTACTGAGGTTAAGGTTAGGAATAAGGTTAGGTTTAGACATAGTTTTACTGAGGTTAAGGTTAGGAATAAGGTTAGGTTTAGACATAGTTTTACCAAGGTTAAGGTCAGGAATAAGGTTAGGTTTAGACATAGTTTTACTGAGGTTAAGGTCAGGAATAAGGTTAGGTTTAGACATAGTTTTACTGAGGTTAAGGTTAGGAATAAGGTTAGGTTTAGACATAGTTTTACTGAGGTTAAGGTTAGGAATAAGGTTAGGTTTAGACATAGTTTTACTGAGGTTAAGGTTAAGGAATAAGGTTAGGTTTAGACATAGTTTTACTGAGGTTAAGGTTAGGAATAAGGTTAGGTTTAGACATAGTTTTACTGAGGTTACGTTTAGGAATAAGGTTAGGTTTAGACATAGTTTTACTGAGGTTAAGGCTAGGAATAAGGTTAGGTTTAGACATAGTTTTACTGAGGTTAAGGTTAGGAATAAGGTTAGGTTTAGACATAGTTTTACTGAGGTTAAGGTTAGGAATAAGGTTAGGTTTAGACATAGTTTTACTGAGGTTACGTTTAGGAATAAGGTTAGGTTTAGACATAGTTTTACTGAGGTTAAGGTTAGGAATAAGGTTAGGTTTAGACATAGTTTTACTGAGGTTAAGGTTAGGTTTAGACATAGTTTTACTGAGGTTAAGGTTAGGAATAAGGTTGGGGCGACTGTTTTGGTATCCGTCTGTAGTGGTAAACTGCCCATGCGTCCGCGATAATGCTATCAGGATCAGATAATGAGATATTCTTATCATTTATTAGAAGAAGGGTTTAGTATTAAAGGGGTTTTACTGTGGGGAAGGTGAAATCCTCCATTCATTGCACTGACCCAACATTTACATATTTGTAAAGCCAAAGCCGATGATGTCACTGGTAGGCAGGTCGTCCACAGCCCCAACCAATGAGACGCAGCCATCTTATAACGAGCATCAGTGAGGACCAATCGTGTAAAACATGTCGACCAATCAAACGTGACACTCGGTCCGTCCGGTCACTCTCACCATTTAAGGGAAAGACACGCCCCCAAGGTGTCATTTAGAGCGATTAGCAAATCATTGAGCTGCATTTTTTATGAAGAGGGTTTAGTCATCGGAAAGACACCCTGATCAATTAATCACACACACACACACACACACACACACACACACACACACACACACACTTGCACACACACACTCGCACACACACACACACGCACACACGCAAGCAAGCGCACACACACACACACACACACACACACACACACACACACACACACACACACACACACACGTGTACAGTTGCTGTATCAGGTTCCAACACACTCAATGGAAAACCTTTGTCTGTGTCATCAAGACAGACAGACAGACAGACAGACAGACAGACAGACAGTGTGCGTGCGTGCGTGCGTGCGTGCGTGCGTGCGTGTGTGTGTGTAACAGAGTGTAACAGAGTGGTTCACTACTCCAGCCTGATGGCCTGAAAGTCTAATATCTCCCCCGAGCGACAGGGATATCCCTTTGGCTTAGCGGTAAAGATGTTGGCTTTCCATGTGGGAGACCCGGGTTTGAATCCCGGGCGTTACACGTGTGTGTGTGTGTGTGTGTGTGTGTGTGTGTGTGTGTGTGTGTGTGTGTGTGTGTGTGTGTGTGTGTGTCACACCTTGGTCGCTGCCTTGGACGGTCCCTTGTTCTTGCTGCCCTTAGGACGACCCCGAGGTCGTTTGGGGACAGGCTCTCCTGTGGGCTCCTAGAGAGAGAGAGAGAGAGAGAGAGAGAGAGAGAGAGAGAGAGAGAGAGAGAGAGAGAGAGAGAGAGAGAGAGAGAGAGAGAGAGAGAGAGAGAGAGAGAGTGATTACATTGAGGATACTACACACAGTGCACGACATATTCTGTGATCATGTTTTCTGGGACCTTTCTTGGCGTCGCCATCAAAAGAGCCTAAACATGGCCTGTGAGCAAAGCTTCAGATCTGAGCTTTGCTCACAGGCCATGTTTAGGGGGGGCATGGGGGGGGGGGTGCTCACTGATGCCTTTCAGAGCGTTTCTAGATATCTGTCAGGTTTGATATTTGGCTTCAGTCACCGACTGGACATCATACAGTATGAAACGGGTTACGGTCACATGCTGCAGCCAATGAGAGCAGATCCATGCTACAGCCAATGAGAGCAGATCCATGCTACAGCCAATGAGAGCAGATCCATGCTTCAGCCAATGAGAGCAGATCCATGCTACAGCCAATGAGAGCAGATCCATGCTACAGCCAATGAGAGCAGATCCATGCTACAGCCAATGAGAGCAGATCCATGCTACAGCCAATGAGAGCAGATCCATGCTACAGCCAATGAGAGCAGATCCATGCTACAGCCAATGAGAGCAGATCCATGCTACAGCCAATGAGAGCAGATCCATGCTACAGCCAATGAGAGCAGATCCATGCTGCAGCCAATGAGAGCTTGACATCAGCAGCATGATGACAGAGTCTGTTAAACAAGTCTATGAATCTATCTACGAAAATGTTTATCAGCTAAAGGGGTCCCTGCTTCATCTCTCTCAGCTAAAGGGGTCCCTGCTTCATCTCTCTCAGCTAAGGGGTCCCTGCTTCATCTCTCTCAGCTAAAGGGGTCCCTGCTTCATCTCTCTCAGCTAAGGGGTCCCTGCTTCATCTCTCTCAGCTAAAGGGGTCC
>NC_139960.1:374887-382387 GCF_963454915.1 Gymnoscopelus microlampas
TAGTAATAATAACACATTAAATAATACATATTAATAACATTAAATCTACTTTCTGGGGGTTCTTGGGTCTTATAAAGATGTATTTATTAAATAATAAATATTAATAACATTAAACTTACTTTCTGTGGGTTCTTGGGTCTTATAAATATGTATTTATTAAGTAATAATTAATAATAAATATTAAACTGACTTTCTGTGGGTTCTTGGGTCTTATAAAGATGTATTTATTAAGTAATAATTAATAATAAATATTAAACTGACTTTCTGTGGGTTCTTGGGTCTTATAAAGATGTAATTATTAAGTAATAATTAATAATAAATATTAAACGTACTTTCTGTAGGTTCTTGGGTCTTATAAAGATGTATTTATTAAATAATAATTAATAATAATAAATATTAAACGTACTTTCTGTGGGTTTCTGGGTCTTCCGGGGCGCCGCTTCATCAGAGGCTGAGCGGCCGGGCTGTGAGTCGCCTCGGCCGGGGAAGGATCGTCCTGAGAGCCCGCTGAACAGCCCGCTCCTCCTGCTGCTCCTCTAGCCGGGGAGGAGGTGGAGGAGGAGGGGGAGGAGGAGGAGGAGGAGGCGGCGGCCGGGTCCGTCCGTCCGCTCATGGTCTTTCTGGAGGAGAAAACCGCTTTAAAAAACCTCCTTTAGAACGATTTGTGTTGTTAATGTTCTCCTCCTTCTCCTTCTCCGTCTGTTGTTACTGTGTTACTACACACACACACACACACACACACACACACACACACACACACACACACACACACACACACACGCACACGCACGCACGCACACACGCACACACCGTCACAAACCGGACGTCCTGGAGAGGAGAGGAGAGGAGAGGAGAGGACTGGAGCAGGGCCGGACTGGGACCAAAATTCTGCCCTGGTATTTTGGTCCGAACCGCCCCCCCCCCCCCCCCCCCCCCCCCCGTTTTGTGAGGGGGGGGGGGAGGCGTTTCACTGCTTCAGCCCAGCCCTGCACATGAACTCTGCAGCCGCACTGAGGCCCCTGGCTGCTGGAACGCATCCCAGAGCCCAAACATTAACGTAACTAATAATTGGGCCGCGGCGCGACCCGGAAATTAGCGTCATAATCCTACAACGGGGGCAAAAGGGGAGGGAGCGAAAATATTGATATCATTATTTTTAAGCCTGGAACCAAAACATTTAATATTTAATTATATTATATAGTATATTAAAAGTTTAAACCATAAAATGACATGTCGTTTTTGATCTGACTCTACTCTACGTTCTCCATGTTCTTATAGCGATAAATGAATCATACTAGACATTTTTCGATTTTCTTACCTTTTCAAGAAGTCACATAATATGTATTTACAGTATCAGGGACGTGCACAGATAGACTCTAGGTGGCGCTAGAGCACCTGCCCTTTGCCCTCTTGACCAGAAGTGCCCTTTTGAAAAAAAAAGCACAGCAGTGGTCTTCAACAGGGGGTCCGGGACCCCTAGGGGATCCTCAGAGTTACTACAGGGGGTCCGCCAAATCTTTATGTGATATGATTTTTCTTTTTACCATAACCACTCGAAACCTAGCATCCCTTTTCTGAGGAGAACTTTAGCCAAAAATAGCAGATCTACAAGCTCACAACTGTGTGCTTGTAGATCTGCTATTTTTGGCAAAGAGGTTTAGGTGTAGAGGGAAAAAAGAGCAGACCAAGTAAACAAATAAAAGTATAATTTACTTGAGAACCTGCCCCTCAAAATGTCTGTGCACGCGGCACGCCACTGAACAGTATGGATCCCCTGAGATCGTTGATAATCACGGGAATCCACGAAAGAAAGAAAAAATGTCATGGCAACCCCCCCCCCCGTTGGCTTGTTATAGGCAGTTGAAATTAGCATGTCTCGCCTGCTAAGCCATAGTAAACACAGGAGATATACGGGTTATTTCCCACATACGGTAACCAGGAAGTGAAAGGAGAAGTGATTATTGGGATCACATGATCTGGTGTTTCTGTGTGCATGTGGGGATGAAATGGTCACATGACACTCATGTGTCGTCCTTATTGGCAGAAATGATTGTAATCAGTTCTTCATTTCCTGCACAATGGAGTGATCAAACTGTGCTGTGTGGTTTGGATCATTTTTGTGTGTTTTGGATCATTATAGTTGAAGCAAAAGGATATGTCAGCGTGCGCATTGCGCTGCAGCTTACTGTATAGGCACACAGTGTTAATTGTTTTAATGAACATTCAATACAAAACACCAACATAGTCTAAATCATTGGTTCTCAAAGTGGGGTCCGAGGACCCCCAGGGGTACTTGAGGGGGTTCCAGGGGGTCCCCAGCTAAATGATGGACAGGGACCAAATGGACCCTTATGGGTCTGTAACTCTGAGAGTGTACAAATGGAACCAAATGGACCCTAACGGGTCCATTTGGTAATAAGTGTGAATTTGGGGGTCCTTGACATGAAAAAGTTTGAGAACCACTGGTCTAAATACATACAAATACATAATCTTCATGTGTGTGTCCTTAGCATCCTGCTGTGCATTATGTATCTTTATGATGATGTAAGCATGTAGGCTAAACGTGTTCATCAAGCCAGAGGAGGCTGTTTTTTAGCACACCATGAATTTAAAAAATAATAATAATATCATATTGTTTAAGTCCCTCAAACGTTTTTCAAAAGGTTTGAGCCTAAATCAAGCCTCAGATATATATAATATATATATATATATATATATATATGCATTATATGTTTTATATTATATGTTCGTAAAATGTAAAATGTTCTAATTTCACACATTCTACTATAGTTGTGGGGACATCAAGGTCCTCAAAAGTAGTAACACACGCACGCACGCACGCACGCACGCACGCACGCACACACACACACACACACACACACACACACACACACACACACACACACACACACACACACACACACACACACACACACACACGCACACACACACACACACACTCAACCACCAAAGTCTGTGAATGGATATGAGGTAGAAAAAGGGGGCGGGGCGAAGAAGAGGGGGGGGGGGGGGGGGGTCGGGGAAATCACCTCTGTGGTGGGTAACACAGAGGGGGGGGGGGGGGGGGGGGTAAGAAGTAAAAAAAAAAGTAAAAAAATGCTGGCGTCTCGCCAGAGCAAACAGGAGAAATTCTGCGGCTGTGTGTGTGTGTGTGTGTGTGTGTGTGTGTGTGTGTGTGTGTGTGTGTGTGTGTGTGTGTGTGTGTGTGTGTGTGTGTGTGTGTGTGTGTGTGTGTGTGTGTGAGCAACCGCATTGAGACAAACTCACGTGTCCAACTTCCATTCATGTCTGCTGGCTGAGGGCCACCGAGAGAGAGAGAGAGAGAGAGAGAGAGAGAGAGAGAGAGAGAGAGAGAGAGAGAGAGAGAGAGAGAGAGAGAGAGAGAGAGAGAGAGAGAGAGAGAGAGAGAGAATAGTTTTCATCTCCGAGCGCAGGTCTCCGCCAGGCCGGGTTTGCCAACCCAGGGCCCGCCAGCTTTTATGCCTGCATGCATGTATAAGTTGTGTCAAGATCCAAGGAATAGAAAAACACATGTCTCCGCCAGGTCAGGTAGCCTATAGAGCATTTAAGTCTGACGTAATTTACGCATCCTGCATGGGTCGCGGTTTATTTCCCCGTTCAGAAAAAATAGCAGATCTACAAGCTCACAGTAGATCGGCTATTTTTGGCAAAGAGGTATAGGTGTAGAGGGGAAAAAAGAGCAGACCAAGTCAACAAAAAAAAGTGTAATTTACTTGAGCACCTGCCCCTCAAAATGTCTGCGCACGCCACTGCCCACAAGGCTGAGTGCTTCCTCTCAAACTACCATAGATCTCATTCTAACAACAGACAAGGACACAATCCTCAATAGTGGTGTTTCTACCTGTGGCATATCTGATCATAACATGATCTTCTGTACCAAAAAGAAACGTAAACCTAAGACCGGTTACCACCAAACAGTCACGATCAGAAACCTCAAAAACTACACGAGTGAGAACTTAGATCACAGACTGGAGGAACAGGACTGGTCCGACGTTCTAAACAGCACACAGGTAGACGAGTCTTGGCTTGATTTCAAAACCAAATTCATTCAAATTTTGGACAGTGTGGCTCCCATGAAAACCACCAGGGTCAAAACCCGCTCGGTACCATGGATAAATTCGGACATCCTCACTACCATAAAAGTCAGAAACAAAAAGTGTTCTGAGCTTCATAAAGGTAGGATCAAACTCGCCAAATGCTTCTTTAACAAAGGTCTCGAATCCCACGTAGCTAGACTCGAAAAAGAGAGAAACAAGCTAAGAAACAAGGTTAATGGCATGCTCCTGTTAGCAGAAAAAAGGTTACCTCGATAACAAAATTGAGGAAAATCAAAGCAAACCACGTGAGCTTTGGAAGCTATTCAACAATCTACTAGGCTGCAGCAAGAAATTGAAAACCAGGTTTACAAACATAAACCTCATGGTTAATGGCTCTCTCACTACAACCAAACAGGAAGTGAGTAAAATCCTCAACATATTCTTCACATAGCTTTTATCCAAAGCGCTATATAAATGCACCATGTACCATTCATACATTCATACACACATTCATACACACATGGAGGAGGAAACCATTCAAGGCACCAACCTGCTCATCGGGAGCAATTAGGGGTTCAGTGTCTTGCTCAAGGACACTTCAACACTAACTCTGGGGGAGCCCCCCCCCAGCCCGGGATCGAACTGGGAACCTTGTGGTTTCCAGTTCACTCTACCCCTGAGCCACTGCCGAGCCTCCCTGACAATATCGCCGAGCGGTTTGTTTATTTTAGGACCACAATTCTTATATGAGACGATTCTATGATGACCCGATGTTATTCTCCATGGAGAAATAACTTCCACGACCCAGGGTCTGAACGAGTGACGAAAAAAAGGAAAAAAGAAATGGGGAAAGGCTCGTCAAGTGGAAATGGGTGTGGCTTATTTGGGGGGTTGCGTAATGATCCAAGGTATTCAAGGGGGAAATCATTTTGATTGTATGACCTACGGTTGAATAGTTAAAGGCCAATACCCTTAATCGGCCTGTTATAGCGCCACCATGAGGCCAGTGAGAAGAACGTAGGGTGGCATTTCTTCCTCAGCCTAGTGGGACTGTGATCCACGTCAATCACACGCTTTATGATGTCAGGCTTTTTGTTCAAGACAGGGGCGGCTCCTTTGGCATCCAGTCTTAGCCAATCAGGATAGATTAAGACAAATCACATGACTCTAGAGCAGGGGTTTTCAACCAGTGGTCCGGGGACCACCAGTGGTCCTTGAGGGGGTTCCAGGGGGTCCCCAGCCAAATTAATAGTTAGCAACCAAATTGACCCTTAGGCTATATGTATGTAACTCTGAGAGTGTACAAATGGAACCAAATGGATTTGGTTCCATTTGTACACTCTCAGAGTTAAATGAACACTGATGATGGTGATACAGTGTAGATTGGGACCCCCAAAAAATCTAAATGGTTGAGTCCCTGGCATATCTTTTCAAATGGGGGTCCCTGGGCTAATAAGTGTCAATTTGGGGGTCCTTGATGCGAAAAAGGTTGAAAACCACATGCTCTAGAGGTAATGTGTAAAGTTTGGACAACATCTGTAGTAGTACTGTCCAAAAAAAATAACATCCGCCTCCTGGTGGCGCTATAACATTATAACATTATAACATTATAACATTATAACATTACTGCTCTGGCATCTGACACACGCACACACATACACACACACACACGCACACGCGCACGCACACACGCACGCACGCACGCACGCACGCACGCACACACACACACACACACACACACACACACACACACACACACACACACACACACACACACACACACACACACACGGACAGACGGACAGACAGACGGAAAAAACAACAAAGAAAAAGGTTTAGATTTTAGGACCAACAGGTCCAAGAGTTACAGGCCAGAAAAAGGTGAATCTGCCTGTTAGCGCCACCATGAGGCTCATTTAAAACAATGTAAGGGTGGCATTTCTGCCTCGGCCTCTAGTGGGAGTGTGAGGCTAAGTGTCATGGTGCAAAACACAACCCCCCCCCCCCCCTCACCCCCCCCCCCAAAAAAAAAACATTGACAGCCAATCAATTCCCAGAAAAAACTATTAAAATAAGTTGATATATGGAGATACAAGTGTTCTGCCCGGCAACAACTGCCCCCCCCATCCCACTCACACCCCTCACTACCCAGACCCCTCCCCCGGCCTGCCTCTCTGTAGCTCTCTAGTTAAATGCATGTGTGTGTGTGTGTGTGTGTGTGTGTGTGTGTGTGTGTGTGTGTGTGTGTGTGTGTGTGTGTGTGTGTGTGTGTGTGTGTGTGTGTGTGTGTGTGTGTAGGTCGGTGCGGCTTTGAAGTGTCGAGCTGAGATCCATTACATTGGAAAAACAAACACACACACACACACACACACACACACACACACACACACACACACACACACACACACACACACACACACACACAACACACACACACACGTAGGCAGTACTTTCCCACGATCCTCTCTGCTCCACACAGGTCTGGAGAGGACGGGGTTAAAATACCACCGGTGGAAAAAAAGGAGTAGTTCACATTTTATGTATTACATTGTTTTTACCTATAAGTGAAAGTATCAAAATACCGCAATGTAGAAATACTCTAATGAGTAAAAGTCCGGTATTCAGAATTTACTTAAGGGTAAAAGTATTGCATCAAAATATACTTTAAAGTACTCGTTACGGCAAAATGTCCCCGTGTATTAAAAAGAATGCGTTGAAAATAGCAGATCAACAAGCTCACAACGCTGCAGCTTGTAGATCTGCTATTTCAAATAGACAAAGTATATACATCAGGGCTGAAGGGGTTAATGTATGTTTTGTAATAATAATCAAAAGTAAATAGTAACTAAAGTTGGCAAATACTTGTAGTGGAGTAAAAGGTACAATATTTGCCTCTGAGATGTAGTGGGAGTAGAAGTAAAAGTACTGAAAATTGGAAGTACTCCAGTAAGTGAAACAAATAGGCCTACCTTAAAACTCTGCAGTATTGAGTACATGTACTTAGGTTACTTTAGACCACTTAAGTATTATTATCTTTATTTAATAATAATATTTTAATCTTAATAATAATAATAATAATAATAATAATAATAACAATAATAATAAATGAATAGAGTGGCGGGTCAACATTCAAAGCGTATTGATTTGTTTTTAAAGCACAATTCTACCTTTATTAAAGCTTTCTTAAAATAGTTACAGAGACATTCTATTGACACAGCTAGCTGTAGTGGGCTCTCTGTCGTTGTTCGCTTCGCTGTGCAGATCAGACGTTCATTTGTCCCTGGAATTCACTTCATTCATAAAACACGCACGCACGCACGCACGCACGCAGCAGCACGCACACACACACACACACACACACACACACACACACACACACACACACACACACACACACACACACACACACACACACACACAC
>NC_139960.1:387387-487387 GCF_963454915.1 Gymnoscopelus microlampas
AGACCCTCATTACAAACACTCACCACAGTTAATGTACAACCAACACACACACACACACACACACACACACACACACACACACACACACACACACACACACACACACACACACACACACACACACACACACACACACACACAGTAGTGTTGATGTCTGTCTCCTTTGTTTGCATTCTCTTTCCTTACACACAGACAGACAGACAGACAGACAGACAGACAGACAGACAGACAGACAGACAGACAGAAGGAAGCGGGTGGGGGGGGGGGGCAGATCGTTAACATTTTGATCCCTGCTGGCTTCAAAGGGACACTGGCAGACGTTTGTGAGCTTGTAGATCTGTTATTACCTACATAAGCCTTTGTCAGTCTGGTCTCATCATCTGGGCCAGAAGGTCCATACTTCCTGGATCCTGGACCAATAACCTGTTTGGAGAGAGCTGTGTCCTGAGTAAACAGGAACCGAGACGCTAAAAAAGAACTGAGCGTCACCTGGGATGGGCCACCAACTGTCCAACCACACGCATCCCATGTGTCTTGGTGTTACACTGGATAGGACACTCTCCTTCAAGAAACACCCGGAGAACACCAAAGCCAAGGTCAACACCCGCAACAACATCCTGCGCAAACTAGTGAACTCCAAGTGGGGTGCAGATCCACCAACAATCCGTGCAACTGCCACGGCCCTGTGTTTCTCCACAGCAGAGTATGCCTGCTCAAGCCGGAGCCGATCACGCCATACCAAACCGGTCGACACGGCTTTGAACGACACCTGCCGCATCATCACGGGATGCGTCAAGACAACGCCTATCCCGTGCTTTATGCGCTAGCCGGCATCTCTCCCCCGCACATCAGACGACTAGGTATCGCTCAAGATGAACGGAGAACACAGGAGACAGACATCAGACTCCCCCTGCATGGCCACGTAGCACCTCCACGTAGCACCTCCACGTAGCACCTCCACGTAGCACCTCCACGTAGCACCTCCACGTAGCACCTCCACGTAGCACCTCCACGCAGCACCTCCACGTAGCACCTCCACGTAGCACCTCCACGTAGCACCTCCACGTAGCACCTCCACGTAGCACCTCCACGCAGGCTCCGATCCAGAGCCAGTTTTGTGCAGACAGTCGTGCCCCTCCAGACAACCAAACAAGCAGCAAGGACCAACATCTGGGAAGATGAATGGGAAAGTAACAACACACGAGCTCTTGAATGGCTGGACAGAGGGATCATACCAACGGAAAGCCTCGCTAGTGGCCACGACCTCAGCTGGACAACCTGGAAGTCACTAAATAGACTGCGTGTGGAACAGGGGAGGTGCAAAGCACTGATGAAAGCCTGGAATCACACAGCAGAAGACACGTGCAGCTGTGGATCAGAGCAGACAACCTGCTGGAATGTGCCGACGCCCCCCGGTGCAGTCCAGAGGACCTGGCAGAACCTACTCCATCAGCTGTGGCCTGTGCCCCATACTGGCAGAACGACATCTAAGATTGCTATGGACTCGAAGAAGAAGTAAACAGTGCTTCAACCCATCTAAGATCTATGATGAGGTTGAGGTTAAAGGAAACACAGAGTGGAAGTTAGGAGTGATTGAGGAGTCCTTCAAACGTGACAGGCGGCGTCAGGAATACTGGGTGCTGCAGCTGGAAAAGGAAGGAAACTATACTCATGCCACACAAACATAAGAGACTACTACTGCCATTATATTAAACCAACAGCAACCCCTCTCACCCTGCAGCACGAAGAAGATTGGGGTGTTTGTGGATTATAATGGACGTGAGGTTTCTTTCTATGATGTTGACAGCAGGGCTCTCTGCTCCACTGTTTCACACGCTGCACATTTGAGCAGACACTCTACCCAACGTTCTGGTGCAACAGTGATACTGATGGTGCAAATCAGTGGCGTGCACAGACATTTTGAGGGGCAGGTGCTCAAGTAAATTATACTTTTTTTTGTTGACTTGGTCTGCTCTTTTTTCCCTCTACACCTATACCTCTTTGCCAAAAATAGCCGATCTACAAGCTCACAACGCCTCGCAGTGCGAGGCGTTGTGAGCTTGTAGATCTGCTATTTTTGGCTAAAGTTCTCCTCAGAAAAGGGATGCTAGGTTTCGAGCGGTTATGGTAAAAAGAAAAATCATATCACATAAAGAATTGGCGGACCCCCTGTAGTAACTCTGAGGACCCCCTAGGGGTCCCGGACCCCCTGTTGAAAAAAACTTTCTTTTTCTTTTTTTCAAAAGGGCACTTCTGGTCAAGAGGGCAAAAGGCCGGTGCTCTAGCACCACCTAGAGTCTATCTGTGCACGTCCCTGTACTTATACAGTATTATTGTCCTGAACAAGCTCTCTGCAGGCATGTTTGACTTTATTGTCTCCGCCAGAAACGGCTTAAACATTTTTTTTAAAAGGCGAAAAACTGCGACATTTAGAAGCAGCGGCTGCTAAAGGAGCGCTACAACATTGAAACGCTGCAGTGAAGAGACTTTTTTTTTTACGCAAGTATGATTAAAAAAACTCTTTGTTTACTTCAAGTACACATGGCACACGCACAAAAATTATTCTTCAAATAGTTTTTGCTTATTGTCTTCTAAGAGTGATGTGTGTATACCTTTATATTGTATATTGAATTTATATTACTATAATATATTTTTGATTTTATCCGTCAAGTTTCAGAAGGTGTTTTGTCCACACTTGAAACTTGATGTTTGTTTATGTTTGTGTTGGGAATAATATTTGCTCAGTATGATACTGACTTTATATTGATGAAGAAAAGGTCCTGTTTTTACACCTGTATTGTTCTGGTCAGATTAAGTGCTTTTGTGCAGATATTTACAGTTTGGAAGTACTGATATCTAAAAACATGTGTACATGTTGACAGGACGGCCCACAAGCCAACCCAAGCCTCTTTCTAACTTCATATTTAGTGGAAACATTATCTTGACTACCATATTCACACACAAGGCATTTCAATAAATGTAAAAGCTGCTGCTGTGAAGAAGTAAAGCATGTTTACAGAGTTTGTTCTTTGCTCTGTTTGTTTGTTCATTCATTTCTGTCTGAGGTGGTCTTGGTATTGTTATGACAAGTGCTGTCCAGAAGGGGGCAGGAACGACACATAATTCAAAGAGATCAGAGTAAGGCAGTGTAAATCATTATAATTACATTCGCATCACAAAATTGTATATTTAAATATGCAAATTAGGCATTTAGTCCATAAGCCAGAACCCCAAAATTGAGCCAGATATTGAATATTCCCTCGTTAAAAACCTTTGACTCCAACATCTTAACAAAATGAAATAAGTATGTTGACTCTGGCTTTGTCCAATGTTCCAATGTTGATTCTGGAAAGTTATGCAAATGTGGGCATATTTTCCTAATGCCTGATTTGCATATCTAAATATACAATTTCAGAAAACTTGTAATACAATAAATCATTGTCTTCATGTAAGTAATCAACTCAGGAAGATTCATTATAACTCTTTTTTACATTTTTCACCTGTCATGTACGTATGGGGAAAATAACAAAATGTGTGATAACCATGAAAAAGCTACTCCTGTGTAAAGGTTATCATACTGTATATTTATTTACTCGTATTGACCCTATGAACAATTTAATATAGGTTTGGTTTTCGATAATCATTGCTCAAATTTGGGGCTCTGGCTCATGGACTAATACATGGTATGTCCGGTTGTGCTTAGGTTTCTTCTGCATGAGTAATTTTGTCATTTAGTGTAACACAATGGTTCTAATGAAGGCTCTGTTCCATTTAGTGTAACACAGTGGTTCTAATGAAGGCTCTGTTCCATTTAGTGTAACACAGTGGTTCTAATGAAGGCTCTGTTCCATTTAGTGTAACACAGTGGTTCTAATGAAGGCTCTGTTCCATTTAGTGTAACACAGTGGTTCTAATGAAGGCTCTGTTCCATTTAGTGTAACACAGTGGTTCTAATGAAGGCTCTGTTCCATTTAGTGTAACACAGTGGTTCTAATGAAGGCTCTGTTCCATTTAGTGTGACAGTGGTTCTAATGAAGGCTCTGTTCCATTTAGTGTAACACAGTGGTTCTAATGAAGGCTCTGTTCCATTTAGTGTAACACAGTGGTTCTAATGAAGGCTCTGTTCCATTTAGTGTAGCACAGTGGTTCTAATGAAGGCTCTGTTCCATTTAGTGTAACACAGTGGTTCTAATGAAGGCTCTGTTCCATTTAGTGTAACACAGTGGTTCTAATGAAGGCTCTGTTCCATTTAGTGTAACACAGTGGTTCTAATGAAGGCCCTGTTCCATTTAGTGTAACACAGTGGTTCTAATGAAGGCTGTGTTCCATTTAGTGTAACACAGTGGTTCTCAAACTGTTTAATTTCAAGGACCCCCATAACTCACAGAGTGTACACATGGAACCATAGTGGTCCATGTGTACACTCTCTGAGTTATGCACAATGGGCTTTTTCTTCATCCTAATCTGCGTGTACATTTGTGTAAATTCATTATCCATCATCCATCCGTCAGCCAACCAAATTAATGATATTATCCTATTCATAGATCATCACCGACCGTCACATAATGATTATTTAGCTGACGTTAGTGTCGTAGTTGAGATCACAGAAATAAAACAAATGATTGGGATTAGAATCATTGTTACAATGGGTTTGTATAGAGCACAGAAGTCCTGACGTCACTCGTTCATCCCCTGGTTGGTAAAGTCATGTCTCTATGGAGAATAACATTGGGTCATCATAGAATCGTCTCATATAAGAATTGTGGTCCAAAGATTAACAAACTGTCTCGGCAATAATAGTCAGGGAGGAGGTTCTGTATCTTTTATGATAGTCAGTCACTTATATTTGATACAATCTGTTTCTGGCGAAAATGTAACTAATTTGTCGGAAGTAACATTATGGTTTTCTCACCGTCAGTTGATGCTTCATATCCATAAGAATCAAACCACCGCGGGGTCATTTGTTTATTTTTGGAACACAGTTCTTATTTGACCTGATATTAAACACGTCTATGGGGATTCAGAACGGGGGGAAAAACGCGAACCAGGTAGGATGAGTAAATTACGTCAGACTTCGGTGCTCTATAGGAAAGGGGGCGTGTCTGATAATGTGTATAATAAATGTCTAAATACTGAATCAAACAACTTGAAAAATGTCTGACATGAAACACAAAAGTCTGAACAGACTTTTAAAATGACCTCAAACATAAAACATAAAAAAAAAAAAAACACAAGCAGAGCACTTCCTCCATCACTGGCACTTTGCATAAGTTTATTCATTAAATCAACTCGGTGTCAAATATCACTTCAGAGAAAAGAAGGTTCATTAGAATAAACACAAGCACACAACCTATATTCTAATTCCAAATCACCTCTAATGAGAAAATACTTTAACTTATTGTAATCATCAAAAAAACCTAGAAATATATTATTTATCATTCATAATAATATAACAGCTCTAGATATAAGGTCAAAGGTCACAGTGTTTCAAACTTAACTAGACCCTCCAGAAAAATGCGATTATGCGATCACAGAATTTACCGCATAATCAGCAAAATGCCGCATAAATATGCGGGGGTAACGTTTTTTCAAAAAGGCCGCATAGCATCGCATAATATGCGCATTGCATAATATGCGAATTGCATCGCATATTTCCGCATATTTCGCAACTTTTCACACATTTCGCATTTTTCGCAACTTCTCGCATATCTCATATTTCGCATATTGCTGCATATTTCACAACTTTCTGCATATTTTGCAACTTCCTGCAATTTCACAGCATAAAATTGCAAAAAAAACTGCATACTTCATCGCATAATCAAAGATTTTTGCCCGCGTTTTTCTGGAGGGTCTATTTAACACGCCAAGGTTGTGTCCCAATGCACTACTCCTTACAGCCTGTAGGGGGCTACATGTACAGTCCCTCATTCACTACTCCTTACTGCCTGTAGGGGGCTACATGTACAGTCCCTCATTCACTACTCCTTACAGCCTGTAGGGGGCTACATGTACAGTCCCTCATTCACTACTCCTTACAGCCTGTAGGGGGCTACATGTACAGTCCCTCATTCACTACTCCTTACAGCCTGTAGGGGGCTACATGTACAGTCCCTCATTCACTACTCCTTACAGCCTGTAGGGGGCTACATGTACAGGATTATAGTGAACGTATAGGCAAAATAATGAAAACTTTGCACACTACTCAGTTCACCATCAACAGGCTCTATGCACAGCAGCCATATTGGAAAGAAACTGGACCTCTTCCTTACTTCCTTCACAGGTGTTACCTATGACTCTAATGAAGGCTCTGTTCCATTTAGTGTAACACAATGGTTCTCAAACAATTCTAATTTCAAGGACCCCCATAACTCTGAGAGTGTACACATACACTCTCAGAGTTACACACATACGTAGGGGTCCATTTGGAACCCGCATAATCAAGAGTTTTAGCCCGCATAAGTGATTTGGGACAAAACCCAAGTTTCAGTGAAGCACATTTGAATGTAAGGCTTCTGGCAGCTTTGACTGGGGGGTATGGGGGTATGGGGTCGGGGGGTATGGGGGTATGGGGTCGGGGGGTATGGAGGTATGGGGGTATGGGGTCGGGGGGTATGGAGGTATGAGGGTTATCGTATTGCTATAAATGAAGGACTATCGTCCATGTATCACGATGCAAATCGTATCTCTGTTCAAGTAGTTACAACCAGGCCGGACGTTTTGTCATTTTAGGGGCCACTTGGCCGTTGGTGTTGTTGATGATTTCTGAGGGCAAAAAGGCCAAAGGCAGGCAGGCAGGCATCAAGGCCACTGTGGCCCCGGGGGGCGGGGCATCAAGGCCTTACTGTGGCCCCTGGGGGAGCGGGGCATCAAGGCCACTGTGGCCCCTGGGGGGCGGGGCATCGAGGCCACTGTGGTCCTGGGGCATCTATTTTTTTCGAGGTGTACACGGCTGCCAAACACAGGGGCAACAGAGGGCCGTGGCCGTCGTGAAATTCCTGCCCTATCTGTTGAGGGGCCCATACTGCCTGTCCCCCCCCCCCGCCCCAATAACTCTGAGAGTGTACAGATGGACATTTTGGGTACATTTGTACACTCAGTAACCCTGTAACTGTCCGCTTGGTTGCTAACTACCAATCTATTTAACATGGGGCCCCTCAGTATGGGGGGCCCCCCTCAGCATGGGGGGCCCCCCCTTAGGAACACCCCTGACACCACATTGACACCCAGTGTAATTCTTATTTTTGGGGCGGTGTAGCCGCCCCCTATAAGTGAGTTTTGGACACCGACCAAAAGATTTGTGTACCCCCTAACCCTTCCATTGTTAATGCAAATCTATACTTTTGCAAAGTCAGCCAATCACATTACAGCTAGTGTCATCGCCACTAACTGTCATGTGATTGGCTGACTTTGCAAATTCAGGACTGTGATTGGCTAGCGAAACACATGACACATGTGCAGCCCTATGAATAGCAGTATGGACTTAAAAAAAGTCATTTATCCTTTTTTTAAAGTGAGTCATGTTGTGATGACCACACACCTGTCTGTCTGCTTCTCTCTGTGACAGACAGACCACACACCGCCCACTTCACACTGGGTGTGATTTTTTATTTTTTTTAGAGGTCCGTCTTCTGCCCGGGACCGCTGTGGGCGGGGCTACTGGCCGACGACGCCGACGATGCGGCGTCGGGGGAGGAGCCATCCTCGGGCTGGAAGGCCAGGGAGGCGGAGTTAATGCAGTACCTCTTCCCTGTGGGGCGGGGCCCGTCGTCAAACAGGTGACCCAGGTGGGACCCGCACTGTGACACACACGCGCACGTACGCACACGCACACGCACACGCACACAGACAGACAGACAGACAGACAGACAGACAGACAGACAGACAGACAGACAGACACACACACACAATCGTTACTTAATGTACAGATGAGACAGATGATGGGGTACAACATGTCAGGGTGAATAAAGCGATGTCTCTCCCTATTACAACCACAAGGGGAGCATGATCTCCACCGTATCGTTCACTCTGTACTCACTGGAGTGGATTTTTCAGTTAAAACCTTTTAATACGTGTTTGAAGGACCATGATAAAGTCATGACAGCTTTAATGGTAGGCCTACTCTTCCATTGATCCTGTCGTGCATTAACCTTTTGTTTTGTTTCCTGGTATGACTCATCATAGGCAGCGGGGGAGCTTGAGGGTTAGATTAGGGTTAGGTTTTTTAATTCCTATTTCTGCCTGATTTTACTGATTTATTATTCATTCCCAGAATTTCCCAGCATAACATTTGGGAAGGCTTAGCCTACCCTAGCCTTCACCGCCGCCTATGTGGCTCATTATCATTGGTTAATAAGACTGGTATGGCTCATTATCATTGGTTAATAAGACTGGTATGGCTCATTATCATTGGTTAATAAGACTGGTATGGCTCATTATCATTGGTTAATAAGAACAAACTCCATCCAATCCTCCATGTATCCAGTAGGATAGCTGGGGTATGAGACCTGGATGGTTAGGAAGGGGAGAGCTATGGCTAGGGATAGAACACACCCGTTATACAGTCAACTGATGATATTTACCCGATTACATGTAACCGCTACTCTGTGCATCCCATAGGAGAAGTAATCTGATATTTACCTGATTACATGTAGCCTCTACTCTGTGCATCCCATAGGAGAAGTCATCGGTGACGGACACACTGTCTTCTTTCAGCAGGTCAAAGAAAGACGGCCAACCTGAAACATGGAAACATAGGGTTAACTCTTTAAAAGGATGTTATGATGGTCAATGCAGATTACTTTTCACAAATGATGTACTGTGATGGTATTGTATTATGTAATGTAATAGAGTAATGTATTAAGAGAGTAATTAATGATGTAATGTAATGTAATGGCATATTGAATATTTCTGGGCCCACCCATTGTTATTCAGGCCCACCCAAAACTTAGAACGACAAAAAACTAAATAAATATTTGCCGTCAAAATGTACAGAGACTTGTAACAGATGCATTGTGGTATCGATACTTTTACTTATAAGTAATACGTTTAGAGTACTTCTTACATCACAGCTTTTGACCCATTAAAAACTGGAAAGCATCAAATAGCGTCATTTTAGATTTCATACTTTGGCTGTTCCAAAATATCAGATCTACAAGCTCACAGTGCGTCACTTTGTGCCGCGCTGTGAGCTTGTAGATCTGATATTTTAGAATATAAGAACGAGGTATCACGAGTATTTTCTGAATGCCCTGAGTGCCAAGAATGAGTTATCACAAGTAAAAAAGAAAAAGAAAAACCTTGTTGACACGTGTTAAACCACACCTGAAAACCCTCAGTGATTAGCGACCATCAGGGGATCAGTCATACTGGAGATACTAATAATATATTATACTATATATAGTATATATACTATATATAGTATAATATACATACTGTTCTGTGAATATACTTGAAAAGGTAAGAGAATCCTGGCACTGGGCAAACACAGCCAGAAATAAGTCTGGCAGTGAAAGAGTTTAAAAAAAAAACTTGTAGATGTTCTTCTGCGGGTCCCTGGTATACATCATTTTCAGATTGGGGGGGGGGGGGGGGGGGGTCATTTTGGGGGTCCTTGTTCATGAAGACGTTTGTGAACAAAGTGCTTTAGAGGACATTTGTATGAATCTGCCTCTGGACAACAGCGCCCTCTGCTGACCAAACAGGATCACACCTAAAAACCCAGGTTTGTTCCTTTTGTTTCATTCAACTGTCTGTCTGTCTGTCTGTCTGTCTGTCTCTATGCTGTCTGTCTGTCTGTCTGTCTGTCTGTCTGTCTGTCTCTATGCTGTCTGTCTGTCTGTCTGTCTGTCTGTCTGTCTGTCTGTCTGTCTGTCTCTATGCTGTCTGTCTGTCTGTCTGTCTGTCTGTCTGTCTGTCTGTCTCTATGCTGTCTGTCTGTCTGTCTGTCTGTATGCTGTCTGTCTGTATGCTGTCTGTCTGTCTGTCTGTCTGTCTGTCTGTCTGTCTGTCTGTCTGTCTCTATGCTGTCTGTCTGTCTGTCTGTCTGTATGCTGTCTGTCTGTATGCTGTCTGTCTGTCTGTCTGTCTGTCTGTCTGTCTGTCTGTCTCTATGCTGTCTGTCTGTCTGTCTGTCTGTCTGTCTGTCTCTATGCTGTCTGTCTGTCTGTCTGTCTGTCTCTATGCTGTCTGTCTGTCTGTCTGTCTGTCTGTCTGTCTGTCTGTCTCTATGCTGGCTGTCTGTCTGTCTGTCTGTCTGTCTGTCTGTCTGTCTGTCTGTCTCTATGCTGTCTGTCTGTCTGTCTGTCTGTCTGTCTGTCTGTCTGTCTGTCTGTCTGTCTGTCTGTCTGTCTGTCTGTTTCTCTCTCAATTTCAATTCAAAGTAGCTTTATAAGCAGGAGTAAACATACGTTTACATTGCCAGAGCAAAAGTGGTCTCTCTCTCTCTCCCTCTCTCTCTCTCTCTCAGAGACCCCCCCCCCCTCCTCCCTCCTCAGTGTGGGACGCCCCCCCTCCCCCACCAACCCAACTACAAAGCCACGGAATTCCACTCCAACCCAGAACACACACACACACACACACACACACACACACACACACACACACACACACACACACACACACACACACACACACACACACACACACACACACACACACACACACACACACACACACACACACACACACACACACACTCTCCCAGGGGAATGTAGGAATCTCTGTGAGTCAGAGAAGGAGAATCCAACACTGGGTCTTATTGAATGGAGCCATGTGTGTGTGTGTGTGTGTGTGTGTGTGTGTGTGTGTGTGTGTGTGTGTGTGTGTGTGTGTGTGTGTGTGTGTGTGTGTGTGTGTGTGTGTGTGTGTGTGTGTGTGTGTGTGTGTGTGTGTGTAAAAAGACACAAATAGGGGGTCCCTGGCTTAGAGCAGGGACCCACATATGAACATGCTTAGAGCCTTCATTAAAAGAAATCCAAGATTCTTTGAAAATAGCTGATCTACAAGCTCACGCGACACGTGAGCTTGTAGATCTGCTATCATTGCCCCCCCCCCCCCCCCCCCCACACTTTGACCAGCCTAGATCAACAACCTACCTGATCCTGAGTCGAACTTGGTATCAGACCTGCAACGAGAAAAACAAACAAACAAACAAACAAACAACGTCAAATATTACAATTTATAATGTAGACATTTATCACAACTCTGTATAGTTGATGAAACAAAATAATATGAGTTAATAATAATATGAATGAATAATAATATGAGTTAATAATAATATGAATGAATCATAATATGAATGAACGTTTCTTTGGACACTTTAAACATATATTTAGGCTTGTTGGACGGTATTAAATCACCCATTGAGACCTGAGGCTGATTATATGTACTTGCCCCCGGACCCCCATCTCAACATATTTAGTTCCAGAGACCCCCATCTCAACATATTTAGTTCCAGGGACCCCCATCTCAACATATTTAGTTCCAGGGACCCCCATCTCAACATATTTAGTTCCAGGGACCCCCAGAAGCAAAGATTTGAGTTCAAATGTTCGCTCTAAAAATATATATTCAAAGATTTGCACACATTTTCCCGATTTTTCAAATCTAGCAGATCTAAGATGAGCTTGTAGATCTACCAATATGTTGGATATATATAAAGCTAAACTCTACAATATCAAACTGTTCTCCTTCAAGTCACACTGTGTGTGACTTGAAGGAGAACAGTTTGATATGTAATGATATGATATGAGTCATAGTACAGATGATTCATAATAGAATATGAGTCATAGTAGAGATGATAGATCATAGAATAAAGGAAGTTATTATGGGAGATGAGTCACGTTCAAAGTGTCTCCAAAATGACCACAAAAATGTCAACAAAGACACAAAAAATAAAAGCTTTGAGTCACTTCCTCTGTGTCATCACTACCACGCCCTGTGACCTCTAATGACCCTGTAGAGCAGGGTTCTTTTGTACTTTTACTCGAGTACATTTTGAATTCCAGACTCTTAACTGTAATTAGAGTATTTCTACATTGCAGTATTGATACTTTTACTTAATTATTATTATTCGATCCGGGGAAGCATCTGTGTCATTTTAAGATTTCTTTGGCTCTTCAAAAATAGCAGATCTACAAGCTCATAGCACGGCACTCGCTATGAGCTTGTAGATCTGCTATTTCTTTTGAAAGATCGTGAAAATGTGTGCAAATCGTTTAATATATATATTTTAAAGCAAATATTTGTAACTCAGATCTTTGCCTCTGGGGGGGTCCCTGGAGCTGAATATTCTACACATGTTGAAAAAAATATATAAGATTTGCAGAAATGTTCACGATTTTTCAAAGAAAATAGCAGATCTACAAGCTCATAGCACGGCACTCGGTGCTGCTCTATGAGCTTGTACATCTAAAATGTTTTAATAGCTGAATAAATCTAAAATGACAGAGATGTGTCCCAGGATTGAATGGGTACAAAAAGTACAACAAATGGAGTACACACACACACACGCACGCACGCACGCACGCACGCACGCACGCACGCACGCACGCACGCACGCACGCACGCACGCACGCACGCACGCGCACACACACACACACACGGTCAGAGCTTACTTGAATAAAGGGGCGTGGCAGACCACACACGTGTACACGCCCTCATCCTTATGGTCTGCAAACTCTCCTCTGAACGCACTGACAGACAGACAGACAGACAGACAGACACACAGGCAGACAGACAGACAGACAGGCAGGCAGGCAGGCAGGCAGGCAGGCAGGCAGGCAGGCAGACAGACAGACAGACAGACAGACAGACAGGCAGGCAGGCAGGCAGGCAGGCAGGCAGACAGGCAGACAGGCAGGCAGGCAGGCAGGCAGGCAGGCAGGCAGGCAGACAGACAGACAGACAGACAGACAGACAGACAGACAGACAGACAGACAGACAGACAGACAGACAGACAGACAGACACATCATCATGTTTGTCTTCACAAAATACATAATGTTTAGAGAAGTAACTAGAAGTTACTAGTTACTTTGTAGATTTGCATTATTATTACAAAACACACATTAACCACTTCAGCCCTGTATACATTTCGGCCATTTCATTTGAAAATAGCAGATCTACAAGCTCACAATGCATCGAGATGCGACACATTGTGAGCTTGTAGATCTGCTATTTTCAAAAGACTTCCAGACATTTTATACGTTTGAAAACTTGTGAAATGGGACATTCTGCATAATGAGTACTTTTACTTTTCAATTCCGGACTTTTATTTGTAACAGAGTATTTCTACAGTGCAGTATTGATACTTTTACTCACGCAGCTATAGAGCACCGAAGTCTGACGTAATGTACACATCCTACCTGGGTTCCCCCCCCCCCCCGTTCTGAATCCCATAGACGTTTTTAATTTCACGTCAAATAAGAACTGTGTTCCAAACATAAACAAATGATCTCGGTGGTCAGAATCAGAATCAGAATCAGAATCAGGTTTATTCTCACATCACAGGTTTACAAGGTAAAAAAGTGGGTCAAATTCGGTTTGACTCTTATGGATATGAAGCATCAACTGACGGTGAGAAAACCATAATGTTACTTCACCGAATGAGTTAAATTTTGTCCAGAAACAGACAGTATCAAATATAAGTGACTGACTATCATAAACGATACAGAACCTCCTCCCTGACAATATCGCCGACACAGTTTGTTTATTTTTGGACCACAATTCTTATTATGAGACGATTCTAAGATGACCCAATGTTATTCTCCATAGAGACATTACTTTATGAACCAGAGGATGAACGAGTGACGTCAGGATTTCTGGACTCTATTGTCTATAGACAATGTTTTTTTCTAGCAGTTAAAGAGACATTGAGACCTGAAGCCGATTCTACATGTCTCCTAAATCTCAACAGTTTTCTGAAAAACGTATGTTTCTATATCAGTGGTGCTCAATCTTTTTCATGTCAAGGACCCGCAAAATCATATGTATTTGGCCGCGGACCCCCATCAAAATATTTTGTTCCAGGGACCCCCCAGAGGCAAAGATTTGAGTTAAAAATGTTCGCTTAAAAAATATATATATTCAAAGATTTGCACATATTTTCGCGATTTTTCAAAAATAGCAGATCTACAAGCTCATAGCGCGGCACTCGGTGCCGCGCTATGAGCTTGTAGATCTGCTATTTTTGAATAGCCAAAGTGTAAAATAATGCTTTTTAGCTCAAATCTAAAAATGACACAGTTCCAGGTCTTAATGGGTTAAGGCTCATACCTCTCGGTGCCTCTCTCTTGGGTCACATGGTACTGCATGGGCGTCAGCCTCTTCCTCAGCTCCTCCTGGGTGAAGCGGACCGGGTACGTCTTCTTGGTCCGACATGCTCCTGAAAGGGTTAAACAACCAGCTGTCAGTCAGACCTCACACACACACACACACACTAACACTCAGAGAAGTTATTGATTTACTACGAGACAAACAAAGCATGTGAGTGGATCTATAAGCATATTACTGTGTAAACTACATTAAAACTAAATTATGATCAGTGGTGGAAAAAGTACTCTTACTCTTACTTAAGTAAAAGTATCAATACTGCATTATAGAAATACTCTGTTACAAGTAAAAGACCAGAATTCAAAATTTACTTGAGTAAAAGTACAAAGGTGTTGGCATCGAAATGTACTTAGAGTACCAAAAGTAAAAGTACTAAAATATTTGAAAATAGCCGATCTACAAGCTCACAACGCGTCGCATTGTGAGCTTGTAGATCTGCTATTTTCAAATAGCCTAGTTATAAAATAGGGTTAAAGTGGTTAATGTATGTTTCATGATATCATCATTTATATCTGAAAAGTAACTAGTAACTAAAGTTTTCAAATAATTGTAGTGGAGTAAAAGTACAATATTTGCCTCTGAGATGTAGTGGAGTAGAAGTACAAGTATTGGAAATTGGAAATGCTCAAGTAAAGAAAATTGTACTTAAGTACAGTACTTGAGTAAATGTACTTAGTTACTTTCCACCACTGGTTATGATTAACAAATATGTTTGTCAGTTTCATCAACAAATAAAGACTAAAATGTTAATGACTAAAACTAAATGACTTTTTAAAGACTAATAACTCAAACTAGATCAAAGTCTATAGCTTCTAGACCAAAGCTCTTAATGGTCAAAGTTCAGTCAGAACAGAGACATTAGGGTTCAAGTGGTTCATGTAAAATACATCCAATCACACACTGAGATCTGACGCCCCCATCCTGTAGTAACTCTGAGGACCCCCTCGTTGAGACCCCTCAGCTCTTCCTCTGTTCTTGGAGGTGAGAGCCCAGAAAATATCTGGGGGTTAGGGCGGGGCTCCTCAAAATTGTATTTAAGTACAGTACTTGAGTAAATGTACTTAGTTACTATACACCACTGGCGTGCGTGTGTGTGTGTGTGTGTGTGTGTGTGTGTGTGTGTGTGTGTGTGTGTGTGTGTGTGTGTGTGTGTGTGTGTGTGTGTGTGTGTGTGTGTGTGTGTGTGTGTGTGTGTGTGTGTGTTCAGAGAAAATCCCCCGCGAGCTTTTTGCCAGGAATGTGCCCCCCCCCCCCACACACACATTATGTGGGTTAGGGCTCTCAGGGGTCAGGTGGAGGTCAGGGTAAATTAGCACATTTTTGCCACATCCTGATTATAAAGCCACGCCCACCTGCTGATTTTAACCTGTCAAACGAATGGATTGTCTGTCTGTCTGTCTGTCTGTCTGTCTGTCTATCTCTGTGTCGGTCGGTCTGTCTGTCTGTCTGTCTGTCTGTCTGTCTGTCTGTCTGTCTGTCTGTGTCTCTATCTCTGTGTCTGTCTGTCTGTGTCTCTATCTCTGTGTCTCTATCTCTGTGTCTGTCTGTCTGTGTCTCTATCTCTGTGTCTCTATCTCTGTGTCTGTCTGTCTGTGTCTCTATCTCTGTGTCTGTCTGTCTGTCTGTCTGTCTGTCTGTCTGTCTGTCTGTCTGTCTGTCTGTCTGTCTGTCTGTCTGTCTGTCTGTCTGTCTGTCTGTCTGTCTGTCTGTCTGTCTGTCTGTCTGTCTGTCTGTCTGTCTGTCTGTCTGTGTGTGTGTGTGTGTGTGTGTGTGTGTGTGTGTGTGTGTGTGTGTGTGTGTGTCTCTCTCTCTTGATATAAATATTGTAGGTAAGTCTCTATGGGGGAAAAACAAATGTTTTCTATCTGTGGCACCACAACATGCTGCTCTGCCCTACAGAGTCACATTAAAGTCATGCTATTTTTACTACTAAATGTTTTTATAATAATAATGAAAAAAGGAAAAGCTATGAACAGTAAGGATGAACAGGCAGTCTGTAACCTTATGGATTATTTATGGATCAAACATAACATCTACAGATAAATATTAGTAATAATAATTACACACAGCATGCAGGAGGGGGCAGCAGAGAGCTATTTGTTAGGGGTTAACCCTTTAAGATCTGAGGATTCTACAACTGTCTTCTACAGTGGTGGAAAAAGTACTCGCATGTTTTACTTAAGTAAAAGTATCAATCCTGCAGTGTAGAAATACTCTGTTACAAGTAAAAGTCCGGAATAAAAAATTTACTTGCTATCAAAATGTGCTTAAAAGTACCAAAAGTACTGTGTCCCATTTCACAAGTTAAAAATGTATACATAATATTTTCAAAATAGCAGATCTACAAGCTCACAATGTGTCGCATTGTGAGCTTGTAGATCTGCTATTTTTAAATGGCAGAAATGTATATAGGGCTGAAGTGGTTAATGTATGTTTTGTAATAATAATCTAAATCAACAAAGTTCCAGGGACCCCCATCTCAACATATGTTGTTCCAGGGACCCCCAGAAGCACAGATTTGAGTTAAAAATGTTGATCGACCGACCGACCGGCTCGGACTGAAATACTCTAGTAAAGTCAAAATACCTCAAAATTGTGCTTAAGTAAAGTACTTGAGTAAATGTACTTAGTAACTTTACACCTCTGTTGGTTGGTCATAGCTGACGACGTTATCTCACACACACACACACACACACACACACACACACACACACACACACACACACACACACACACACACACACACACACACACACACACACACACACACACACACACACACACACACACACACACACACACACACATTTATATTAGAAACACATTTGAACCAAAACGCTCCATTCAGTCAGAATGAAGGAGTGTTAGACAACATTCGGCCACTAGGGGTCACACGTTTACATCCTCTATGAGACAGTGGATACAGGACCGGTGGCAGCTCCATGAAAACTGGCTATTTTGTGTAAAATGTAAAAAAATGAGATGGTCCTAAGTTAACCCATTAAGACCTGATGGTCCTAAGTTAACCCATTAAGACCTGAGGCCATTCTTAAAAATGTTTTCTAAATCCTAACAGTTTAAAAAAAAAAAAGAAAAAAAAAAAAGGTTCAAGATTTTTCAAAAATAGCAGATCTACAAGCTCATAGTGTGCACTCGGTGTGCAAAAATAGCCGATTGTAGATCGTCTATTTTTGCTATTTTTGAATTGGGATCCTGAATTAATTGTTGTTATTTTTTAATTGGAATCCTGAAAAGTAACATTTTTATTTAATTTCAAATGCATTTGTATGAACTTAAATACAAATCCATTGGACATAAAAAAGACAATATCATTGTAATAGTAGTCATTAAGCTACTGATATAGACTGAAGTCATTAAAGCGGGTCATGTTTGGCACTGTAACCGCTGAAATCAATAATATATCACTATTCCCATATTAACCTGCGGGCCGCAGTAAGTGAAGGTGGGGGCCACATTAAGTGAAGGTGGGGGCCGCATGTGGCCCCCGGGCCGCCAGTTGCCTATGTATGATGTATACTTTAAAACATTTTCCAAATATTAAAATGTTTTACATTTGGGGAAAAAATGCCAATTTAACACCGAGGGGCCCAGTCTTCCTTGGTGCCCAGTGCCCACCTATCCTGTTACCGAGCCAGCAATACTGCAGTCTGCAACATTGTAACACAATTTGCTGCCTTACAGGAATACATTTAGGGTACAAAGTACCTTATAGCCAACGCAGCTATTAGCTTAGCTTACATTACAGAGCTTTGCGGAAATGATAAAGTAGCATGATCAATGGGTGCAGGTTAGGGCGGATTCAGACTGAGTCCGATTGATTCAAACCGTTCCCGAGTACGATTGTCCTCTCCCCGCTGGCCAGCATTCACACTGCCCAGGATTCTTCTACAATCGTACGCTTCAATTCAACTGTAATGGTACTTAGGTGCCTCATGGGGGCGCCGTGGACTATGGGGCTTTGGGAGATCGAGAATATCATGTCACAGAAGAAGAGTCACAGTAAGAGTTTAGAGTGAATAATAAAGTTTGACTGTGTTCCTGACGTTATAATATTAACAGAACAACAATACACAACCAAAGCAGTGTGTGAGTTGATAGTCTTTGAAACATCGCAATGTAAAGTTGTCTGAAATGAGTCACTGACGCATCCTTGGTATTTTAGCAGTGACGTTACAGACTAATCCTTGGTATATTTATCCTAGCGGCATCACTCGCTACACATGTGTTTTTTGTTTGTTTTTTCACGGCTCGCGCTACTCAAACACTAGCAGGATTATTATTTCTTGTCAACATTCAAGTAGAACTATGAGAATGTACAATAAAACCCAGGTCAAATAATGTGTCGTTATAAAAATATATAAATGATATGATTAGCAGTCCACTTCCTGCTGTTGGTACGGATTAGGGATGCAACGAATATTCGGCCATGAAACATATCGGACGATAATGGTTAAAAAATGCATTTTCGGCTTTTCGGCCGAAAGGGTTTTAACGACGAAAAAATATCACCGAAAGACACAAAAAGCTATTTAAAAAAATCTTGGAATAAAATGTGGAATAGTATTATTATGCAATTATATAAATGTTTACATTTTACAATCTTTCAGCAGTCAGTCTGGAATTAATGTATGCATTCAAAAGTGCTAAATAAATGTTTTATGGACCCATAATATGGACCCATAAATTATTATTTAAGTTAAGTTTTGCCATAATCAGGTAGCTGATCAACATTGGTAAACAAATAAATTCATTATATATATGTATATATATTTATCATATTCAGCCTTTCGGTTTTCGGCCAACTGTTTTCTATTTTCGGCATTCGGTTTCGGCCAAGAATTTCCCATCCGGTGCATCCCGTACGGATGGCTTCACGTCGCAGCGTTCCGTTCCCGAGTACGCAGCAATAGGCTCTATGCACAGCAGCCATATTGGACAGAAATTGGGCCCCTTCCTTGGTTCCTTCACAGGTGTTACCAATGACACTAATGAAGGCTCTGTTCCATTTAGTTTAACACAGTGGTTCTCAAACTTTTTAATTTCAAGGACCCCCATAACTCTGAGTGTACAAATGGAACCAAATGGACCCTCCCGGGTCCATTTGGTTCCATTTGTACACTCTCAGAGTTACACCCTCTCAAGGAACCATGAGGGTCCCTGGACCACACTTTGAGACCCACTAGTGTTTCTAGTGAGCCAACATGCACAACATCAGCACCCTGACTCTGTTTGACCAGTATGGAACAGAGCCTTCATTAGTATCATTGGTAACACCTGTGAAGGAAGTCAGAAGAGGCCCAATTTTTCTCCAAAATGGCTGCTGTGCATAGAGCCTATCGGACCCGAGACCCGGGTACGGTACGGTACGGTGCGGTGATCTGTTCCGGGGAACGGTACGGTACCGTTCACACTGTGACAACATCTGACCAGTGGTCCGGCGTGCAGCACCCACGACCATAGTCTGAATCCACCCTCAGAGGCACTGGAGGCACCCAGCACCTCATGGGTGCAGGTTAGAGGCACCCGGTGCATGTTAGGTAGGTGAATGTTAGAGCACACAGCACCCAGTGGGTGAGGTTAGAGCACACAGCACCCAGTGGGAGGGGTTAGAGCACACAGCACACAGCACCCAGTGGGCGGGGTTAGGACCTGAGGGCAGTCCGCATGGTCTTAGTGCTACAGGCTGACTCTTGCTGATCAGGTGGAGCAGATTGAAGCCCGACATGATGAGGATGAAGATGATGATGCTCGGACCACCAAGCCTGAAGGTAGAGAGACCACCGAGAGAGAGAGAGAGAGAGAGAGAGAGAGAGAGAGAGAGAGAGAGAGAGAGAGAGAGAGAGAGAGAGAGAGAGAGAGAGAGAGAGAGAGAGAGAGAGAGAGAGAGAGAGACCACCCCCACAACCTGACGAACCACTTAGAAGCAACCAACAGCTCCTCCAATCACAGAGCAGGAGAGAGAGAGAGAGAGAGAGAGAGAGAGAGAGAGAGAGAGAGAGAGAGAGAGAGAGAGAGAGAGGGGGAGGGGTCACACTGGAGGGGGGGGGGGAAGACAACAAGAAATACACAACAGAGGTCAAGGGTCGAGACAGCAGAGTTATCAGACTCCTGGGGGGCCCCGGACCCCCTGTTGAAGACCCATATAGACCAGCGGTTCTCACAAGGACCCCCAAAATGATAATGTATGCCCCCCAGGGACCCCCCAGACGAGAAGATTTGAGTAAAAAAAAAAATCGCAATTATTCAAGATTCTTTTCAAACACATTCAAGATTTTTCCATTATTTTTTTCAAAATGATCAGATTTTATAACATTAAAGTAATACTAGGTAACCTTTTCAACAAAACTAAAAAACAAAAGTTAAATTGTATATATTTTGTGAGTGGCAAAATGTTTCACAACACCCACTCCATGAATTTCAGCCCCGAAAGCCTTTTATAAACATATTTTCTATTGAAACGGTGGCTAGGGTAGTCATTCCCGCGAAAATGACGTCATCCGGCCGGAAAACGGAAAAACACCGGTTTCCTGTTTGGCCAGGAACTAGCGTGCTAATAACAAAAAGGAATCTCACACTGTTTTTAAGAGATTGTAGGATTTGAAGATGGAAAAACAACAGCAAAAGAAAACACAGCTCACAGTAACTAAAGCTCCCCTGGCTAAGAGAAACGATCCACAGATAGTATAAAACAAATAAAAGAACGCTTTTTGAAACACTTCCATCTTCCGGTGAAAACAAATGGAATTCTGGGTAACGCAGGAATAAACGAACGGCCTGCAGTGATGGTAATGACCAGCAGAGGCTGCTAAAAATCGTTATTTGTGTGGACCAGCATTGTATTACTTTAACATGTAGGAGCAGATAATGTCTCTGTTAGTGGTTAGGAGCTCATTAACATGTAGGACACATTATATTAGTGGTTAGGAGCTCATTAACATGTAGAGCAGACATTCTATTAGTGGTTAGAAGTCATGCTCAAGGGACACACATGGACACATTGCTGGCCTGGAATCGAACCCGCACAACCAGGGCCTCTGGCTGCCCGGGCCGGCTCTCTAACCACTCAGCTATAGCCGCCCCGCCCCCATCCTGTTAACAAGGCCTGTATGCTGTTTAGATCTGTGTTGATCTGGGAGCATGTAGCATGTAGCATGTAGCATGTAGCCACGTTAGTGCTCCTCAAAGTGAGATATAAACTAAGAATAGAAACTAAACTAAGAATAGAAACTAAGCTGAAAGAGATCCAATCCAATGTATGTATTTATATATATAAAAAGCACATTTTACAAACACAACGTTTCTAAAGTGCTGCAAAAGAGAAACAACATTAAAACAAACTATTGAAAAAGTAGTACCGGTACATAGTAAAAAGTAAGATAAAATAATGTAAAATAAATACAAAATCTAAACCCATGAAAAAAGAAAAGTGAAACATCGACTACGATCAATGAGACTTTAGTCCAAACTGGATTAAAAGCCAAAGTATAAAAAAGCATGTAGAAGTTTCAACAGTAGGGGCCACTTTGATGGAAAGGTAGCTAAACAAAAATATGGTTTTGTTTATGTTTATGTCTAAAGAATGTTGAGACTAAACATGAGGGGTCTTTAAAGATCAACAATAAGGGGGTTGAGTCTGGGAGATACAGTATGAATACTGTATGTCATATTTATTTGCATATTGTTTTGTTTGTTTTGTTCCACGTTTGCTTTGGTTAATGTAAATGTGTGTTTTCTCATGACAATTGAATTGATGGGTGGGGTTAGTCTAATAATTATTATTTTGTCCTGATGTGAAAGAACACAACTTTAAAATGTTAATAATATGTGCTGTATATTGACAATAATACTAAATAATAATAATTAGGGCTGGGACTCGATTAAAAAAAACAAATTAATTAGAGCCTTTGAAATGAATTAACCGAAATGAATGGCATGTTTAAATGCATCAATATTTGACCTGAGACAAAATATAGTTTTTTTTTTATCAAGGTGGTTCTAAACACAGTTTAGTTTTATCATAAAGTACAGCAAGTTTAAGAATATATTCAGAGATTCAGGAAGCCTATATGAATTCAAGTTCTTCTGTAAACTCAAGCACAAGTAAAACACTCCATTAGGATAAATACAAATAAAGATAAATGACCTTATTGTCCAATATCCTCTATGAACAAACCAGACTAACACAAACATCCCAGCGGTGTAAAGTAACTAAGTACATGTACTCAAGTACTGCACTTAAGTATCATTTTGAAGTCTTTTTTTCTTTACTGGAATTTTCAATACTTTTACTTCTACTCCACTACATCTCACAGGCAAATATTGTACTTTTACTCCGCTACAATTATTAGAAAACTTTAGTTACTAGTTACTTTGCAATTATCAGTTATTATATTATAAAACACACATTAACCACTTTAGCCCCGTTTGATACCTAGGCTATTTGAGAATAGCAGATCTACAAGCTCACAACGCGTTGCGATGCGACGCGTTGTGAGCTTGTAGATCTGCTATTCTCAAACATTTTAGTACTTGTACTTTGGTAGTACATTTTGATGCCAATACTTTTGTACTTTTACTCAACTACATTTTGAATTCTGGACTTTTACTTGTAATGGAGTATTTCTACATTGCAGTATTGATACTTTTACTTAAAAGTAAAAGTTCCTGAGACAATAATGTGATGACCAGCGGGCCGGTATGCAGCGGTTCCGGTAGGAGACACAAAGGAGACTCTTTGTGCTGGTCGGCACTAAATGAGTTACAGTACAGTACTTGAGTAAATGTGCAAGGGATAATGCATGGGGAGGTAGTCATTATTGAAATTTAAAGCCCGACAGGGCGATTAACCACCGAGGCGAAGCCGAGGTGGTTAATCGCCCTGAAGGGCTTTAAATTTCAATAATGACTACCTCCCCATGCATTATCCCGCTTATTACACGGCTACTTAATAAATACATAAATACATTTACCCAAAAGTAACAACAAAACGAAGTATTTCCTTGCTTACGGCAATGAAAGTATTCCATAAGTATTGGGCTGGGCGGACAAGTTCGCCTTGGAAAACAAATGACAAAATAAATAAAAACTCACTCCAAAACACACTCGCCCCCCATTCTATTTACTGCCGATTTGCCTGTAATACCGCCGGATTTGCCCCGGGGCGACTGTGTTTTGGGGCGAGCGTTTTGGTATTCCCCCGTTGTTGTGCCACGATAAACAAGGAAGCGCAGTGGATCAAATAGAATGACTTCTCGGTTATTGCATCGTCTATTTCTCACTTCAAATGTTTTCAAAAACATTCTTGAGAGCAACGTTTAGTTGTAAATGACGTTGTTTGTTTGTTTACATGGCTGTCATGTTGGATAAAGCATAAAACCAAGCAGCACAGGTTGACATGAGCAGGTGTTCTGAGTCTCTGATTACACAGCGGTCCGTTATAGAGCTCATCGGTCATTATCCAGAAATAATGACCGATGACTGACCAATCAGAATCGAGCATTCAACCAAGCCGTGTAATAAACTTAGTTACTTTACACCGCGGTCCATCTGAACGGCTTTAAATGGTCAGCCGGGGTTGGTCGTTTTACTCTACCTATCAGAGAGCCCGGATAGCGGAGGGGCGTGGCCAAGCGGGGGCGGGGCCCAAGCAGGAGGGGCGTGGCCACGCGAGCCATGCGTCTGATGAGGAAGAGAGCCATGGAGCGCACGCACACGCACACACACACACACACGCACACACACACACACACACACACACTCACACTCACACTCACACTCACACACTAACACACACTCACTAACACGCACACTCACCGAGAGGTTCAAGCTAAGAAGGGAAAGAGAGAGAGAGAGAAGTTAGTTAGATCACTCTTTGTGTGTGTGTGTGTGTGTGTGTGTGTGTGTGTGTGTGTGTGTGTGTGTGTGTGTGTGTGTGTGTGTGTGTGTGTGTGTGGACCCATCTAGTGGTGAGACTGATCAGGTCAACAGTGACAGACAGACAGACAGGCAGACAGACAGACAGACAGACAGACAGACAGACAGGCTAAGCAAGGGATAATGCATGGGGAGGTAGTCATTATTGAAATTTAAAGCCCTCGGCTTCGCCTCGGTGGTTAATCGCCCTGAAGGGCTTTAAATTTCAATAATGACTACCTCCCCATGCATTATCCCGCTTATTACACGGCTACTTAATAAATACATAAATACATTTACCCAAAAGTAACAACAAAACGAAGTATTTCCTTGCTTACGGCAATGAAAGTATTCCATAAGTATTGGGCTGGGCGGACAAGTTCGCCTCGCAAAAACAAATGACGAAATGGAAAAAAACTCGCCCCAAAACACACTCGCCCCCCATTCTATTTACTGCCGATTTGCCTGTAATACCGCCGGATTTGCCCCGGGGCGACTGTGTTTTGGACCGAGCGTTTTGGTATTCCCCCGTTGTTGTGCCACGATAAACAAGGAAGTGTAGTGGATCAAATAGAATGACTTTTCGGTCATTGCATCGTCTATTTCTCACTTCAAATGTTTTCAAAAACATTCTTGAGAGCAACGTTTAGTTGTAAATGACATGGTGTGTTTGTTTACATGGCTGTCATGTTAGATAAAGCATAAAACCAAGCAGCGCAGGTTGATATGAGCAGGTGTTCTGTAGTCTCTGATTACACAGTTTCCTCGTCGGTCTCACCGGTCATTATCATCGGTCATTATCCAGAAATAATGACCGATGACTGACCAATCAGAATCGAGCATTCAACCAAGCTGTGTAATAAAAGGAGTTAGTATATGTGGTTAAATAATCATATTGTAGGAGTTGATAATCTCTCAAGAACTGATTCTGCTCTCTGCTTGAATCTGTCGGGGGGGTTCGTCATATCGTCATAATCATTTAACAATAGCGTCCTCAGAGCAGACAAAACCACAGAAAGATATTCACATTACTGTTGAGTGAGAAAACTGTTTGTGTTTTAATCGGCGTAATACATTTCAGACCAAAGTCTAATCATTTCGTAAGGAGCGTTTCACAAGCTGTTTAACACAACATACTGAAGGCTGTGTGTGTGTGTGTGTGTGTGTGTGTGTGTGTGTGTGTGTGTGTGTGTGTGTGTGTGTGTGTGTGTGTGTGTGTGTGTGTGTGTGTGTGTGTGTGTGTGTGTGTGTGTGTAATCCAATCCACTGTATTTATAGAGCACATTTAAAACAACAGTGATGAACCAAAGTGCTGTAATAACACTCATTAACACAATACTAAAATAAACAGGAGCAAAACAACACAATAAACAGGACAACATCAGACACAAAGCAGGAGGAAACAACAACAACTCTCAATCTGAATGTTTAAACGCCAAGGAGTACAAGTTTTCAAATGTGATTTAAACACAGGCAGCGTTTGAGACGCTCTAACATTGGCTATTAAACTTTGGCTATTTGAAAATAGCAGATCTACAAGCTCGCAACGCGTCGCAATGCGACGCGTTGTGAGCTTGTAGATCTGCTGTTTTCAAAACATTTTTAGACATAATTATTTAATTTTAAACTTTGTTTTGTTGTTTTTTCTGCACATTAATAACACATTCAATCATTGGGTTCAATATATGTGCCGTAGAGGGAAAGAGGAAAACATACAGGCCTTCATGTTGAAGAAACCACAACAAAAGGAAAGAAAAACTCAAAAACTAACAAGACAACAACAAGGCAACATCACACACACACACACACACACACACACACACACACACACACACACACACACACACACACACACACACACACACACACACACACACACACACACACACACACACACACACACACACACACACACACAGTGTCGTGGAGTCTTCTAACAGAGCCTCTCAATGTGTATAATCTTTAGACATAATTATGATAACTTGTGAAATGGGACATTCTGCATAATACTACTTTTGGTACTTTTAAGTACATTTTGATACCAATACTTCTGTAGTTTTACTCAAGTACATGTTGAATACTTACTTTTACTAACTTGTAACAGGGAAAATGTTTACATTGCAGTATTGATGTTGATGTGTGTGTCTGTGTGCGCGTGTGCGTGCGTGTGCGCGTGCGCGTGTGCGTGTGTGTGTGTGTGTGTGTGCGCCTCCTGCGTTGAACAGTAAGCAGAGCTTATTGTTGTCAGACACAATAAGCTCTCATTGAGTAGAGAGAATGACAGGCTGAATGCTGAAACTATGGCATCCAGACCTGACCAAACCTGGCAACCTGACCGGGGTCACATTCCATTTAACACATTACCCTGCCTTCTATTATCAAATGTATTTATTTTTTAAATTCCACAAACACAGCTTAGGAATGATTCATGGTCACTCAGAGAAGCAGTAGACTGATGTGACGTCATTCCAAAAAACAAACATCCGTCCTCCCCAACTATAGGATTTTTAGAAAAACACTTCTAACTCAGTTTGTTTATTTTTGTGATGAAAACTACCTGTTTTCAACGGGTTCAAATGTGTTTGGCTATTCAAAAATAACAGATCTACAAGCTTGAAAAATCGTGAAAATGTCAGCAAATCTTTGAATATATATATTTTTTTTTTGAAGCAAACATTTGTAACTCAAATCTTTGCTTCTGGGGGGTCCCTGGAACAAAACATTTTGAGATGGGGGTCCGCAGGCTAAACATGTTTTCTAAATCCTAACAGTATGTTGCTATATCAGTGTTCCAACTTTTACATGTCCAGGACCCCCCATAATGATATGTATTTGGCCGCGGACCCCCATCTCAAAATATGTTGATCCAGGGACCCCCCAGAAGCATGGATCGGAGTTAATCATTTTGCTTTAAAAAAAAATAATATATATATATATATATATATATATATATATATATATATATATATAATATATATATATTTAAAGATTTGAAGTGGAGTTGAGGGGAAAGTTTTCTTTTTGGATTAAAACAAAAACGTTGTCATTAAAAAGTTAAAGCTCTATATTGTCTCTCCAGCTCTTTAATAAAACACAAAATACATTTCCAGGCAGGTTGCCAAATTCAGCCAATCAGGAGAGAGTACCCATTTAATCAGCGTCCAATGTTATAGTGTTCCAGTTGTGTGCGTGTGTGTGTGCGTGTGTGTGTGCGTGTGTGTCTGCTCATTTCTGTGTCATCACTTCTGTTTGTTTAGTCTGTATCCTGACTGAGTTCTCTCTCTTGATTGGAGGAAATTGGTATCCCGACCTGAACATGTATTTCCTGTTTGTTACTAAACAAACACTCTATACCATAGAGTGTTTGTTCAGTAACAGTGTTAAATAGCTCTATATTGTGATAGTAATCATTAATGATTACTATCACAATATAGAGCTATTTAACACTGTTACTGAACAAACACTCTATAGTAATGATTACTATCACAATATAGAGCTATTTAACACTGTTACTGAACAAACACTCTATAGTAATGATTACTATCACAATATAGAGCTATTTAACACTGTTACTGAACAAACACTCTATAGTAATGATTACTATCACAATATAGAGCTATTTAACACTGTTACTGAACAAACACTCTATAGTAATGATTACTATCACAATATAGAGCTATTTAACACTGTTACTGAACAAACACTCTATAGTAATGATTATCACAATATAGAGCTATTTAACACTGTTACTGAACAAACACTCTATAGTAATGATTACTATCACAATATAGAGCTATTTAACACTGTTACTGAACAAACACTCTATAGTAATGATTATCACAATATAGAGCTATTTAACACTTATTTTAAGGGTTTGAAACAACCTGATGACGCCAAAGGTTTAATTGTAACTTATAAAACATTAGTTACTATAGCCTTAGATAAAGACTATCAAGTAATTCATCGACTTTGTCATTTTTTAAATCTCTACGAGAGTCTTAGCTCCAACCCCCCAGTTTGCCCAGGAATGTCACCAGTAAAGCCCGTATTTCTCCAAACATGTATAAATGCTAAATATAAGGTAATTACCCGCTTGGCCCAAATGTTAACTAGGTGTCCGGAGTATTTGTGTTATGCATTAGTCCATATTGTTCAATAAAGAAGTGTTTTAATCCCGTCTGTAGCCGAACCCCCTCGTTTACTTGATGTTTACATTGAGTGTAATTCCAGCTTTCACCTGATGCGTCCCGTCACTACCGCCCTTTGGGAGCTTCTTACAGAATCGGCCACAGACGGGATTAAAACACTTCTTTATTGAATAATATGAACTAATACATTACACAAACACACCGTATACTTAGTTAACATTTGGGTCAAGTGGGTAAACACCTTATATTTTACATTTGTACATGTTTGGAGGAATACGGGCTTTACTGATGACATTCCAGGGTAAACTGGGGGGGGTGGAGCTAAGACTTATAGAGACTAAAGTAAAAGTCAGACTATAAAATGCATCTATGATAGTTTAGATCTAAAGGCTAGGTCTGCAACAACCTGATGACGTCACAGGTTAGTGTAACATGAGGACGTTATAAAACGTAAACAGTTGCACAGATATGTGTGACCTATCGAAATGGGTGACCTCGCCAAGTAACATGATATAACCTCTGAGTGACAGCCTGTTAGTGTTGACACAATGTATCAGATCAGATGACACACACACACACACACACACACACACACACACACACACACACACACACACACACACACACACACACACACACACACACACACACACACACACACACACACACACACACACACACACACTTTACATAGCCGAAACATGACTGTCATATCATGATATCATCAAGTCGAAGGAACTTCGACCTGTTTTTGGGGTATTTTTCTCCATTTACAACCCCTACATCTACATAAATGTTCAGATTTCAAATATAAAGTGTTTACCTCATGGCCACATATGTTATAATTATGTACGGGTCCTCAGACGTACCCGTATCTGCCGTATTGTTCAATAAAAAGCATTTTAATCCGATCGGTGGCCATTTTAAAAAAAAATCTCTCCATGTTTTCACCTGCCTGACCCTATCGGCTGGGAGGTGTACTGCACTCTGATTGCATTATAACTCTATGAGAAAATGGCCGCCGATCAGAATAAAATGATTTTTATTGAACAAAACTGAAGATACGGGTATTTCTGAGGGCCCGTGTATGATTGCAACATCCGTGACCACGAGGTCAGCACTTTATATGTGAAATGTGAACCTTTATGTAGATGTAAGGACTGTAAATGGAGAAAAAACAAACACCAGGTACAAGTTGCGTCATGACAGGTTGCGTCATGTGAACCTTGGTTACCGCTTAATACACACAAGACACACAACTGATACAAACAAACAACAAACAAACACAACATACAAACACACACACACACACACACACACACACACACACACACACATACCTGTTAGAAGTATGAGTTGTAACAGCAGCACGCAGACACTCATTTGTGTGTATCTGAAGCAGGACGGTGTGTAGTTCATTTGGTTCAGACTGACTCACAACAACACAGTTGATGAGGCCCCGCCCCCCGGTCAGGGTTGCCAGATATTGTGAGAGAAACAAGCAGAACCCCATTAGCCAGGTCTATGAAAACAAGCCCTAAGGAGCACACATTGTTTTATTTTATTATTTTGTTTCGTTTTTTAAATGTATTCATTCATTTATTGTTATTTGTTGCAGGTCTACCATTTGTGTTTATTTTGTATATTATTGTGAACTTTTAGATCTGCTATTTAAAAAATCAAATCGAATTAAGAACTTTAGAAACAAGCAACTCAACCACCAATAATATTAAGTGACACAGAAAAAGAAGCCCAAAGGCACTTATAATGAGCAGACCTGGCATCCCTGATTGTGAGGTAATGCCCCAGTGCATCATGGGAGATTCCACTGGCTCTCTTTTAGATCTCCAAATATGAGCAAGAGAGAGAGAGAGAGAGAGAGAGAGAGAGAGAGAGAGAGAGAGAGAGAGAGAGAGAGAGAGAGAGAGAGAGAGAGAGAGAGAGAGAGAGAGAGAGAGAGAGAGAGAGAGAGAGACAGACAGACAGACAGACAGACAGACAGACAGACAGACAGACAGACAGACAGACAGACAGACAGACAGACAGACAGACAGACACAGACAGACAGACAGACAGACAGACAGACAGACAGACAGACAGATCTTTAACCCATGGTCATTCTAACAACAGGACAGGTCTGGTGACAGCCAGCTTTATAGTATAGTGAGCCCATCACAGGAGCCAATCAGCAGCCGGCTTCCATCTAAACGTCATCAGTCAGTCACCAAGGCAGCATTATAAAGTAATTCATGATGCAGTCTGTTCTATAGATCAGCTTCTCTAACCTTTTCACGTCAAGGACCCCAAATTGATCAATATTTGTCCGCCGACCCCCATCTGAAAATATGTTGTGCCAGAGACCCCCAAAAGCAAGGATTTGGTTTCAAATGTTCACTAATGTTCATGCAGACAGACAGACAGACAGACAGACAGACAGACAGACAGACAGACAGTATCACATGGTTAATTCACCCATTTAACATGAATGAATCCAACATATCAGTGTCTGTTAAATAAACAAGTCTATGAAGATTTCTATGAAATCTATGAAAAGGGGTCCATGCTTCATCTGTCTCTCTCAGCTAAGGGGTCCCTGCTTCATCTGTCTCTCTCAGCTAAGGGGTCCCTGCTTCATCTGTCTCTCTCAGCTAAGGGGTCCCTGCTTCATCTGTCTCTCTCAGCTAAGGGGTCCCTGCTTCATCTGTCTCTCTCAGCTAGGGGGTCCCTGCTTCATCTGTCTCTCAGCTAAGGGGTCCCTGTTTCATCTGTCTCTCTCAGCTAAGGGGTCCCTGTTTCATCTGTCTCTCTCAGCTAAGGGGTCCCTGCTTCATCTCTCTCTCAGCTAAGGGGTCCCTGCTTCATCTCTCTCTCAGCTAAGGGGTCCCTGCTTCATCTCTCTCTCAGCTAAGGGGTCCCTGCTTCATCTCTCTCTCAGCTAAGGGGTCCCTGCTTCATCTCTCTCTCAGCTAAGGGGTCCTCAAAATGGTGTTTCTTTTCTTTCTATAAAAATGTTGGAAAAGTGACTTTTCTTCATTTTGACAGAAATAACTTAAAAGTTATTGATCCAAAGCTCCACAATGGATTGATTTGATCACTAACATACAAGTGATGATCTGAAAATGCGTTGTGAGCTTGTAGATCCATCATAACTATTATCTCTAATCCCTAAACCTAATCTCTAAATGTCTAATCCTAACCTTTTTCTAATTGTAAACGTTTTCTTATTCTACTATAGTTGTGGGGACAGAGGGTCCTCACAATTAGTAACACACACACACACACATACACACACACACACACAGTGAACTACATTACCCATAATGCAACACCACTAAAATCAAAATCTGTTAATTGAATGCAGATCAAAGGAGGGGGGCGTGGCTTGTTAAAGGTCTTTTTTTTATTAGATGCAAATGTTTCTTTCTGCAAAGAAGAAGTTTATCTGTGTGGTTGAAAAGAAAAAAAAACAGAGGTAAATAATAATAATTACAACGTATTAAAAAATAATAACAATACAGAACAATGGCATAATCATAATCATAATAATCTGGAATATAATCTTGACAGGAGAGAGCTGGATGATGGAACAGTTGTGGCCATATTTAGAACAATAATCACAATAATCAGAATTTAAACTGCTCAAAAAATGACGTTGGGAAAAGAAAAACTTATTTCAAGCGATTATTTGTCCCGTTCGGGAACGCCAATCACTACCGTGTTTTATATATTATTGGAAAGCATGATTATAGTTATATCCACCTTTACAATGACTCATGTGTCGTCTATGATATTGGTTCTCAAAGTGGCGTCCCGGGACCCCCAGGGGTCCTTGGGGGGGGGGGGGGGGGGGGGGGGAGCGGTACCAGGGGGTCGCCAGCGAAAGTAGTCAATCGTTTTAACCACTTTATACATTTATATTTTGGCTATTCAAAAAACAGCAGATCTACAAGCTCATCTATTATTATTAATATTAATGTAATATTATTGAGTAATATTACATTTGATAACGTCCGTGTTTTTGAGAAAATCGATTTATTTTCTTACTCTTTGTAAAACATGTGTAATTATTATTAATATGAAAGAGTAAAATGTGTTTATTTGTGGAACACACTTCTTATATAATACAGGCTTTCCAATGATATAAAATACAATCTACTGATTGATATTATTGAAAGGGACTTTTATAATGACCATAAACCCATTTAGAACGGGAACGCACCTGTGTAACCATTATTTTATACGTTGGCTATTCAAACATAGCAGATCTACAAGCTCATAGCGCTGCAATGAGCTTGGAGATCTGCGATTTTTTTTTAAAGATCATGAAGATTTGTGCAAATCTTTGAATGTATATATTTCTTTAAAAGTGAAACATTTTGAACTCAGATCTTTGTTTCTGGAGGATTCTACAAATTTCTTCTAATAAAAATACTAACAGTTTAAAAAAAAATGTATTTGGCCACGGACCCCCATCTCAAAATATGTTGTTCCAGGGACCCCCCAGATGCAAAGAGTTTAGTTAAAAACCTTAAACCTTGTATATATATATATATTATATATTCAAAGATTTGCAATTTAAGATCTTTTCAAAAATAGCCAAAGAAATCTTGACACAGATGATGCGTTCATTTGTACATTTTAGATTTTAACCACTTTAACCATTATTCTATACTTTGGCTATTAAAAAATAGCAGATCTACAAGCTCATACAAACTTGTAGATCTGCTATTTTTGAATAATTGTGACAATTTGTGCAAATCTTTGAATATATATATATATATATATATATATTTTTTTTTTAAAGCCAACATTTGTAACTCAAATCTTTGCTTCATGAAGGGGTCCCTGGAACAACATACAAATCATTTTGGGGGTCCTTGACATGGAAACGTTTGAGCACCACTGATATTATATAATAGCAACATACATTTAAAAAAAGAAAACCTGTTGGGATTCAGAAGACATTTATAGAATCACCCAGAAGCAAAGATCTGAGTTACAAATGTTCACTTTAATTTTATTTATATATATATATATAAAAGATTTGCACACATTTTCACATTTTTTCGGGAAAGAAATAGCAGATCTACAAGCTCAGCGAGGCAACAAGCCTGTAGATCTGCTATTTTTTAATAACCCAAATAAATGTTAAAATGACACAGATCTTAATGGTTCATTATGATTGGTTGAAAAGCAGGAAGTGATCGGTCCCACATCGCTGCCTTTCTATTGGACGACAGTGTTCTCAACGGTAGGGTCGAGGACGCCAAAAAAAAAAAAAAAAAGGAAACCAAATGGACCCCCAGTTACAACCAGAGATAAACAAAGCGTGGTTCTCAAAGCGTGGTTCGGGGACCCCCAGGGGTCCTAGGGCTTCCCCATGTTAGTTAGGAACCAAATGGACCCTTACAGGTCTGTGACTCTGAGTACAAATGGAACCAAATGGACCCTTACAGGTCTGTGACTCTGAGAGTGTACAAATGAACCAAATGGACCCTTACAGGTCTGTGACTCTGAGAGTGTACAAATGAACCAAATGGACCCTTACAGGTCTGTGACTCTGAGTACAAATGGAACCAAATGGACCCTTACAGGTCTGTAACTCTGAGAGTGTACAAATGGAACCAAATGGACCCTTACAGGTCTGTAACTCTGTGTACAAATGAACCAAATGGACCCTTACAGGTCTGTAACTCTGTGTACAAATGGAACCAAATGGACCCTTACAGGTCTGTAACTCTGTGTACAAATGGAACCAAATGGACCCTTACAGGTCTGTGACTCTGTGTACAAATGGAACCAAATGGACCCTTACAGGTCTGTGACTCTGTGTACAAATGGAACCAAATGGACCCTTACAGGTCTGTGACTCTGTGTACAAATGGAACCAAATGGACCCTTACAGGTCTGTGACTCTGAGTACAAATGGAACCAAATGGACCCTTACAGGTCTGTGACTCTGTGTACAAATGGAACCAAATGGACCCTTACAGGTCTGTGACTCTGTGTACAAATGGAACCAAATGGACCCTTACAGGTCTGTGACTCTGAGTACAAATGGAACCAAATGGACCCTTACAGGTCTGTAACTCTGAGAGTGTACAAATGGAACCAAATGGACCCTTACAGGTCTGTGACTCTGTGTACAAATGGAACCAAATGGACCCTTACAGGTCTGTAACTCTGAGTACAAATGGAACCAAATGGACCCTTACAGGTCTGTAACTCTGAGTACAAATGGAACCAAATGGACCCGTTGTACACTCTCAGAGTTACATTAACACTGATGATACTACTAGTACATTGGGGGGGGGGTCCGCAAAGATCAAAATGGCATCAAATGGGGGTCCGTAGTCTTAATGCATAATGCAAGGACCCCTCCCCCCCAACCCCCAAAAAATGAGGGGGTCCATGAAATTAAAATGGTTCAGAATCACAGCTACAGCTGTAAAATGTCTTCTCTTATGGGGTCCCTGGTGTATCTGTTGAAGTGTGTGTACATTTTGGGGGTCCCTGGTGTATCTGTTGAAGTGTGTGTACATTTTGGGGGTCCCTGGTGTATCTGTTGAAGTGTGTGTACATTTTGGGGGTCCCTGGTGTATCTGTTGAAGTGTGTGTACATTTTGGGGGTCCCTCGACATGAGAAGCACCTTTTTTTTTTAAAGGAGTAGTTCACCCCAAAATAATGACACATTTTCTATCAATTACACATGAAACACATGGAGGTTTTTTTCTTGTGTGTAATTGATAGAAAACAAGTTACTTTTTTGTGAACTATTCCTTTAACCCATTAAGACCAGGAACGCATACCGTGTCATTTTAAGATTTCTTTGCAATTGCAGATCTATAAGCTCATAGATCTTATAGATCTTATAGATCTGCATTTATTTATTCATTTTAATATGGAAGATATTTTGTGCAAATCTTTGAATATATATATATTTGTTTTGAAACAACATTTATAACTCAAAGGGAGGTCCCTTTTGAGAGGTCCCTTTTGGGAGGTCTTTTTGGGAGGTCCCTTTTGGGAGGTCTTTTTGGGAGGTCCCTTTTGGGAGGTCTTTTTGGGAGGTCCCTTTTGGGAGGTCTTTTTGGGAGGTCCCTTTTGGGAGGTCTTTTTGGGAGGTCCCTTTTGGGAGGTCCTGCAACAGACATATTTTACAAATGTTAGCTTTGAAAACATATTCAAAGATTTGCACACATTTTTCACGATTAAAAATGTAAAAACAAATAGCAGCTCTACAAGCTCACAGCCGCGCTGTGAGCTTGTAGAGCTGCTATTTTTGAATAGCCCAAATAAATCTTAAAATGACAGATGCTTCCCCTGTGAAACAGCAGCCAATCAAAACACACGTACAAAAAAAGACAGCTTATTGGTTCCTGGAAAAAAAATATGAATATAAAAAATGATCCTTGATTTTATTATAATAATAATAATAATAATAATAATAATAATAATTCCCACCAGCGTTGCTTGTTATCACCTGTATTTACAACAGCACCCCCTACAGTTGTGTAAGTGTTAGTGCATGCCGCCCCGCCCCCAAACTGCCGTCTCAAAGTAAATATATACGTTATGATCATAACCACATTAAAGGCATAGTACGTAAAGTTGGCTATGATCATAACCACATTAAAGGCATAGTACGTAACGTTGGCTATGATCATAACCACATTAAAGGCATAGTACGTAACGTTGGCTATGATCATAACCACATTAAAGGCTATGATCGTAACCACATTAAAGGCATATTACGTAACGTTGGCCCATGTTTCCATAATATATATATATATTTATTTTTTTTAACCCTTCATTTTCCCTCTCCAGTGGTTCTCGAACATTTTAGCTCAAGAGCCCGTTTGCCCGGGACCCAGACTTAGTGAAAATAGCAGATCTATAAGCTCGCAAAGTTTTTCTCGGCGCCGAGTTGTGAGCTTGTAGATCTGCTATTTTCACTACTTCTTAAACTTAAAAATTTATAAATTGAATTCATTTTTTTTTTTTTTTTTTTATGAAAAACTTTAGAAAAATGTTGGATTTTTTTTCAGTTAAAAACTTGTGATTTCTTTGATCAAACTTTTTAAAATCTTTTGAAATAATACAGACCTGTAAGACCTGTAAGGGTCCATTTGGTTCCATGTGTAGACCAGACCTGTAAGGGTCCATTTGGTTCCATGTGTACACTCTCAGAGTTACAGACCTGTAAGGGTCCATCCAGGGACCCCCAGGGGTATGATGGTTAAAAACACATATGTATATATATATATTTGTGGTTTTGTTATGCAGCGCTAAGTTGCGTACTGTGCCTTTAAACAGAGGTAACATGGTTATAATCATAACAAATGAAAATAAAAAAAGAGAAAGTCAAATAAAAAGAGGGATGAAGTACTGAAGTCTCTCTCTTGGTTTGTTTCATTTCTTTAAATATTTTCCGTCAGAAACTGGAAGCTTTTTGTTTCCTTTGTTTTTTATAACTTTATGTTTTAATGTTTTTCTGTAAATACAAAAAAAAAAAAAAAGAAAAGCAACGACAACGAAAAAAAAAAAAAAGAAAATGAAGAAAAATATAAACGTCCGTCCGTCCGTCCGTCTCGTCTCCTGTCCAAATGTCCGGCCTTTCCTCATGCAAAGCTCCGCCCCTTGGCTCCGCCCCCTCCTCGTGGTCCAATGAGTTCCGTTCGTTTTTTTTTTTTATCAAAATACAGATTTACAAAAAAAACAGACGGGAAAAAGATCCGAAAAGTACAAACTAAGCCACGCCTCTCCGCTCAGTTCAGAATGGGGGGGGGGGGGGGGGGCGGGGCTGTTTAGTCCCCACCCACACAGACCACACCCACCACCATCATCATCATCATCATCATCATCCAGTCTCTTTTTGCACGACTTTCTCTACAAAATAAAAGCGTCTAAATGCCTGATTCAGACGCTTTGTTCAGTCACATGATGATGGGCTGCTGTATCGTGCAACCCCCCCCCCCCCCCAAAAAATATAGTAGATCTATAAGCTCTATAACAGCATAGAGCTTATAGATCTACTTTGTTTTGGGATGGGGGGGGGGTGAGCAGGAGGAGGACGGAGGTCTTTTTGTCGAGACGCGGCGAAGAAAACACGAACCCCCCCCCCCCCCCCCCCGAAAAAGGTTCAAATGTCTGCCATTGGTCGGTTCGTTGGCTGTGGCCCCTCCCCTCTCAGGAGAAGGCCAGGGAGTTGGCCCCGCCCACCGTGGTGGAGTTGTTGCTGCTGCTGTTCCCTCCAGCGTGAGGCGCTGTGGTGGCCAGACGCTGCAGTGACACCATGTGGGCCATGCTGCTGGACGGCCTGAGAGGAGAGACCAGACCCTGAGCCTGAGGGAACCTCTGATGATACCTGTCTAACCTCAGGTACTTTACTGTCACCAGTTTACCTATGAGAGAGAGACATAGAGACACACAGAGAGAGAGATGAGAGAGAGACATAGACACACACAGAGAGAGAGAGAGAGAGAGAGTTATATTAGACCCTGAGCCTGAGGGAACCTCTGATGATACCTGTCTAACCTCAGGTACTTTACTGTCACCAGTTTACCTACAGTATGAGAGAGAGACATAGACACACAGAGAGAGAGATGAGAGAGAGACATAGAGACACACAGAGAGAGAGAGAGAGAGAGAGAGTTATATTAGACCCTGAGCCTGAGGGAACCTCTGATGATACCTGTCTAACCTCAGGTACTTTATTGTCACCAGTTTACCTATGAGAGAGAGACATAGACACACACAGAGAGAGAGAGAGTTATAGGTACTTTACTGTCACCAGTTTACCTATGAGAGAGAGACATAGACACACACAGAGAGAGAGAGAGTTATAGGTACTTTACTGTCACCAGTTTACCTATGAGAGAGAGACATAGACACACACAGAGAGAGAGAGAGTTATAGGTACTTTACTGTCACCAGTTTACCTATGAGAGAGAGACATAGACACACACAGAGAGAGAGAGTTATAGGTACTTTACTGTGACTAGTTTACCTATGAGAGAGAGACATAGACACACACAGAGAGAGAGAGAGTTATAGGTACTTTACTGTGACTAGTTTACCTACAGTATGAGAGAGAGACATAGAGACACAGAGAGAGAGATGAGAGAGAGACATAGAGACACAGAGAGAGAGAGAGAGAGTTATAGGTACTTTACTGTGACTAGTTTACCTATGAGAGAGAGACATAGAGACACAGAGAGAGAGAGACCCAGGGACGCCCAGACGCAAAGAAGTTAAAAATGTTAGTTTAAAATAATATATATTCAAAGATTTGCACAATCTTTCACAATTTAAAAAAAATAGCAGATCTACAAGCTCATAGAGCCGCTCTATGAGCTTGTAGATCTGCTATTTTTTGAAAAACTGTGTTGACAACCCGTGCATATTGGCTACAAGTGGGCGTGCCATCAGATCAGGAAGCAGACCGCGCTTTACCCAATCAAATGCAGTGGGCGGGATTTACGTGTGTGCCGTTCTTTCCCCACTGGAAACAAACCTAGACTCATGTAACAACAGCGTCCTCAGAGCAGACAAAACCATAGAAAGATATTCACATTTTAACTTGCTCTTTCATCATAGAAACAAGTTGGTTTATAACCAAAACCTCCATGTTCTCTGGGAGAAATGGTGTTAGTGTTCCGTGTAGAAATGTTGTTAGTGGGAATGAAAACATAGTCGCACCACCGGAAGTGGAGCGCTGAGGGAGGGCAGACCTAAACCCTGGTTTCCCTGAACACGGGTCCTCCGTTCAGCTCCGCCCAGAGCCAAATGAATAAGTAAAAAAGGCATTGTTTTTCCTTTTTATTTGGCGATGGGTTGGTTCCCAGATTGCCTTCCGGCTCATGTATCTGGTAGGAGACACAAAGTAGAGTCTTTGTGTCTCCTACCGGAAATACACCCGCTCATCACATTATTGTCTTAGGAATGAGACAAAAAATAAATAAAACATCTCCATGAAGTGACTAATCCATAGAAAAAAAGTAATTATTTGGGTGAACTATCCCTTTAATGATGTATTGATGTATTTATTGTCTTACCGTCGAACCAGGAGCCGTGCAGAGCCTTGAAGGCTTTCCCTGAGTGGTCTGCAGACACACACTTCACATACACACAGCCCTGTGGAGAGAACACACACACACACACACACACACACACACACACACACACACACACACACACACACACACACACACACACACCATGGCATCAGAAACACACAGATCTACAAGCTCAGCACCCTGAGGAGAGAACACAGCGTCACAGAGGAATAAAGCTGAATAAAAGGTTTGTGTTCTGATCAAACAGCATGAAATGAACCTTTACAGGCCGTGACCCCCAAAAGAATCATATTTGAGCAGTATATTTAAAGGGTAAGACCACTGTGGTAGAGGTTTGGGTTGTGTATTTACCTTGATGCCATGATGTAACTCCAAAGGTGGACAAGAAAATCTAAAATAATTGCTCCATTGATTAGAAATTGATAATTCAAAATATGCTCCTCATTGACTTACATTGTACGGTAAAACAGTTCTCAAAGTCACTCTTTAAGCACATAAACAAACACAAACAAAGTTGATTCAGACAATATAGAACATCACCAAACCCACTACTGTTTTTTTTTTAAATAAAAATGTCAACTTCCTGTTGATTTTGCTATTTTTATTAAGAAGAAAACCTGGACTGGATTCGCGGATCCGGATCTTCAAATAGTAAAATCAGCAGGAAGTTCAAATATGTATTAAAAAAACAAACAGTAGTGTGTTTGGTGATGTTCTATATTGTCTGAATCAGCTTTGTTCGTGTTCATTTACGTGCTTAAAGAGTGACTTTGAGATCTGTTTCACCGTACAATGTAAGTCAATGAGGAGCAAATTTAGAATTATCAATTTCTAATCAATGGAGCAATTATTTTTGATTTCTTGCCCACCTTAGGAGTTACATCATGGCAAGGTAAACACACAACCAAACCTCTACCACAGTGGTCTTGCCCTTTAAGCCACACAGTGATATATAGACTATTATACGGTGTAGCTGTATATATACTGTATATTTTAATCATTGGTATGACTAAAAGTGTTAAGTTTTAGTATAACTGTGTCAATGTAACCTTAGTATTCAAAGAAACTGTGTTTATCAAAGCATGATAGGTGAGAGGCTCTCTCTCTCTCTCTCTCTCTCTCTCTCTCTCTCTCTCTCTCTCTCTCAAATGACATAAGATTACACAGCAGAATTCAGAGTGTTAGTTCCCAGCCAGGAAGTAGAAAACTAAAAATGCCAAATTATAATAGACAAAGGTTTCCAGGGTTCCCACACATTTTTAACAATGAATTTTCAAAACTTTTCCATAACTTTTCCAAAGTATTTTAACCCCATTTCCAGGACTATAGAAATCATACACTACAGTGTGTGTTTAGTGTGTGTATACACACAGACTATAGAAATCAAACACTACAGTGTGTGTTTAGTGTGTGTATACACACAGACTATAGAAATCATACACTACAGTGTGTGTTTAGTGTGTGTATACACACAGACTATAGAAATCAAACACTACAGTGTGTGTTTAGTGTGTGTATACACACAGACTATAGAAATCATACACTACAGTGTGTGTTTAGTGTGTGTATACACACAGACTATAGAAATCATACACTACAGTGTGTGTTTAGTGTGTGTATACACACAGACTATAGAAATCATACACTACAGTGTGTGTTTAGTGTGTGTATACACACAGACTATAGAAATCATACACTACAGTGTGTGTTTAGTGTGTGTATACACACAGACTATAGAAATCATACACTACAGTGTGTGTTTAGTGTGTGTATACACACAGACTATAGAAATCATACACTACAGTGTGTGTTTAGTGTGTGTATACACACAGACTATAGAAATCATACACTACAGTGTGTGTTTAGTGTGTGTATACACACAGACTATAGAAATCATACACTACAGTGCAATAATAAGACTCTTAAACCAGTGTGCCATCAATGCCCCAAGACGGACTCGAGCGAAGGTGTCACGTGACAAAAAGAACAGATCTACAAGCTAACAACGTATCAGTAACACTGCATTTCACCACATTTGACCTGTCTTTCACCTAATGTTTGACAAAAACAATGCATTTCGTTGCTGTCGGGGAGAAACCTCTCATCTACAGTGTCACACAAAAGCATCAAAAGTAGCAGATCTACAAGCTCGAAACGCGGCGCGAAGCGACGCGTTTCGAGCTTGTAGATCTGCTACTTTTGCCATTTTAGAATTTAAATCCTGAAAACTAACAGTTTTGAACATTTTCCAAAACATTTGATTCATTCCAAACCTTTTCCAGGGCCTGGAAAACTGTTTTTCTAATTTCAAAATATTTCCAGGAATTTCATGACCGTGGGAACCCTGGGTTTCATAGACGCTTATCGCAACCAAAGGTTAGGGAGTGTAGGGCCATGGAAGGGAGGTGAAGGAGTCCAGAGGCCTGTGACGGGGAAGGTGTGGAGTCAGCCTCGTCCTCTGAAGCCAACATCAAGATCTAGTTGATAATGTTTTTATGACGTAACGCTGGGAGAGGGAAAGGATGCTTCAGGCTAGAAATATCGCCCTGTCTCGAGCATCATTACTCTGTGATTAGGGAGAGATTTGTGTATCCAGCGCGCTGTTATTTGAGTGGTATTTATTGTATCTTTACTGTTTGTTTGATAATTCATTCTGATAGTTTCATAGGCTCAGAAATAATTGTAAACTTAGTTTAAGGATAATAAATGATTTGATCTTACAAATTGTAAATCTCCTGTCACTTTATTTAACCCTTTAAGCCCTGAAGAAGCATCTGTGTCACTTTTTGATTTGAGCAAAAAAGCATTTTTTTTTTACTCTTTGGCTATTCAAAAAATAGCAGATCTACAAGCTCATAGCGCGGCACCGAGTGCCGCGCTATGAGCTTGTAGATCTGCTATTTTAGAAACATCGTTATTTTTTTGCAAATCTTGAGATTTGAGTTTCAAAAGCGAACATTTGTAACTCAAATCTTTGCTTCTGGGGGATTTAACAGTTTTTTGAAAAAAACATATGTCGCCATAATATCAGTGGTTCTTTTTTCCATGTCAAGGACCCCCAAAATGACATGTATTTAGCCACAGACCCCCATCTAAAAATATATGTTTCAGGGACCCCCGGAAGCAAAGATTCTAGTTAAAATTGTTCGCTTTAAAACAATATATATATATTAAAAGATTTGCACACATTTTCACGATTTTTCACAGAAGAATCATTACACAGGGCGGATGGAAGTGGAACGTTTTTTGGAATGATGTCACGTCCACATAGTTCTTCTCTGAGTGACATGGATCATCACAGAGCTGTGTTACGCTGCCTCAGACTTAACAGCGGGCCTCATTATTTTTAAAGAACGACCTTATGCTTCTTGGCGGGCAAGTGGACTATTTAATAGAAGGACTTTATGCGTCCATGGCAGGAAATGAGTTAAAATGTGTTCTATCTGAGCTAACATACATAACATCATGTTTCATTAACCCTTGAGTAGTGAAGGGGGGGGATCATCTGTCACTTTCTGTATATAGTTTAATAGTAATGTTTCTCTGTGTGTTAATAAGCATTTAATCTGGTTTGACCTTCTTCTGATCAGTGTCTGGATCTATCTGTGTGTGTGTGTGTGTGTGTGTGTGTGTGTGTGTGTGTGTGTACCTCTCTAGAGTTCTTGTCCACAGCGATGTGAACGATGCCATCGTTGTCGCTGCATTTCTCCAGGATGGCTTCATGGATGGCAAGGTGCCAGTTCTCCCCCACCTCCCTACACACACACACACACACACACACACACACACACACACACACACACACACACACACACACACACACAGGCACGCGCGCACACACACACACACACACACACACACACACACACAGGGTTTTGAATGAGAATGTAGTCATTGTGTGAAAACACTGAATCAGACAGACAGACAGACAGACAGACAGACAGACAGACAGACAGACAGACAGACAGGTGATCCCAAAACCTATACAACGTGTGCAAGGACGCGCTGTGATTGGCCAATACGCTTGTATTATTATTATTAATCTCTATTATTATTAATCTCAATGGGGGTGTTGAACTGTTCTACCATGGGGTGGACGAGAGGAGAAATGGGGTCTAAGGTATCATCCTGGAATACAACCTGGAAAAGGTCGTCTATGGACGTGTTTAGCCCAAGGAGTGGTTGCAATGGATTCAGAATCATAAAACAAACCCTAGTTTGACCTCACATGCTACTGAACACACAATGAAATGTATGATCTTAAGGTTAAGGGTGCAGCTGTCACAGACTCCTCTAGGGGAAAGTGCATTTCAGTCTTTATGAGATGTGAAGAGTGAAGACAATTCATGGTAAGGAATTTATCCCCAGATTTGTCATTATTCTGATAATATTCCCTGACTTACATAACAGGATCAAACATGCTTCCCTTGCTGATGAAGGCGGTCGCATTTTTCTTTCCTCCTGACCCTTATCTCTCCACTCCTCCACCTCTCCTCTCTACACTGTACCCACTGTACCCACCAACAATCCCTCTCTACACTGTACCCACCAACAATCCCTCTCTACACTGTACCCACCAACAATCCCTCTCTACACTGTACCCACCAACAATCCCTCTCTACACTGTACCCACCAACAATCCCTCTCTACACTGTACCCACCAACAATCCCTCTCTACACTGTACCCACCAACAATCCCTCTCTACACTGTACCCACCAACAATCCCTCTCTACACTGTACCCACCAACAATCCCTCTCTACACTGTACCCACCAACAATCCCTCTCTACACTGTACCCACCAACAATCCCTCTCTACACTGTACCCACCAACAATCCCTCTCTACACTGTACCCACCAACAATCCCTCTCTACACTGTACCCACCAACAATCCCTCTCTACACTGTACCCACCAACAATCCCTCTGTACACTGTACCCACCAACAATCCCTCTGTACACTGTACCCACCAACAATCCCTCTCTACACTGTACCCACCAACAATCCCTCTCTACACTGTACCCACCAACAATCCCTCTCTACACTGTACCCACCAACAATCCCTCTCTACACTGTACCCACCAACAATCCCTCTCTACACTGTACCCACCAACAATCCCTCTCTACACTGTACCCACCAACAATCCCTCTCTACACTGTACCCACCAACAATCCCTCTCTACACTGTACCCACCAACAATCCCTCTCTACACTGTACCCACCAACAATCCCTCTCTACACTGTACCCACCAACAATCCCTCTCTACACTGTACCCACCAACAATCCCTCTCTACACTGTACCCACCAACAATCCCTCTCTACACTGTACCCACCAACAATCCCTCTCTACACTGTACCCACCAACAATCCCTCTCTACACTGTACCCACCAACAATCCCTCTCTACACTGTAACCACCAACAATCCCTCTCTACACTGTACCCACCAACAATCCCTCTCTACACTGTACCCACCAACAATCCCTCTCTACACTGTACCCACCAACAATCCCTCTCTACACTGTACCCACCAACAATCCCTCTCTACACTGTACCCACCAACAATCCCTCTCTACACTGTACCCACCAACAATCCCTCTCTACACTGTACCCACCAACAATCCCTCTCTACACTGTACCCACCAACAATCCCTCTACACTGTACCCACCAACAATCCCTCTCTACACTGTACCCACCAACAATCCCTCTCTACACTGTACCCACCAACAATCCCTCTCTACACTGTACCCACCAACAATCCCTCTCTACACTGTACCCACCAACAATCCCTCTCTACACTGTACCCACCAACAATCCCTCTCTACACTGTACCCACCAACAATCCCTCTCTACACTGTACCCACCAACAATCCCTCTCTACACTGTAACCACCAACAATCCCTCTCTACACTGTACCCACCAACAATCCCTCTCTACACTGTACCCACCAACAATCCCTCTCTACACTGTACCCACCAACAATCCCTCTCTACACTGTACCCACCAACAATCCCTCTCTACACTGTACCCACCAACAATCCCTCTCTACACTGTACCCACCAACAATCCCTCTCTACACTGTACCCACCAACAATCCCTCTCTACACTGTACCCACCAACAATCCCTCTCTACACTGTACCCACCAACAATCCCTCTCTACACTGTACCCACCAACAATCCCTCTCTACACTGTACCCACCAACAATCCCTCTCTACACTGTACCCACCAACAATCCCTCTCTACACTGTACCCACCAACAATCCCTCTCTACACTGTACCCACCAACAATCCCTCTCTACACTGTACCCACCAACAATCCCTCTCTACACTGTACCCACCAACAATCCCTCTCTACACTGTACCCACCAACAATCCCTCTCTACACTGTACCCACCAACAATCCCTCTCTACACTGTAACCACCAACAATCCCTCTCTACACTGTACCCACCAACAATCCCTCTCTACACTGTACCCACCAACAATCCCTCTCTACACTGTACCCACCAACAATCCCTCTCTACACTGTACCCACCAACAATCCCTCTCTACACTGTACCCACCAACAATCCCTCTCTACACTGTACCCACCAACAATCCCTCTCTACACTGTACCCACCAACAATCCCTCTCTACACTGTACCCACCAACAATCCCTCTACACTGTACCCACCAACAATCCCTCTCTACACTGTACCCACCAACAATCCCTCTCTACACTGTACCCACCAACAATCCCTCTCTACACTGTACCCACCAACAATCCCTCTCTACACTGTACCCACCAACAATCCCTCTCTACACTGTACCCACCAACAATCCCTCTCTACACTGTACCCACCAACAATCCCTCTCTACACTGTACCCACCAACAATCCCTCTCTACACTGTACCCACCAACAATCCCTCTCTACACTGTACCCACCAACAATCCCTCTCTACACTGTACCCACCAACAATCCCTCTCTACACTGTACCCACCAACAATCCCTCTCTACACTGTACCCACCAACAATCCCTCTCTACACTGTACCCACTGTACCCACCAACAATCCCTCTCTACACTGTACCCACTGTACCCACCAACAATCCCTCTCTACACTGTACCCACCAACAATCCCTCTCTACACTGTACCCACCAACAATCCCTCTCTACACTGTACCCACCAACAATCCCTCTCTACACTGTACCCACCAACAATCCCTCTCTACACTGTACCCACCAACAATCCCTCTCTACACTGTACCCACCAACAATCCCTCTCTACACTGTACCCACCAACAATCCCTCTCTACACTGTACCCACCAACAATCCCTCTCTACACTGTACCCACCAACAATCCCTCTCTACACTGTACCCACCAACAATCCCTCTCTACACTGTACCCACCAACAATCCCTCTCTACACTGTACCCACCAACAATCCCTCTACACTGTACCCACCAACAACCCCTCTCTACACTGTACCCACCAACAATCCCTCTCTACACTGTACCCACCAACAATCCCTCTCTACACTGTACCCACCAACAATCCCTCTCTACACTGTACCCACCTACAATCCCTCTCTACACTGTACCCACCAACAATCCCTCTCTACACTGTACCCACCAACAATCCCTCTCTACACTGTACCCACCAACAATCCCTCTCTACACTGTACCCACCAACAATCCCTCTCTACACTGTACCCACCAACAATCCCTCTCTACACTGTACCCACCAACAATCCCTCTCTACACTGTACCCACCAACAATCCCTCTCTACACTGTACCCACCAACAATCCCTCTGTACACTGTACCCACCAACAATCCCTCTCTACACTGTACCCACCAACAATCCCTCTCTACACTGTACCCACCAACAATCCCTCTCTACACTGTACCCACCAACAATCCCTCTCTACACTGTACCCACCAACAATCCCTCTCTACACTGTACCCACCAACAATCCCTCTCTACACTGTACCCACCAACAATCCCTCTCTACACTGTACCCACCAACAGCCCCTCTCTACACTGTACCCACCAACAATCCCTCTCTACACTGTACCCACCAACAATCCCTCTCTACACTGTACCCACCAACAACCCCTCTCTACACTGTACCCACCAACAATCCCTCTCTACACTGTACCCACCAACAATCCCTCTCTACACTGTACCCACCAACAATCCCTCTCTACACTGTACCCACCAACAATCCCTCTCTACACTGTACCCACCAACAATCCCTCTCTACACTGTACCCACCAACAACCCCTCTCTACACTGTACCCACCAACAATCCCTCTCTACACTGTACCCACCAACAACCCCTCTCTACACTGTACCCACCAACAATCCCTCTCTACACTGTACCCACCAACAATCCCTCTGTACACTGTACCCACCAACAATCCCTCTCTACACTGTACCCACCAACAATCCCTCTCTACACTGTACCCACCAACAATCCCTCTCTACACTGTACCCACCAACAATCCCTCTCTACACTGTACCCACCAACAATCCCTCTCTACACTGTACCCACCAACAATCCCTCTCTACACTGTACCCACCAACAATCCCTCTCTACACTGTACCCACCAACAACCCCTCTCTACACTGTACCCACCAACAATCCCTCTCTACACTGTACCCACCAACAATCCCTCTCTACACTGTACCCACCAACAACCCCTCTCTACACTGTACCCACCAACAACCCCTCTCTACACTGTACCCACCAACAATCCCTCTCTACACTGTACCCACCAACAATCCCTCTCTACACTGTACCCACCAACAATCCCTCTCTACACTGTACCCACCAACAACCCCTCTCTACACTGTACCCACCAACAATCCCTCTCTACACTGTACCCACCAACAACCCCTCTCTACACTGTACCCACCAACAATCCCTCTCTACACTGTACCCACCAACAATCCCTCTCTACACTGTACCCACCAACAATCCCTCTCTACACTGTACCCACCAACAATCCCTCTCTACACTGTACCCACCAACAATCCCTCTCTACACTGTACCCACCAACAATCCCTCTCTACACTGTACCCACCAACAATCCCTCTCTACACTGTACCCACCAACAACCCCTCTCTACACTGTACCCACCAACAACCCCTCTCTACACTGTACCCACCAACAATCCCTCTCTACACTGTACCCACCAACAATCCCTCTCTACACTGTACCCACCAACAATCCCTCTCTACACTGTACCCACCAACAACCCCTCTCTACACTGTACCCACCAACAATCCCTCTCTACACTGTACCCACCAACAACCCCTCTCTACACTGTACCCACCAACAATCCCTCTCTACACTGTACCCACCAACAATCCCTCTCTACACTGTACCCACCAACAATCCCTCTCTACACTGTACCCACCAACAATCCCTCTCTACACTGTACCCACCAACAACCCCTCTCTACACTGTACCCACCAACAACCCCTCTCTACACTGTACCCACCAACAATCCCTCTCTACACTGTACCCACCAACAATCCCTCTCTACACTGTACCCACCAACAATCCCTCTCTACACTGTACCCACCAACAACCCCTCTCTACACTGTACCCACCAACAATCCCTCTCTACACTGTACCCACCAACAACCCCTCTCTACACTGTACCCACCAACAATCCCTCTCTACACTGTACCCACCAACAATCCCTCTCTACACTGTACCCACCAACAATCCCTCTCTACACTGTACCCACCAACAATCCCTCTCTACACTGTACCCACCAACAATCCCTCTCTACACTGTACCCACCAACAATCCCTCTCTACACTGTACCCACCAACAATCCCTCTCTACACTGTACCCACCAACAACCCCTCTCTACACTGTACCCACCAACAACCCCTCTCTACACTGTACCCACCAACAATCCCTCTCTACACTGTACCCACCAACAATCCCTCTCTACACTGTACCCACCAACAATCCCTCTCTACACTGTACCCACCAACAACCCCTCTCTACACTGTACCCACCAACAATCCCTCTCTACACTGTACCCACCAACAACCCCTCTCTACACTGTACCCACCAACAATCCCTCTCTACACTGTACCCACCAACAATCCCTCTCTACACTGTACCCACCAACAATCCCTCTCTACACTGTACCCACCAACAATCCCTCTCTACACTGTACCCACCAACAATCCCTCTCTACACTGTACCCACCAACAATCCCTCTCTACACTGTACCCACCAACAATCCCTCTCTACACTGTACCCACCAACAATCCCTCTCTACACTGTACCCACCAACAATCCCGGGTGAAAAACATGGACATTCTTAACTGGTCGTTAAACGCCATAGACCAAATTCTCTCAACACGAAAAACTGGACCTGAGGACCCCAGCTGCCCCGATGGGACTTATCTGGCCGGATACATGGGCGATACCACTACAAGAGTTCTGTGTCCATCGAGGACATTGAAGATGTTTATAATTTCGCTCTTATGATAACAGGTTTTTTGCTGATTGGAACGGGCACTGCACTTGTGTGTCGGAAAATTGTCAAGACGTCTGCCCTGGATGGAGCCCCCAGGCTGCCTGTAATGATAGTAGAGATGGGCAGAGCGCTGACGACTCAGACGGGTGTGACCGCTGAACTGAAACGCAACACGAATAACATCAACGAGAGGGTCCTCAAGCTGGACAACATCACCGGACTGAGGCGCGACATGGATAACATCTACGAGAGAGTCCTCAAGATAGACACCAAGCTGGACACCAAGCTGGCATCGATCTTGGAGAGAGAGTCCAAGCTGGACACCAAGCTGGCATCGATCTTGGAGAGAGAGTCCAAGCTGGACACCAAGCTGGCATCGCTCTCTGAGAAAGAACACATGTTGGACAACATCAAGACATCGATCTCGGACCTGAAACGTGTTGTGGACGACATCTCAGCCAGTGGCCGCACAACGGAGATCACTGCTCTGCGGGGCGATATGAACATGATCAGAACAAGGCTGGATGAGCCAGGATGGGAAAGGAGATAAATTGTCTGCTTCGGGATGAATATGGATTATTTGGATCGATTTAGACCCCCCCCCCCCCCCCCCCCGGTTCTTCCTCTGGTGGCTACAATGTGGTGAAGACCCCCCCCCCATGGACACCTGTTGTTATGACTCTGGGTCGGAACCCAATCAAGGTCGTCTCCCACAGCCTCACAACTCTCTGTGTTATCGCTCTGACATCACAGAGCACCAGATAACTAGACTGGGTGAAAACACCAAGGACAAACCTCAGGTCTACTCTCTACACACACACACACATGGTTCTTCTCATGAATGTAACATAACCCGCACACACATGTCTATGTCTGCTGTGGTGTTGGGGAGTGTTGTTTGTGTAAACTGTGCTCCGCTGTACCGACTCTAATTCCTAACATGTTCACATGTCATGGCAATAAAGTCTTCTGATTCTGAACGCCACTGAAGTAAGAATAGGAACCAATATGAACCAATGGAATGGATCCATGGGTCGTGCCGCGTCGTGAGCATGCGCACAACACGGGAGACGCACGCGCAGTAGCATTTAAGTGCATTCTCAGATTTGACCACCAGGCTTTGGCCGCTTCACTGTTCTACCGTAGTTCTGGGGGCTTGGTACAGACACACAGACAGACAGACAGACAGACAGACACACACACAGACACAGACACAGACACACAGACAGACACACAGACAGACAGACAGACACAGACACAGACCGACAGACAGACAGACACACACACACAGACACAGACACAGACAGACAGACAGACAGAGGTCTTACATAACAGGGTCAAACATGTTGCGTATCTTCAGGCAGGGTGTCAGGCTGTTAGGAGGAGAGTTCCGTCTGTCCAGAGGAAAGGCTGACAACACAACAATAGAGACGGTCAATACATCACCATCTTTATCCCTAGTGGGGAAGAGACCCGGTAGAACTAAAAGACAAGTCATTTTATGCTTGGTTTTGATTGGGTGTTGCGCTCTGAAAACAGCAGATCTACAAGCTCTACAAGGTGTGAGCGTTGTGAGTTGTGTTAGATCTGCTATTTTCAGCATGCAACCAAGTGTAAAGGTCATTACACACCTGCCATTATGCTAATATACGCAAGATTCTGACTCGGTCCGAATAAATAAAAGACGCTTTTTCGCTCAGAGAAACTGATGTGGATCTGATCTTACATTGACTTTACAAAGGTTTTAAAAAAAACGCATTATTCGCATGAAAACAATGGCTTCAAATCAGGCATTATGACGCCATCAAGGCACCGACAGAATACATTTTAGTCGACTATAACTAGACAAAAACTACAACATCTCAGGTGACTAAAATATGACTAAAACTAAATCAAAATGAACACTGCGTATCATTACACAATAACAATGCGTAACCCTAACCACAATCATTTTAACCACTGCAGACATTTTGTTTGGCAATTAAAAGAAATAGCAGATAAGCTCACAGCGTGACTTTGGGCCACGCTGTGAGCTTGTAGATCTGATATATTTTTTTTTAAATATATATATCAAAAAATGTTTGGAAAAATGTAGAATTGTGACAAGTTTAAATCTGCTAAATGCCTTTACACTGTAAAGTGCACATCCATACATATTCGCGCCAGCCATGTGCGGATGCCATTTTGTCAAAACATAGCAGATCTACAAGCTCACAGCGCGTCACCCGGTGCCACGCTGTGAGCTTGTAGATCTGCTATGTTTTGAACGGCCCAGAGACAGCGTGTCTCATAGTGCACGTGGTCAGTGTGGGCGTGGTCAGTGTGGGCGTGCACGTGGTCAGTGTGGGCGTGCACGTGGTCAGCGTGGGCGTGGCTCTAACCTTTCCCCTGCCACACTTTGGACGGGATGACGGACAGCTTGTCGCTCAGGCTGAGTGACGGCTGGATCCAGCGCCACACCAGGAAGTCGGCCCCGCCCATCCTCTGTGTCTCTGTGCGGATACGAGACTCGTTGGCCGACAGGAAGCTGACCGCCCGGTCCCACACACGCTTCATCTTCCTCCTGGTGGAGAGACCAGGAACAACAACAACACATATGGTTTAACCCAGGGGTCTTCAACCTTTACAGGCCAAGGACCCCCTTAGCTGAGAGAGACATGAAGCAGGGACCCCTTAGCTGACAGAGAGATGAAGCAGGGACCCCTTAGCTGACAGAGAGATGAAGCAGGGACCCCTTAGCTGACAGAGAGATGAAGCAGGGACCCCTTAGCTGAGAGAGAGATGAAGCAGGGACCCCTTAGCTGAGAGAGAGATGAAGCAGGGACCCCTTAGCTGAGAGAGAGATGAAGCAGGGACCCCTTAGCTGAGAGAGAGATGAAGCAGGGACCCCTTAGCTGAGAGAGAGATGAAGCAGGGACCCCTTAGCTGAGAGAGAGATGAAGCAGGGACCCCTTAGCTGAGAGAGAGATGAAGCAGGGACCCCTTAGCTGAGAGAGATGAAGCAGGGACCCCTTAGCTGAGAGAGATGAAGCAGGGACCCCTTAGCTGAGAGAGAGATGAAGCAGGGACCCCTTAGCTGAGAGAGAGATGAAGCAGGGACCCCTTAGCTGAGAGAGAGATGAAGCAGGGACCCCTTAGCTGAGAGAGAGATGAAGCAGGGACCCCTTAGCTGAGAGACAGCCTAGAGAGCCTATAGATGCATATCAATGCTTCATTTCTGTGACCGGCCGTGTAGGGGTTAAGTCACGTGCGCGTCACGTCTTTAAAACAGCGTCCCACCACCAACCTAATGACCAATGAAGTCCACCATCACAACACCAGAGGCAGCTCCACTGATCATGTTCAACCCAGATTTGACACAAACAAGGGAATGAACTCTTTCTCATGCTATGCAACACAAATGTGGAACGCCCTACCCAAATGAGTAAAGGAGTGTAAAACCCTACTCACTTTCAAAACTGCCCTAAAGTTACACCTTCAGGAGGCTGACATTCTAAACTGGCCCCTGTAGAAGTCTTAACCTACCCCCCCCCCCCTCCTCCTAAAACTGTCAATAGACCACCGAAGTCCTGACGTCACTCGTTCATCCTCTGGTTCATAAAGTCATGTCTCTATGGAGAATAACATTGGGTCATCATAGAATCGTCTCGTATAAGAATTGTGGTCCAGAAATAAACAAACTGTCTCTGTGATATTGTCAGGGAGGAGGTTCTGTATGGTTTATGATAGTCAGTCACTTATATTTGATACAGTCTGTTTCTGGGGAAAATGTAACTCATTCGGTGGAAGTAACATTATGGTTTTCTCACCGTCAGTTGATGCTTCATATCCATAAGAGTCAAACCACCGCGGGGTCATTAGTTTATTTTTGGAACACAGTTCTTATTTGACGCGATATTAAACACGTCTATGGGATTCAGAATGGGGGGGGGGAAACTGCGAACCAGGTAGACAAACAAAGGATGCGTAAATTACGTCAGACTTCGGTGCTCTATTGTACATGTTTCTTGTTTTTCATAGCAGTAACCTGTAAGCTGATTGGATGACGTTCTGCATAGTAGTGTATATTTATATGTCTTAAATGTCATCATGATGTGAGAGCACAGGATCTCATTTTAAATAAGACAAGTGCTTTTATGAGCGATCCACTTTAGAGGACCTTGTATTGTGAATTGTACTTCCATGTACTGTTACCATGTCTTTATAAATAAAGTATTCAATCAATCAATCAATCAATCAAACCAACACAACACTGGGTTTAGTGTAGAGGGAAGGAAAAAAGAGCAGACCAAGTACGGAGTGAAAAGTCAAGAAACGTGAATCCAACGAAGATGAAATCTAGTTTAATCTGCTACACATTTTATACAATATGTAGTGGGGGGTCCCTGCTTCATCTCTCTGTCTCTCACTAAGGGGTCCCTGCTTCATCTCTCTGTCTCTCACTAAGGGGTCCCTGCTTCATCTCTCTGTCTCTCACTAAGGGGTCCTTGGCCTGAAGAACCTTGAAGACCCCTGGTTTAACACATTAACCCTTTAAGACCTGCAGGCCGACTCTACAGAGGCTCATATGTGTCACTGTGGGGGGTCCTTTGGCCTGGGGAAAAAGGGTGTTCAGGGTGTGATGTGTTACCTGTCCTGCGGGGGCACCAGAGAGTCTCTGACGTGGGGGATGGGCAGGTAGGGCTGGAGGTCCTTGTTCTCCTGACACGCCTCACTGTGACTCCTCAACACGTCTACACACACACACACACACACACACACACACACACACACACACACACATACACACACACAGGGATGAGACCGGGGTCTCACCATAAGGTTTCAGGTTGTAACATGTTCAGCGCTCTGACGTCATTAGTGTTGGGATGGATCCAACATTGAGGAAGTGTGATCAAGAGCCACGTTATGAGCTTGTAGATCTGCTATTTTTTTTGAAGAAAATCTTGACAGCCGGAATGTAGACGGCATCCCGGGAGCAGTATGGGTTAGTATATATATATATATATACATATATGGAGCAGTATGGGTTAGTATATATATATATATATATACATATATGGAGCAGTATGGGTTAGTATATATATATATATATATACATATATGGAGCAGTATGGGTTAGTATATATATATATATATATATACATACATATATGGAGCAGTATGGGTTAGTATATATATATATATATATATATATATATATATATATATATATATATATATATATATATATATATATATATATATATATATATATATATATATGGAGCAGTATGGGTTAGTATATATATATATATATATATATATATATATATATATATATATATATATATATATATATATATACATATATGGAGCAGTATGGGTTAGTATATATATATATATATATATATACATACATATATGGAGCAGTATGGGTTAGTATATATATATATATATATATATATATATATATATATATATATATATATATATATATATATGGAGCAGTATGGGTTAGTATATATATATATATATATATATATATATATATATATATATATATATATATATATATATATATGGAGCAGTATGGGTTAGCGCCCCATGCTGTGTCTTCCGTGAGGAAGAAGCCCAACAAACCCACGGTGAGGCCTTTAGGAGGGCCATTCCAGCGTACCGCAAGCGGGGCTAATACCATTAGATGGCCCAATCTAGTGGTATCGGCCCAAGGAACCATCACGCCAGAAGGAAATGTTTGGATCGGGGCGGTGCACCGGATCTGACGCAGCGCTCAGGTCCTGGACCTGGTGAGGCGAAGGAGGAGCCCGGCCAGGAGACAACCCACAGAGCCTAGTCCCTCCACGTGCCAGAGCCTCCCCGAGTCCCGGCAGAGTAGTTCCGGAGAAGCAGACTGAGTGGCCCTGTCTTTCCCTAAGAGGACTGACCGTGGGTAGCTACTGGGACGTAAGTCTGTCTTTCCCTCAGAGGACTGACCGTGGGTAGCTACTGGGACGTAAGTCTGTCTTTCCCTCAGAGGACTGACCGTGGGTAGCTACTGGGACGTAAGTCTGTCTTTCCCTCAGAGGACTGACCGTGGGTAGCTACTGGGACGTAAGTCGGGGCTTGATCAACCCTGGCTGGGTCACCTGGGCGATGTTGTATGTTGCGAGACCCGAAACACCCGATGACCCCAGGCTACAACACTGATGATACGTCCCAGTTGCATCCATGTGATGTTTTTCTTTATTTGACAATGTGTGAATACGTATATTTATTCTTAAGTGAACATTTGTAACTCAAATCTTTGCTTCTGGAGGATTCGACAAATGTCTTCTCAATCCTAACAGTTATGTTAGGATAACAAGCTTATGTTACAATAATCAGTGCTTCTCAAAACGTATTGATGTCAAGGACCCAAAAGATGATATGTACTTGGTCGCGGACCCCCATCTAAACATATGTTGTTCCAGCCAGCCCCCCACCCCCCCAGAAGCACATATCAGTTAAAAATGTTGACTTAAAATAATGTATATATATTCAAAGATTTGCACACATTTTCAAGATCTTTCAAAAAATAGCAGATCTACAAGCTCATATTGTAGAATGCTATCTGCGTTAACTCTGAGAGTACAAATGGATTCCATTAGTTGTTCATGTTCAAGGAGACTTGATTTCATAGATATTCTTTAGTTTGTGTCTCATTTGTGTCTCATTCCTAAAACAATAATGTGATGTAATAATCCTAATCCATAGGAAATAAGTCATTTTTGGGGTGAACTATTGCTCTTATAATCATCCTCTCCAGTCTCCACCATATCAGACATGTTTTAAAGGGATATTTCACCTTCCAACATGTGTGGGATCATTTCAACGTCTACTCAGAGGTCAGTGTTTCACCACAGACAGTTTAAGTGATGATTCACTATTTACATATTTGATATTCATTTAATCAGACACGCCCCCTTCCTATATAAACCCATTATAACTTCATCTAAAACACCGTCCTTGGTTCTGCTGACTCTAATGTGTGAGGAGAACGTGATTTTACAATGACTTTTTTCATTTATTCATTTTGTATAGAAAATGTAATAAAATAAATGAAAATGATATTAAAATGACCCTAAACATTTAAGTATGTTCATGTCATGCGTGTTGTAAGCGTGTTCTTACCAATGATCCTCTCCACCATGTCATACATGTTCCTCGTCTCCTCTTCTTCTCTCCTCCATCGGTACTTCATGTAGAACACTAGCGCCCACAGGAGGCCAATCACTGCATAGCGCACACACACACACACAGAGAGGAGAGGAGAGCACACGCACAGAGAGGAGAGCACACACACACACACACACACACACACACACACACACACACACACACACACACACACACACACACACACACACACACACACACACACACACACACACACACACACACACACACACACACACACACACTAAACTTTAACATCAAGGCTACAGGTACATTAGGTACTTGAGTATCTTTTTTTCTCATGCCAAGGACCCCTAAATTGATAAACATTTGGCCGCAGACCCCCCCATCTGAAAATGTGTTGTGCCAGGGACCCCCCCCCATAAAAAAAAAAAAAAAACAAAACAAAGACTTGAGTTAAAATGTTCATTTTAAAAATATATATATAAAGATTTGCACACATTTTCACGATTTTTCAAAAATAGCAGATCTACAAGCTCGTAGTGCGCCACTCGGTGTTAACTCATTCCGCTGGGGACCCCCGGTACCCCCCCACCTCCCCAAGGACCACTGGTTGAGAACCACTGCTCTAGGGTCGTCCTTATATGGCGAGTAAAAACCCACCGATATGTAAGGCTGAGCCGATGAGGGATAATTGTGTTCAGAGATAGTTCAGTTCAGTAAGAATAATATCAAAACTTTTCCTTTAGTTTTAGTTTTAGTTTTTTGTTTGTCTTGTGGGTCCTGTTCATTTTCATTTTATTGTCTTATTTCTTTGTGTATATTGTATGTGTGTGTACAAAAAAATAATAAAAATTCCAAGTGACAAAAAAAACAAAAAAACTAATAGAAACCACAGGTAACTGGCCTTACAACCCAAATACCAGACTACCCACACCGGTTACTAGAGCCCCCCCCCCCCCCCCCCCCCCCCACACAGAGGTTCATCCAGGGCTCAGCAAACTTTCATATCAAAAGAGCCATTTCGGACCAAAAAAAATCTGTCTGTGCCGCAAATATAATTGAGCGTTATATTGAAGTCAACATTGGCTATTAAGTGTATATTAACAAATATATATTAATATAATATATATATTATGTATATTATCAAAATGACTAAATACAAATACATGTTAATCAAACATACAGGAAATCACATTATTGGCAGTGAAAGCAAACGACTCTGTCCATATGAACTATTACATTCACTGTTTCTTTATTTATTTATTCGTTTGGAATCAGAACGGTTTGTTTAAACCACCCCCTAACCCGCCAGACCCTCCTGTCTGGCGGGTTAGGGGGTGGAGGTGGGTGCGTTAGAGGTCAGGGGTTAGGGGGTGGAGGTGGGTGTGTTAGAGGTCAGGGGTTAGGGGGTGGAGGTGGGTGTGTTAGAGGTCAGGGGTTAGGGGTTAGGGGGTGGGTGTGTTAGAGGTCAGGGGTTAGGGGTTAGGGGGTGGGTGTGTTAGAGGTCAGGGGTTAGGGGGTGGAGGTGGGTGTGTTAGAGGTCAGGGGTTAGGGGTTAGGGGGTGGGTGTGTTAGAGGTCAGGGGTTAGGGGTTAGGGGGTGGGTGTGTTAGAGGTCAGGGGTCAGGTACCTGCGAGGATGAGGATGACTCGGTGGATGACGGTGAAGAAGGCTCTCCTCAGACGACACAGGAAGGACATGTTGGGATGAATGGACTCCAGCTGCACGATGTCCTGGACGTCTGCCACCTGCTGGTCTGGAGTCTCTCCTCTTAACCTAGAAATATGATCATCTTTATAATAAACCCATTTATAACCTGGGAAAGCTACATGTTGTTATACATTATACCTTTCATCTGTGTTAGTGGTCAATTTAAAATGTCAACAATGGAAGTGTATGGATATGTAAACAGCAACATAACGTATCGTTTGTACTAAGTACTTGTGTGTTGGATTTAGCAATGTTAAGAAAAAATAAAAGAGGGGTTTAAATTACTTTTTCATTCCATATCCATAATAATAAATGTTTCCCTTTAAAAACCTGCTCTATCCATACGTTTCACACAGATTTAATGTCTTTGTTAAATAGTTACTGTATGGATTTTAAATCATTGAATCGTATGGCCATGAATGGCCTGGCCTGGTAAACCCTCCCTCCGGAAATCTCATTTCCATTTGATTTCTGGAGTGAGTCTGGCCTGATCCGCCTTTCTGCAATATTGGCTGTGTACGCCGAACGGACGAGCCTATCAGCGTCGTCGCTCATCGTTCTGTGATTGACAGCGACAGTTGGCCAATCAGGTGGCGAGTTCGAGTGAGCCCGAATGAAGCCGAGTGCTGCCTGAGTGACGCCGAAAAAAGACGAACGGCAGCCATTGTTGTTTCTGCGAGTGCCTTCACTTCTTATTTTTGTTTTTAAAACGGTCTCAAACTTCTTTTTTGAGGCACGGAATTTACTATTAAGAAATCGTTTGGATAGAATTTAGTTGTTTAACTTCATATATGAGGTCAATTAATCATGACAGAGCCTATTTGTCATGATTAATTGACCTCATATATGAAGTTAAACAACTAAATTCTATCCAAACGATTGGCCGTCTCAAAAGTCCCGTTGCGTCACATAGTCTGGAGGTGGTAAAAATGAACTGCTGATTGGCTGAAGCGGAGAAACGATCATTGGTTGAAGGGGTTGTCAGTCAACGGTATTACTCCCGCCCAACTCCAGCCCACAGCCAATATTGCAGAATGGGCGTTCAGGCCAGACTCACTCCTGGAATCAAATGGAAATGAGATTTCTGGAGGGAGGGTTTACCAGGCTAATGAATGGCCATGGTGAGGAGATTAGTGTTTGTAAGGTTCTGTCTGTGTCTCTTTTATGTCCATAAAGATGTGTGTAATGATGTAACAGTGAGTAGGTTAGTGTCTGTGTCTCTTTTATGTCTATAAAGATGTTTGTAATGATGTAACAGTGAGTAGGTTAGTGTCTGTGTCTCTTTTATGTCCATAAAGATGTTTGTAATGATGTAATGGTGAGTAGGTTAGTGTCTGTGTCTCTTTTATGTCCATAAAGATGTGTGTAATGATGTAACAGTGAGTAGGTTAGTGTCTGTGTCTCTTTTATGTCTATAAAGATGTGTGTAATGATGTAATGGTGAGTAGGTTAGTGTCTGTGTCTCTTTTATGTCCATAAAGATGTGTGTAATGATGTAATGGTGAGTAGGTTAGTGTCTGTGTCTCTTTTATGTCTATAAAGATGTGTGTAATGATGTAACAGTGAGTAGGTTAGTGTCTGTGTCTCTTTTATGTCTATAAAGATGTGTGTAATGATGTAATGGTGAGTAGGTTAGTGTCTGTGTCTCTTTTATGTCTATAAAGATGTGTGTAATGATGTAACAGTGAGTAGGTTAGTGTCTGTGTCTCTTTTATGTCTATAAAGATGTGTGTAATGATGTAACAGTGAGTAGGTTAGTGTCTGTGTCTCTTTTATGTCTATAAAGATGTTTGTAATGATGTAACAGTGAGTAGGTTAGTGTCTGTGTCTCTTTTATGTCTATAAAGATGTGTGTAATGATGTAACAGTGAGTAGGTTAGTGTCTGTGTCTCTTTTATGTCCATAAAGATGTGTGTAATGATGTAACAGTGAGTAGGTTAGTGTCTGTGTCTCTTTTATGTCTATAAAGATGTTTGTAATGATGTAACGGTGAGTAGGTTAGTGTCTGTGTCTCTTTTATGTCTATAAAGATGTGTGTAATGATGTAACGGTGAGTAGGTTAGTGTCTGTGTCTCTTTTATGTCTATAAAGATGTGTGTAATGATGTAACAGTGAGTAGGTTAGTGTCTGTGTCTCTTTTATGTCTATAAAGATGTTTGTAATGATGTAACGGTGAGTAGGTTAGTGTCTGTGTCTCTTTTATGTCTATAAAGATGTGTGTAATGATGTAACAGTGAGTAGGTTAGTGTCTGTGTCTCTTTTATGTCTATAAAGATGTGTGTAATGATGTAACAGTGAGTGTTAGTGTCTGTGTCTCTTTTATGTCTATAAAGATGTTTGTAATGATGTAACGGTGAGTAGGTTAGTGTCTGTGTCTCTTTTATGTCTATAAAGATGTGTGTAATGATGTAACAGTGAGTAGGTTAGTGTCTGTGTCTCTTTTATGTCTATAAAGATGTGTGTAATGATGTAACAGTGAGTAGGTTAGTGTCTGTGTCTCTTTTATGTCTATAAAGATGTTTGTAATGATGTAACGGTGAGTAGGTTAGTGTCTGTGTCTCTTTTATGTCTATAAAGATGTGTGTAATGATGTAACAGTGAGTAGGTTAGTGTCTGTGTCTCTTTTATGTCTATAAAGATGTGTGTAATGATGTAATGGTGAGTAGGTTAGTGTCTGTGTCTCTTTTATGTCCATAAAGATGTGTGTAATGATGTAACAGTGAGTAGGTTAGTGTCTGTGTCTCTTTTATGTCCATAAAGATGTTTGTAATGATGTAACAGTGAGTAGGTTAGTGTCTGTGTCTCTTTTATGTCTATAAAGATGTGTGTAATGATGTAACAGTGAGTAGGTTAGTGTCTGTGTCTCTTTTATGTCTATAAAGATGTGTGTAATGATGTAATGGTGAGTAGGTTAGTGTCTGTGTCTCTTTTATGTCTATAAAGATGTGTGTAATGATGTAACAGTGAGTAGGTTAGTGTCTGTGTCTCTTTTATGTCTATAAAGATGTGTGTAATGATGTAACAGTGAGTAGGTTAGTGTCTGTGTCTCTTTTATGTCTATAAAGATGTGTGTAATGATGTAACAGTGAGTAGGTTAGTGTCTGTGTCTCTTTTATGTCTATAAAGATGTGTGTAATGATGTAACAGTGAGTAGGTTAGTGTCTGTGTCTCTTTTATGTCTATAAAGATGTGTGTAATGATGTAATGGTGAGTAGGTTAGTGTCTGTGTCTCTTTTATGTCTATAAAGATGTTTGTAATGATGTAATGGTGAGTAGGTTAGTGTCTGTGTCTCTTTTATGTCTATAAAGATGTGTGTAATGATGTAACAGTGAGTAGGTTAGTGTCTGTGTCTCTTTTATGTCTATAAAGATGTGTGTAATGATGTAACAGTGAGTAGGTTAGTGTCTGTGTCTCTTTTATGTCTATAAAGATGTGTGTAATGATGTAACAGTGAGTAGGTTAGTGTCTGTGTCTCTTTTATGTCTATAAAGATGTGTGTAATGATGTAACAGTGAGTAGGTTAGTGTCTGTGTCTCTTTTATGTCTATAAAGATGTGTGTAATGATGTAATGGTGAGTAGGTTAGTGTCTGTGTCTCTTTTATGTCCATAAAGATGTTTGTAATGATGTAACAGTGAGTAGGTTAGTGTCTGTGTCTCTTTTATGTCTATAAAGATGTTTGTAATGATGTAATGGTGAGTAGGTTAGTGTCTGTGTCTCTTTTATGTCTATAAAGATGTGTGTAATGATGTAATGGTGAGTAGGTTAGTGTCTGTGTCTCTTTTATGTCTATAAAGATGTTTGTAATGATGTAATGGTGAGTAGGTTAGTGTCTGTGTCTCTTTTATGTCTATAAAGATGTGTGTAATGATGTAACAGTGAGTAGGTTAGTGTCTGTGTCTCTTTTATGTCTATAAAGATGTTTGTAATGATGTAACAGTGAGTAGGTTAGTGTCTGTGTCTCTTTTATGTCCATAAAGATGTGTGTAATGATGTAACAGTGAGTAGGTTAGTGTCTGTGTCTCTTTTATGTCTATAAAGATGTGTGTAATGATGTAACAGTGAGTAGGTTAGTGTCTGTGTCTCTTTTATGTCTATAAAGATGTGTGTAATGATGTAACAGTGAGTAGGTTAGTGTCTGTGTCTCTTTTATGTCTATAAAGATGTGTGTAATGATGTAACAGTGAGTAGGTTAGTGTCTGTGTCTCTTTATGTCTATAAAGATGTGTGTAATGATGTAACAGTGAGTAGGTTAGTGTCTGTGTCTCTTTTATGTCCATAAAGATGTGTGTAATGATGTAACAGTGAGTAGGTTAGTGTCTGTGTCTCTTTTATGTCTATAAAGATGTGTGTAATGATGTAACAGTGAGTAGGTTAGTGTCTGTGTCTCTTTTATGTCTATAAAGATGTGTGTAATGATGTAACAGTGAGTAGGTTAGTGTCTGTGTCTCTTTTATGTCTATAAAGATGTGTGTAATGATGTAACAGTGAGTAGGTTAGTGTCTGTGTCTCTTTTATGTCTATAAAGATGTGTGTAATGATGTAACAGTGAGTAGGTTAGTGTCTGTGTCTCTTTTATGTCTATAAAGATGTGTGTAATGATGTAACAGTGAGTAGGTTAGTGTCTGTGTCTCTTTTATGTCTATAAAGATGTGTGTAATGATGTAACAGTGAGTAGGTTAGTGTCTGTGTCTCTTTTATGTCTATAAAGATGTGTGTAATGATGTAACAGTGAGTAGGTTAGTGTCTGTGTCTCTTTTATGTCCATAAAGATGTGTGTAATGATGTAACAGTGAGTAGGTTAGTGTCTGTGTCTCTTTTATGTCCATAAAGATGTGTGTAATGATGTAACAGTGAGTAGGTTAGTGTCTGTGTCTCTTTTATGTCTATAAAGATGTGTGTAATGATGTAACAGTGAGTAGGTTAGTGTCTGTGTCTCTTTTATGTCTATAAAGATGTTTGTAATGATGTAACAGTGAGTAGGTTAGTGTCTGTGTCTCTTTTATGTCTATAAAGATGTTTGTAATGATGTAACAGTGAGTAGGTTAGTGTCTGTGTCTCTTTTATGTCCATAAAGATGTGTGTAATGATGTAACAGTGAGTAGGTTAGTGTCTGTGTCTCTTTTATGTCTATAAAGATGTGTGTAATGATGTAACAGTGAGTAGGTTAGTGTCTGTGTCTCTTTTATGTCTATAAAGATGTGTGTAATGATGTAACAGTGAGTAGGTTAGTGTCTGTGTCTCTTTTATGTCTATAAAGATGTTTGTAATGATGTAACTGGTGAGTAGGTTAGTGTCTGTGTCTCTTTTATGTCTATAAAGATGTGTGTAATGATGTAACAGTGAGTAGGTTAGTGTCTGTGTCTCTTTTATGTCTATAAAGATGTGTGTAATGATGTAACAGTGAGTAGGTTAGTGTCTGTGTCTCTTTTATGTCTATAAAGATGTGTGTAATGATGTAAACAGTGAGTAGGTTAGTGTCTGTGTCTCTTTTATGTCCATAAAGATGTGTGTAATGATGTAACAGTGAGTAGGTTAGTGTCTGTGTCTCTTTTATGTCTATAAAGATGTTTGTAATGATGTAACAGTGAGTAGGTTAGTGTCTGTGTCTCTTTTATGTCTATAAAGATGTGTGTAATGATGTAACAGTGAGTAGGTTAGTGTCTGTGTCTCTTTTATGTCTATAAAGATGTGTGTAATGATGTAACTGTGAGTAGGTTAGTGTCTGTGTCTCTTTTATGTCCATAAAGATGTGTGTAATGATGTAACAGTGAGTAGGTTAGTGTCTGTGTCTCTTTTATGTCTATAAAGATGTGTGTAATGATGTAATGGTGAGTAGGTTAGTGTCTGTGTCTCTTTTATGTCTATAAAGATGTGTGTAATGATGTAACAGTGAGTAGGTTAGTGTCTGTGTCTCTTTTATGTCTATAAAGATGTGTGTAATGATGTAACAGTGAGTAGGTTAGTGTCTGTGTCTCTTTTATGTCTATAAAGATGTGTGTAATGATGTAACAGTGAGTAGGTTAGTGTCTGTGTCTCTTTTATGTCTATAAAGATGTGTGTAATGATGTAACAGTGAGTAGGTTAGTGTCTGTGTCTCTTTTATGTCTATAAAGATGTGTGTAATGATGTAACAGTGAGTAGGTTAGTGTCTGTGTCTCTTTTATGTCTATAAAGATGTGTGTAATGATGTAACAGTGAGTAGGTTAGTGTCTGTGTCTCTTTTATGTCTATAAAGATGTGTGTAATGATGTAACAGTGAGTAGGTTAGTGTCTGTGTCTCTTTTATGTCTATAAAGATGTGTGTAATGATGTAACAGTGAGTAGGTTAGTGTCTGTGTCTCTTTTATGTCTATAAAGATGTGTGTAATGATGTAATGGTGAGTAGGTTAGTGTCTGTGTCTCTTTTATGTCTATAAAGATGTTTGTAATGATGTAATGGTGAGTAGGTTAGTGTCTGTGTCTCTTTTATGTCTATAAAGATGTTTGTAATGATGTAACAGTGAGTAGGTTAGTGTCTGTGTCTCTTTTATGTCTATAAAGATGTGTGTAATGATGTAACAGTGAGTAGGTTAGTGTCTGTGTCTCTTTTATGTCTATAAAGATGTGTGTAATGATGTAACAGTGAGTAGGTTAGTGTCTGTGTCTCTTTTATGTCTATAAAGATGTGTGTAATGATGTAATGGTGAGTAGGTTAGTGTCTGTGTCTCTTTTATGTCTATAAAGATGTTTGTAATGATGTAACAGTGAGTAGGTTAGTGTCTGTGTCTCTTTTATGTCTATAAAGATGTGTGTAATGATGTAACAGTGAGTAGGTTAGTGTCTGTGTCTCTTTTATGTCTATAAAGATGTGTGTAATGATGTAACGGTGAGTAGGTTAGTGTCTGTGTCTCTTTTATGTCTATAAAGATGTGTGTAATGATGTAACAGTGAGTAGGTTAGTGTCTGTGTCTCTTTTATGTCTATAAAGATGTGTGTAATGATGTAACGGTGAGTAGGTTAGTGTCTGTGTCTCTTTTATGTCTATAAAGATGTGTGTAATGATGTAACAGTGAGTAGGTTAGTGTCTGTGTCTCTTTTATGTCTATAAAGATGTGTGTAATGATGTAACAGTGAGTAGGTTAGTGTCTGTGTCTCTTTTATGTCCATAAAGATGTGTGTAATGATGTAACAGTGAGTAGGTTAGTGTCTGTGTCTCTTTTATGTCTATAAAGATGTGTGTAATGATGTAATGGTGAGTAGGTTAGTGTCTGTGTCTCTTTTATGTCTATAAAGATGTGTGTAATGATGTAATGGTGAGTAGGTTAGTGTCTGTGTCTCTTTTATGTCTATAAAGATGTTTGTAATGATGTAACAGTGAGTAGGTTAGTGTCTGTGTCTCTTTTATGTCTATAAAGATGTGTGTAATGATGTAATGGTGAGTAGGTTAGTGTCTGTGTCTCTTTTATGTCTATAAAGATGTGTGTAATGATGTAATGGTGAGTAGGTTAGTGTCTGTGTCTCTTTTATGTCTATAAAGATGTGTGTAATGATGTAACAGTGAGTAGGTTAGTGTCTGTGTCTCTTTTATGTCTATAAAGATGTGTGTAATGATGTAATGGTGAGTAGGTTAGTGTCTGTGTCTCTTTTATGTCTATAAAGATGTGTGTAATGATGTAATGGTGAGTAGGTTAGTGTCTGTGTCTCTTTTATGTCTATAAAGATGTGTGTAATGATGTAATGGTGAGTAGGTTAGTGTCTGTGTCTCTTTTATGTCTATAAAGATGTGTGTAATGATGTAATGGTGAGTAGGTTAGTGTCTGTGTCTCTTTTATGTCTATAAAGATGTGTGTAATGATGTAACAGTGAGTAGGTTAGTGTCTGTGTCTCTTTTATGTCTATAAAGATGTGTGTAATGATGTAACAGTGAGTAGGTTAGTGTCTGTGTCTCTTTTATGTCTATAAAGATGTGTGTAATGATGTAACAGTGAGTAGGTTAGTGTCTGTGTCTCTTTTATGTCTATAAAGATGTGTGTAATGATGTAACAGTGAGTAGGTTAGTGTCTGTGTCTCTTTTATGTCTATAAAGATGTGTGTAATGATGTAACAGTGAGTAGGTTAGTGTCTGTGTCTCTTTTATGTCTATAAAGATGTTTGTAATGATGTAACAGTGAGTAGGTTAGTGTCTGTGTCTCTTTTATGTCTATAAAGATGTGTGTAATGATGTAACAGTGAGTAGGTTAGTGTCTGTGTCTCTTTTATGTCTATAAAGATGTTTGTAATGATGTAACAGTGAGTAGGTTAGTGTCTGTGTCTCTTTTATGTCTATAAAGATGTGTGTAATGATGTAACAGTGAGTAGGTTAGTGTCTGTGTCTCTTTTATGTCTATAAAGATGTTTGTAATGATGTAACAGTGAGTAGGTTAGTGTCTGTGTCTCTTTTATGTCTATAAAGATGTGTGTAATGATGTAACAGTGAGTAGGTTAGTGTCTGTGTCTCTTTTATGTCTATAAAGATGTTTGTAATGATGTAACAGTGAGTAGGTTAGTGTCTGTGTCTCTTTTATGTCTATAAAGATGTGTGTAATGATGTAACAGTGAGTAGGTTAGTGTCTGTGTCTCTTTTATGTCTATAAAGATGTGTGTAATGATGTAACAGTGAGTAGGTTAGTGTCTGTGTCTCTTTTATGTCTATAAAGATGTGTGTAATGATGTAACAGTGAGTAGGTTAGTGTCTGTGTCTCTTTTATGTCTATAAAGATGTGTGTAATGATGTAACAGTGAGTAGGTTAGTGTCTGTGTCTCTTTTATGTCTATAAAGATGTGTGTAATGATGTAACAGTGAGTAGGTTAGTGTCTGTGTCTCTTTTATGTCCATAAAGATGTGTGTAATGATGTAACAGTGAGTAGGTTAGTGTCTGTGTCTCTTTTATGTCTATAAAGATGTGTGTAATGATGTAACAGTGAGTAGGTTAGTGTCTGTGTCTCTTTTATGTCCATAAAGATGTGTGTAATGATGTAACAGTGAGTAGGTTAGTGTCTGTGTCTCTTTTATGTCTATAAAGATGTGTGTAATGATGTAACAGTGAGTAGGTTAGTGTCTGTGTCTCTTTTATGTCCATAAAGATGTGTGTAATGATGTAACAGTGAGTAGGTTAGTGTCTGTGTCTCTTTTATGTCTATAAAGATGTGTGTAATGATGTAACAGTGAGTAGGTTAGTGTCTGTGTCTCTTTTATGTCCATAAAGATGTGTGTAATGATGTAACAGTGAGTAGGTTAGTGTCTGTGTCTCTTTTATGTCTATAAAGATGTTTGTAATGATGTAACAGTGAGTAGGTTAGTGTCTGTGTCTCTTTTATGTCCATAAAGATGTGTGTAATGATGTAACAGTGAGTAGGTTAGTGTCTGTGTCTCTTTTATGTCTATAAAGATGTGTGTAATGATGTAACAGTGAGTAGGTTAGTGTCTGTGTCTCTTTTATGTCCATAAAGATGTGTGTAATGATGTAACAGTGAGTAGGTTAGTGTCTGTGTCTCTTTTATGTCTATAAAGATGTGTGTAATGATGTAACAGTGAGTAGGTTAGTGTCTGTGTCTCTTTTATGTCTATAAAGATGTGTGTAATGATGTAACAGTGAGTAGGTTAGTGTCTGTGTCTCTTTTATGTCTATAAAGATGTTTGTAATGATGTAACAGTGAGTAGGTTAGTGTCTGTGTCTCTTTTATGTCTATAAAGATGTGTGTAATGATGTAACAGTGAGTAGGTTAGTGTCTGTGTCTCTTTTATGTCTATAAAGATGTGTGTAATGATGTAATGGTGAGTAGGTTAGTGTCTGTGTCTCTTTTATGTCTATAAAGATGTGTGTAATGATGTAACAGTGAGTAGGTTAGTGTCTGTGTCTCTTTTATGTCCATAAAGATGTGTGTAATGATGTAACAGTGAGTAGGTTAGTGTCTGTGTCTCTTTTATGTCTATAAAGATGTGTGTAATGATGTAACAGTGAGTAGGTTAGTGTCTGTGTCTCTTTTATGTCCATAAAGATGTGTGTAATGATGTAACAGTGAGTAGGTTAGTGTCTGTGTCTCTTTTATGTCCATAAAGATGTGTGTAATGATGTAACAGTGAGTAGGTTAGTGTCTGTGTCTCTTTTATGTCCATAAAGATGTTTGTAATGATGTAACAGTGAGTAGGTTAGTGTCTGTGTCTCTTTTATGTCCATAAAGATGTGTGTAATGATGTAACAGTGAGTAGGTTAGTGTCTGTGTCTCTTTTATGTCTATAAAGATGTGTGTAATGATGTAACAGTGAGTAGGTTAGTGTCTGTGTCTCTTTTATGTCTATAAAGATGTGTGTAATGATGTAACAGTGAGTAGGTTAGTGTCTGTGTCTCTTTTATGTCTATAAAGATGTGTGTAATGATGTAACAGTGAGTAGGTTAGTGTCTGTGTCTCTTTTATGTCCATAAAGATGTGTGTAATGATGTAACAGTGAGTAGGTTAGTGTCTGTGTCTCTTTTATGTCTATAAAGATGTGTGTAATGATGTAATGGTGAGTAGGTTAGTGTCTGTGTCTCTTTTATGTCTATAAAGATGTGTGTAATGATGTAACAGTGAGTAGGTTAGTGTCTGTGTCTCTTTTATGTCCATAAAGATGTGTGTAATGATGTAACAGTGAGTAGGTTAGTGTCTGTGTCTCTTTTATGTCTATAAAGATGTGTGTAATGATGTAACAGTGAGTAGGTTAGTGTCTGTGTCTCTTTTATGTCCATAAAGATGTGTGTAATGATGTAACAGTGAGTAGGTTAGTGTCTGTGTCTCTTTTATGTCTATAAAGATGTGTGTAATGATGTAATGGTGAGTAGGTTAGTGTCTGTGTCTCTTTTATGTCTATAAAGATGTGTGTAATGATGTAACAGTGAGTAGGTTAGTGTCTGTGTCTCTTTTATGTCTATAAAGATGTGTGTAATGATGTAATGGTGAGTAGGTTAGTGTCTGTGTCTCTTTTATGTCTATAAAGATGTGTGTAATGATGTAACAGTGAGTAGGTTAGTGTCTGTGTCTCTTTTATGTCTATAAAGATGTGTGTAATGATGTAACAGTGAGTAGGTTAGTGTCTGTGTCTCTTTTATGTCTATAAAGATGTGTGTAATGATGTAACAGTGAGTAGGTTAGTGTCTGTGTCTCTTTTATGTCTATAAAGATGTGTGTAATGATGTAATGGTGAGTAGGTTAGTGTCTGTGTCTCTTTTATGTCCATAAAGATGTGTGTAATGATGTAACAGTGAGTAGGTTAGTGTCTGTGTCTCTTTTATGTCTATAAAGATGTGTGTAATGATGTAACAGTGAGTAGGTTAGTGTCTGTGTCTCTTTTATGTCTATAAAGATGTGTGTAATGATGTAACAGTGAGTAGGTTAGTGTCTGTGTCTCTTTTATGTCTATAAAGATGTGTGTAATGATGTAACAGTGAGTAGGTTAGTGTCTGTGTCTCTTTTATGTCCATAAAGATGTGTGTAATGATGTAATGGTGAGTAGGTTAGTGTCTGTGTCTCTTTTATGTCTATAAAGATGTGTGTAATGATGTAATGGTGAGTAGGTTAGTGTCTGTGTCTCTTTTATGTCTATAAAGATGTTTGTAATGATGTAACAGTGAGTAGGTTAGTGTCTGTGTCTCTTTTATGTCTATAAAGATGTGTGTAATGATGTAATGGTGAGTAGGTTAGTGTCTGTGTCTCTTTTATGTCTATAAAGATGTGTGTAATGATGTAATGGTGAGTAGGTTAGTGTCTGTGTCTCTTTTATGTCTATAAAGATGTGTGTAATGATGTAACAGTGAGTAGGTTAGTGTCTGTGTCTCTTTTATGTCCATAAAGATGTGTGTAATGATGTAACAGTGAGTAGGTTAGTGTCTGTGTCTCTTTTATGTCTATAAAGATGTGTGTAATGATGTAATGGTGAGTAGGTTAGTGTCTGTGTCTCTTTTATGTCTATAAAGATGTGTGTAATGATGTAATGGTGAGTAGGTTAGTGTCTGTGTCTCTTTTATGTCTATAAAGATGTGTGTAATGATGTAACAGTGAGTAGGTTAGTGTCTGTGTCTCTTTTATGTCCATAAAGATGTGTGTAATGATGTAACAGTGAGTAGGTTAGTGTCTGTGTCTCTTTTATGTCTATAAAGATGTGTGTAATGATGTAACAGTGAGTAGGTTAGTGTCTGTGTCTCTTTTATGTCTATAAAGATGTGTGTAATGATGTAACAGTGAGTAGGTTAGTGTCTGTGTCTCTTTTATGTCTATAAAGATGTGTGTAATGATGTAACAGTGAGTAGGTTAGTGTCTGTGTCTCTTTTATGTCTATAAAGATGTTTGTAATGATGTAACAGTGAGTAGGTTAGTGTCTGTGTCTCTTTTATGTCTATAAAGATGTGTGTAATGATGTAACAGTGAGTAGGTTAGTGTCTGTGTCTCTTTTATGTCTATAAAGATGTGTGTAATGATGTAATGGTGAGTAGGTTAGTGTCTGTGTCTCTTTTATGTCTATAAAGATGTGTGTAATGATGTAACAGTGAGTAGGTTAGTGTCTGTGTCTCTTTTATGTCCATAAAGATGTGTGTAATGATGTAACAGTGAGTAGGTTAGTGTCTGTGTCTCTTTTATGTCTATAAAGATGTGTGTAATGATGTAACAGTGAGTAGGTTAGTGTCTGTGTCTCTTTTATGTCCATAAAGATGTGTGTAATGATGTAACAGTGAGTAGGTTAGTGTCTGTGTCTCTTTTATGTCCATAAAGATGTGTGTAATGATGTAACAGTGAGTAGGTTAGTGTCTGTGTCTCTTTTATGTCCATAAAGATGTGTGTAATGATGTAACAGTGAGTAGGTTAGTGTCTGTGTCTCTTTTATGTCTATAAAGATGTGTGTAATGATGTAACAGTGAGTAGGTTAGTGTCTGTGTCTCTTTTATGTCTATAAAGATGTGTGTAATGATGTAACAGTGAGTAGGTTAGTGTCTGTGTCTCTTTTATGTCCATAAAGATGTGTGTAATGATGTAACAGTGAGTAGGTTAGTGTCTGTGTCTCTTTTATGTCTATAAAGATGTGTGTAATGATGTAACGGTGAGTAGGTTAGTGTCTGTGTCTCTTTTATGTCTATAAAGATGTGTGTAATGATGTAATGGTGAGTAGGTTAGTGTCTGTGTCTCTTTTATGTCCATACATGGACATCTCTTCTGTTTTCCCCTAAAAAATATATGTCAAACATAATTAAATCAACGTACCGGATCCCCACGATGTCCTCGCCAGCCTTGATGATCCACTCCAGAGACGTGAGGACGAACCCTTCAAAGCTCTCATTCTGACCCTGAGGGTGAAATAAAGACCCTTATTTAATATCAGGAATAAAGACCCTTATTTTATATCAGGAATAAAGACCCTTATTTTATATCAGGAATAAAGACCCTTATTTTATATCAGGAATAAAGACCCTTATTTTATATCAGGAATAAAGACCCTTATTTTATATCAGGAATAAAGACCCTTATTTTATATCAGGAATAAAGACCCTTATTTTATATCAGGAATATAGACCCTTATTTTATATCAGGAATAAAGACCCTTATTTTATATCAGGAATAAAGACCCTTATTTTATATCAGGAATAAAGACCCTTATTTTATATCAGAAATAAAGACCCTTATTTTATATCAGGAATAAAGACCCTTATTTTATATCAGGAATAAAGACCCTTATTTTATATCAGAAATAAAGACCCTTATTTTATATCAGGAATAAAGACCCTTATTTTATATCAGAAATAAAGACCCTTATTTTATATCAGAAATAAAGACCCTTATCTTATATCAGAAATAAAGACCCTTATTTTATATCAGGAATAAAGACCCTTATTTTATATCAGAAATAAAGACCCTTATTTTATATCAGAAATAAAGACCCTTATTTTATATCAGAATTAAAGACCCTTATTTTATATCAGGAATAAAGACCCTTATTTTATATCAGAAATAAAGACCCTTATTTTATATCAGAAATAAAGACCCTTATCTTATATCAGAAATAAAGACCCTTATTTAATATCAGAAATAAAGACCCTTATTTAATATCAGGAATAAAAACCCTTATTTTAAATCAGAAATAAAGACCTTTATCTTATATCAGGAATAAAGACCCTTATTTTAAATCAGAAATAAAGACCTTTATCTTATATCAGGAATAAAGACCCTTATTTTAAATCAGAAATAAAGACCTTTATCTTATATCAGGAATAAAGACCCTTATTTTAAATCAGAAATAAAGACCTTTATCTTATATCAGGGACATAAACAGGCCTGGAATTACATCGATTTAGGGTCAAGGCCACTTGAACTTTGACCTTTTGCCCTCAATTAAGAAAACAACAAAGGCCATCAAATAAAACAATGATTTTAACGATTGTTTTAATCCATAACTATCAGTGAAATAAATACATAAACAACATGATTATGACGATGATAAATAACATGACCCCACATGACTTTGAGGGGGTCCCCAGATCACAGTAAAGTCAAGTGAAACTGCATCACTGCATCAGAAGTAATGAACAAAACTATAATATAAAAACTGGTGGAGCATTGTCCAAAATGTCAAATAATATAAGAGGCAACATTTTAGAAAATAGCTGATCTACAAGCATGCTTGTCAGGGTGGGGGGGGGGGGGGGGGGGGGGCAGAGTTCAACAATGATTACTTTGGTGGGGCCCCAGTTAAAAAAAAGGATTATTTTGGAGGGTCGTGCCCTGAACATCTTTAGGACCCCTCACTATAAACATATGATTGTCCCAGAGGTCCCTCAGTTCTAAACTGAAGAGAAAAGTGAGAACAAACACAGACGTACCCGCAGGTATGTGGTGGCCTCTGTGATGGACAGAGTCCTGTTAGGATGAAGAACCTCATCTCCACAGTCATGTTCACCTGAGGAGCACATAAACACACATAAACACATTTAAATATATATAAATATATATAAATATATACATACACACACACACACACACACACACATATATATATATATATAAACATCTGAACATGACATGGATTAAACATTAGGATGCTTCTCCTCATCTCCACAGTCATGTTCACCTGAGGAGCACATAAACACACATAAACACATATATAAATATATATATATAAATACATATAAACACACATATATATATATATATAAATACATATACATATACATATATATAAACATCTGAACATGACATGGATTAAACATTAGGATGGTTCTCCTCACGTTCATCTGAGGAGGAATGACATGGTTAATCTGTGACAGACACACACACACACACACACACACACACACACACACACACACGCACTTCTTTTTTAATCTTGAAAGTGTGAGAACTAGTGATGTAGACATTTGTAGAATGGGCCTCAGGTCTTAATGGGTTAATATATAATAGGATAATTATTATTAATATTATTATTATATTACCAGCGATGCGAGCCAGGTGGTCGTGGAGGCTCAACAACAGCTTCAGGATGATGTCCTTCTCTGTCTTGTTCTACAATATGATGAAGGAGAAACAACACGTCAGATTAATAAAACACTAAACTTTCATAAAAACACCTTTAGAGGCTTCCAGAAGATACACACGTTGTTATTATGTTATTATTACACGGCTTGGTTGAACGCTTCATTCTGATTGGTCCATCGACTGAATTCAGCGGCGGTGGGTAAAGTACTCAAATGATTTATCAAGTAAAAGTATCGATACTGCATGACAGAACATGATTCAACACGACGTTGTGTCCAGTTCAACTCCAGTGCACACGTTGACCCGTTAAAACGGGGAAATCGTCCGTCGTTTTTTCCATTCTAGACGTTGGCTCGCTTGCAGATCTGCAAAGTTATAAACTCAGCGTTGCCTGAGCGTATATTACAAATCCATAAAGTTGGAATTAGCGTCCGCATTCTGGCGGACCGGTGGTACATTAGGAACCCCTGATTTAGAAGACATTTAAACAATGGGCCTCATCTTAATGGTTTAAACCAGTGGTTTTCAACCAGTGGTCCTTGAAGGGGTTCCAGGTGGTCCCCAGCTAAATGATGGAGAGTTGGTAACCAAATGGACCCTTATAGATCTTTAACTCTTGAGAGTGTAAAATGAAACCAAATGGACCCTTATAGATCTTTAACTCTTGAGAGTGTAAAATGAAACCAAATGGACCCTTATAGATCTTTAACTCTTGAGAGCGTAAAATGAAACCAAATGGACCCTTATAGATCTTTAACTCTTGAGAGTGTAAAATGAAACCAAATGGACCCTTATAGATCTATAACTCTTGAGAGCGTAAAATGAAACCAAATGGACCCTTATAGATCTTTAACTCTTGAGAGCGTAAAATGAAACCAAATGGACCCTTATAGATCTTTAACTCTTGAGAGCGTAAAATGAAACCAAATGGACCCTTATAGATCTTTAACTCTTGAGAGTGTAAAATGAAACCAAATGGACCCTTATAGATCTTTAACTCTTGAGAGCGTAAAATGAAACCAAATGGACCCTTACGGGTCCATTTGGTTTCATTTTACGCTCTCAAGAGTTAAATTATTGTTAAAAATCTTAACTTAACTTCATTTATAAGAAGTCTACACAATCAGAGAATGTAGAAGAATTGTTATTTTGATCTTATCCAACGACAACAAAATATTCTTATACGTTTTGGGTCTGAGAGTCTAAATGTCATCAAATGGTGGTCCTTGGCTCAGTAAATAATGGTCCTTGATCTGAAAAAGGTTGAAACTATGAATCAATAACAAGGCTGTATGAAGAATGATGTTCTTACATAAGAGCTGTCAAAGTCTGTTCCAAATGGATGGTTGTTTCCTAGAAGACAGAGAAACACATTTAGTCACAAAGAGACAATTATCTTCACAAGACACCACACTGTTCTATAATGACTACACACAGGAGGAGAGAGAGAGAGAGAGGGGGGGGGGGGGCAGTGGCTCAGGGGTAGACCGGCCGGATGGGAGGTTCCCGGTTCGATCCCGGGCTGGGGGACTCCCCCAGAGTTAGTGTGGAAAAGTGTCCTTGAGCAAGACACTGAATGAGCAGGTTGGTGCCTTGCATGGTTTCCTCCTCCATGTGTGTGTGTGTGTGTGTGTGTGTGTGTCTGTGTGTCTGTCTGTCTGTCTGTCTGTCTGTCTGTCTGTCTGTGTGTGTGTGTGTGTGTGTGTGTGTGTGTGTGTGTGTGTGTGTGTGTGTGTGTGTGTGTGTGTGTGTGTGTGTGTGTGTCTGTGTCACTGCAAACACACACACTACAAACACTGCACTCAATGAGGACATCATCACATTCACTATAAAAGCCAGACTACAAGTCCTTCCCACCAGACTCAACCTTTCCATATGGTTTCCCACCAGTCAAGCTCCTCATTGTCTGCACCACACCACAGAACAGATCACTGAAACACTGTCACACATCTTGAATGGCTGTTATGCATACAAAGGGATGTACATTGCACGCCACGATAGAATAGTGGAACTCATCGCAAAGGACATATCAAAAAATCATGCACCCTCAGTGAGAATGTACAAACATTCCCGTGTCATTTCCTCCATGTTTCATCTCTGTGATAACCCAGACATATTTACATCTTTGACAGCTAATACACCAGATGTTGTTGTGGTTGATGAAGTGTCCAGAGAGGTGTTTGTATTAGAGATAGCATGCACCTTTGACCTGAGCCTAGAGGAAGCCTTTATGACCAAGGTCATTAAATACCAACCACTTCTACATACCATCTCAGAGCTAGGGTATAGGTGCAGACTATTTGTTTTTATATTTGGCAGCCTAGGACATACCCACAGACTGGTTGTTAGAGGGTTCCAACAACTTAAGATGCCCAAATAGGAGGCAAAAAGGCTGGCAAAGTATTGTTCTATTTCTGCTATAATTGGCAGCCGTCACATATGGCGGAGACACTGTTACTTATACCCATAGAGTACTAGCCTGGTAAACCCTCCCTCCGGAAATCTCATTTCCATTTGATTTCAGAAAGGAGTCTGGTCTGAAACGCCTTTCTGCAATAATCGCTGTGGGCTGGAGTTGGGCGGGAGTAATACCGTTGACCGACAACCCCTTCAACCAATGATCGTTTTCCCCTTCAGCCAATGAGCAGTTCATTTTGACGAGCTCCAGACTATGTGACGCAACGGGACTTTTGGGACGGCCATGCCGAAAATAGGTTGCCTTATTGGGATACATGCGTGTCACTCCCCGCCCCTGCCGGTTCTCTAAATTTATATTTTTAAATAGGCTCTGTCATGATTAATTGACCACATATATGAAGTTAAACAACTAAATTCTATCCAAACGATATCTCATAAGTAAATTCCGTGCCTCAAAAAAGAAGTTTGAAAGCGTTATAAAACTGAAAGTAAGAAGTGAAGGCACTCGCACAAACAACAATGGCTGCCGTTCGTCTTTTTTCGGCGGCTCTCAGGCTGCACTCGGGTTCATTTGGGCTCACTCGAACTCGCCACCTGATTGGCCAACTGTCGCTGTCAATCACAGAACAATGAGCGACGACGCTGATAGGCTCGTCGGCTCGGCAAGCAGAGCGATTATTGGAGAAAGGCGTTTCAGACCAGACTCCTTTCTGAAATCAAATGGAAATGAGATTTCCGGAGGGAGGGTTTACCAGGCTAATAGAGTACTGAGTGACATGCTTATTGTATCATGAAGACGTATTCATGATTTTGTGATGTAATCTCACTGCACCTTTAATATTTGTGTCCCTGTATACTCTCCTTTGTGTGGACATAAATAAATGGTTAAAATGTGTGTGTGTCTGTGTGTGTGTGTGTGTGTGTGTGTGTGTGTGTGTGTGTGTGTGTGTGTGTGTGTGTGTTCTAGTACTCACTGATGACGTCAGCATCGGGGGCCCCGTGCCCCCCTCCTCCCCCCCTCATCCTCAGGTAGACCAGCCCCAGCAGGAGGAAGAACAGACAGGCTGTGGTCAGCAGGAACATGGACAGGTAGTGAGCGCTGACACGCCCCGACGAACACACCTTTAAAGAGAGAGAGAGAAATAACATGTCACTATTTAGGCCACACATGGGCAATACACACAGGGGTCACATAACTGGTGCGCATGCGCACCTACTAGAGATGCGCGGATCGCGGTTTTAGCCGCGGTTGCCGCAGTTAACCGCGGTTTGGCTGGATTCGGGTCAATCAAATATAATTATTAATTAATATCGGATAAACCGCGGGTGAAATATTGCGGTAAATAAATGAATGACATCTAATATATCTATCCATAAAATAGGTAAATCTCTGCGTGCTTGTGTCTGTGTGAGTGTGTAGAGCAGCCTCTGTGTGATGCGATCACAAAATGCATTGATTTAGCCTATGGGATGTCCGTGCGACGTGCGTCTTTTTTCTTTTTTTTAAACCGGTGCTGTGCTGACAGCAGAGCAGTGCGCTCTGTATGTTGGATGCCGCATGTATGTTGGATGCCTGTATGTTGGATGCCCCACAGAGTCTGTCTGTTGAGCGCAGCAGAGCAGTGCGCTCTGTATGTTCAGCGCAGCACCGGTTTAAAAAAAAGAAAAAAGACACACCGATATTCCATAGGCTAAATCAATGCATTTTGTGATCGCATTGCACAACTAATACTAAAACTAACGGGGAATACCAGAAAATAATAATATTTTGCCATACGGGAAAAACGGTTGGTGCGGATATTTAAATTGGATAATATAATCATTGCGGTTGGATAACGGGCGGATAATTAATTTGTACATGCGGATTCGGGTGACGTGAGAGGCCATCCGCGCATCTCTAGCACCTAAGCATGCATGCTGCGTGGCACATCAGACGAAGGGAAGCGCTTTTGCGCACCAACAGCTGGGACAGGAATTGACTTCCTGAAGCCACACTCACACAATCAGGCTAAAGCACGCGTCGGCCCCATACACACACAGCCATTAGGCGGAGGGGGAGGGGACGCATGCTGCATGTGAGTGTGTCCTCGAACCCTGACACACAGACACAGTCAGTACGCAGCACGCTGCTGGCTGTGTTACAGGCACTAGTAGTCACCGGTGATGAACGCACCGTGATGGTGCCAAATATGCCGTGAACGTCCCAATCTGGCGCATAAAAGCGGCGCAGCACAGGGCACCGACCTTTGGGGGGCACGAAACGGCGTGAAGAAAAAAAAACGGCGAAAAACGGCGGAATTTAGAAGCGTACAGGAGAAAAGACGAGCGTTACAGCATTGAAACCGCCCCTCCGTGCTGACCCCCCCCCGCCCCCCTTGACAAAACGGATTTACTTCGTGGGCAAGTGGGCATGGCCTTTGGGCAAGTAGAACATGACCTCTCAACACGTGATTGTTTTACTTTACTTCTACGAATTCTGGGGCTTAGCGATATGGATATACCTCAACATCTAAAACCCCCCCACCCCCCCAAATCTACATCCTAAAAAGCAGCATTACGACATGTTCATTAAATGTAAAAGCGTGATTCAAAGTGTGTGTGAAATGTTCATCCATTTGAGAGTGAGAGAGAGTGAGAGAGTGAGACAGGTGCGTGGCAGTGAGAGAGTGAGACAGGTGCGTGGCAGTGAGAGTGAGACAGGTGCGTGGCAGTTAGAGAGTGAGACAGGTGCGTGGCAGGGAGAGAGTGAGACAGGTGCATGGGAGTGAGAGAGTGAGACAGGTGCGTGGCAGTGAGAGAGTGAGACAGGTGTGTGGCAGTGAGAGAGTGAGACAGGTGCGTGGCAGTGAGAGAGTGAGACAGGTGCGTGGCAGGGAGAGAGTGAGACAGGTGCATGGCAGTGAGAGAGTGAGACAGGTGCGTGGCAGTGAGAGTGTGAGACAGGTGCGTGGCAGGGAGAGAGTGAGACAGGTGCATGGCAGTGAGAGAGTGAGACAGGTGCATGGCGTCTCATATGGGTGTGTTCATTGACAGCGCTCAGACATAGCAACTCATTACTGCACGCGTTACAACCCAGTGTATGCTTCATCGGGGGGGGGGGGGGGGGGAAGGGAAATTAGCGAAATTAGCGAAATTATTTTCGGCGCACGCCCCCCTATACAGCGAAGTATAACTGGAGCTTAAAGGACTGAGGGAGCTGTTCAAACGTTAGTGCTTTTCTAGTGCCAATTTATTGGCGATCTGCGATTTCTTCTTTTACAATAACCACTTGAACCCCAGCATCCCTATCCTGAGGAGAACATTAGCCGAAAATAGACGATCTACAAGCTCACATGTGAGCTTGTAGATCGGCTGTTTTCGGCAGAGGTTTGGTGTGAAGGAGGGGGAGAAAAATGAAGTACAATGTAGGCATTTATCAGACGTTCATAATCCAGAGTGATTTACAGTGAAAACACCAGGTAATGCATCACATGTATAGAAATAGTAATCTATAGCAGAGGTCGGCAAGTAAGTTTGACCTCGAGCCAAACTTTTTCAAAGACATTAGATGGTGGGCCAGAACACAATCAACGGTTCATTTAGGACGTGGAACTTGCAACAAACAAACACATACAATAATAATAACTGTATTGTTATAAAAGTTACTACATAAAGATGTGGTATAACAGAAAAAGCATGTGGAATCAAATGTTACAGGTGCACAACAGACATGCTTATGTAATCCTTTGTGTGCAGGCGTCATCCTTCAATGTTTCACTTAGAGGATATTTAGTGAACATTTTATCTGGAGACGGAGAGCACTCCTTTTCCAACAAGAGCTCTTTCATGGTTCAAGGTCTCTTAGAATGGAGAGAAACAATGTCTCATTTAAAACATGTGAAACACAGCTTTGGTGTGTTTTTTAAACGTGAGAGGAGATTTTCATCCAAAAGTCTCAAGAGGAATGTTGACAGTGAAAACATAACATTCAAAGAATGGAAATAGAACTATTTTGTTCATCACGCCTGATTTCATCAATTCAAAGCTATTGCTGTCCATATCCTACCTGGACTGTCAGTCAGCTATTGTAAATGATTTACAAAATGACTTGTCGGGCCGCCTGTTACCTACCACTGATCTATAGGATCATAGGTAAACCAGGAACCTATCATGAGTCTACACCAGGGGTCCGGGACCCCTAGGGGGTCCTCAGAGATACTACAGGGGGTCCGCCGAATCTGTGTGTGATATGGGGAACATTAGCCAAAAAATAGCAGATCTACAAGCTCACAACGCCTCGGCGTTGTGAGCTTGTAGATCTGCTATTTTTGGAGTCGGTGTAGAGTGGAAAAAGAGCAGACCACGTACAGAGGAGCCAACAGTCAAGTTGACTATATATTGAGAGTTTAAAATTTGAACTCAAACATGAATCCAACCATCTATGAAAAACTTTAATCTGTAACACAGTTTTATACAATATGTAGTGGGGGTCCCTGTTTCATCTGTTTCTCAGCTAAGGGGTCCCTGTTTCATCTGTCTCTCAGCTAAGGGGTCCCTGTTTCATCTGTCTCTCAGCTAAGGGGTCCCTGTTTCATCTGTCTCTCAGCTAAGGGGTCCCTGTTTCATCTGTCTCTCAGCTAAGGGGTCCCTGTTTCATCTCTCTCTCAGCTAAGGGGTCCCTGCTTCATCTGTCTCTCAGCTAAGGGGTCCCCGTTTCATCTGTCTCTCAGCTAAGGGGTCCCTGCTTCATCTCTCAGCTAAGGGGTCCCTGCTTCATCTCTCTCTCAGCTAAGGGGTCCCTGCTTCATCTCTCTCTCAGCTAAGGGGTCCCCGTTTCATCTGTCTCTCAGCTAAGGGGTCCCCGTTTCATCTGTCTCTCAGCTAAGGGGTCCCTGCTTCATCTCTCTCTCAGCAGCGGTCGAGCGAGGCAGAGAAATGCAGACGGTGCATTACAGACAGAGTAAGGTGTGAACAAGACAAGGGTTTAACTTCATTTAAATCAGCACGGTGTAAGTTAACGCCAGTCAGTCAGCGCCATCTTGTTTTTTTTTTTTTTTTTTCTCACCGTTTCTTTTGGGCCTAACATCACATGATGGTAATAGTTTGGTTCAGGCCGAGCCTCGGGCCGGCCCAGTAGGGCCCAGTTAGGGCCGAGCTTTAAATTTCACGCCCGTTGAGAACTCTAGTGTGTATGTGTGTGTTTGTATTACTATACTTGTGAGGACCAAGTATAGTAGAATTTGAAGAAATCTACATTGTGAGGACCGTTCTCCTCACAAGACAAATGGTTGTTTTATAGTTAAAACACATTTTTTAGAGATACTTTTACAATTAGTAAAACATTCAGGTCAGGATTAGACATTTAGGTGTCTTTGAGGTTAGGTTTAGGAATTAGAATTAGAGTTCAACATGATTTATACTTAGTTACGCGCCAGTGTCATGCACCGAAAAACAGCCGATCCATAAGCCCACAACGCGTCGGCTGTTTTTCAGCTTTAGGCTTACGGTTAAAAATGGCAATTATTATTTTAAATGGCATTCATAACATGGCTGTCCTAAAGTGCTGACGTCCTCAGAAGTATAGTAATACAAACGTGTGTGTGTGTGCGTGCATGCGTGTGTGTGTGTGTGTGTGTGTGTGTGTGTGTGTGTGTGTGTGTGTGTGTGTGTGTGTGTGTGTGTGTGTGTGTGTGTGTGTGTGTGTGTGTGTGTGCGTGCGTGCGTGCGTGCGTGCGTGCGTGCGTGCGTGCGTGCGTGCGTGCGTGCGTGCGTGCGTGCGTGCGTGTGTGCGTGTCAGTGTGTGTGCGTGCGTGCGTGCGTGTGTGCGTGCGTGTGTGCGTGTCAGTGTGTGTGCGTGCGTGTGTGCGTGTCAGTGTGTGTGCGTGCGTGCGTGCGTGCGTGTGTGCGTGCGTGTGTGCGTGTCAGTGTGTGTGCGTGCGTGCGTGTCAGTGTGTGTGTGTGCGTGCGTGCGTGCGTGTCAGTGTGTGTGTGTGTGTGTGTGTGTGTGTGTGTGTGTGTGTGTGTGTGTGTGCGTGCGTGCGTGCGTGCGTGCGTGCGTGCGTGCGTGCGTGCGTGCGTGCGTGCGTGCGTGCGTGCGTGCGTGCGTGCGTGCGTGCGTGCGTGCGTGCGTGCGTGCGTGTCAGTGTGTGTGCGTGCGTGCGTGCGTGCGTGCGTGCGTGCGTGCGTGCGTGCGTGCGTGCGTGCGTGCGTGCGTGCGTGCGTGTCAGTGTGTGTGTGTGTGTGTGTGTGTGTGTGCGTGCGTGCGTGCGTGCGTGCGTGCGTGCGTGCGTGTCAGTGTGTGTGCGTGCGTGCGTGCGTGCGTGCGTGCGTGCGTGCGTGCGTGCGTGCGTGCGTGCGTGCGTGCGTGTCAGTGTGTGTGTGTGTGTGTGTGTGTGTGTGTGTGCGTGCGTGCGTGCGTGCGTGCGTGCGTGCGTGCGTGCGTGCGTGTGTGCGTGCGCCTGCGATCGTGACGACCGTCTCGTCTCACCTCGTCTCGTTTGAACTGCTGCAGCAGCTCGTCCTCTGGAGCAGACATCTTGCGGTGCTTGAGCGCCGCCTGGAGGCCGTAGGAGGTCGCTGCGTGGTTGCTGCCGGGCGGACCTCCTCCTGTGGGGGCGTGGTTGGCGGTGGAGTGGTGGTGGTGGTGGTGGTGGTGGTGGTTGGGCGGGGAGGGGGGCCGGGGGTAGCTGTGGGACAGGGTACTGTAGTTGGAGAAACGAGGCCTCAGGCCGATGCTGAACCGACCTCCTTCTCCTTCTGTGTGGTTCTGTATGAGAGACAGACAGGTAGACAGACAGACAGCTTTATTATACCATCTCCATGTATGTCAGGGGTCTTCAACAAGGGGGTCCGGGACCCCTAGGGGGTCCTCAGAGTTACTACAGGGGGTCCGCCAAATCTTTGTGTGATATATGATTTTTTTTCCCCTTAACCACTTGAACCCTAGCATCCCTTTTCTGAGGAGAACTTTTACCAAAAACAGCAGATCTACAAGCTCACAACGCCTCGCACTGCGAGGCGTTGTGAGCTTGTAGATCGGCTATTTTTGGCTAAGAGGTTTAGGTGTAGAGGGAAAAAAGAGCAGACCCCGTAAACAAAAAAAGTTGAATCTGAAACACAATTTTATACAGTATAGAGGGGGTCCCTGCTTCATCTCTCTCTCAGCTAGGGGGTCCTGGGCCTGAAAAGGTTGAAGACCCCTGATCTATGTGGTTCTGTATGAGAGACAGACAGGTACACAGACAGACAGACAGACAGACAGACAGACACCTTCATTATACCACAGGTAACTTAAGGTTACAGAGTTACAGGTAAAGAGTAAGGAATAGGGATGGAAAATAATCGTTATAGAGCACCGAAGTCTGACGTAATTTACACATCCTATGTTTGTCTACCTGGTTCGCGGTCTCCCCCCCTCCCCCCCCATTCTGAATCCCATAGACGTGTTTAATATCGCCTCAAATAAGAACTGTGTTCCAAAAATAAACAAATGACCCCGGAGGTTTGACTCTTATGGATATGAAGCATCAACTGACGGTGAGAAAACCATAATGTTACTTCAACGAATTAGTTACATTTTCTCCAGAAACAGACTGTATGAAATATAAGTGACTGACTATCATAAACGATACAGAACCTCCTCCCTGACAATATCACAGAGACAGTTTGTTTATTTTTGGACCACAATTCTTATATGAGATTCTATGATGACCCAATGTTATTCTCCATAGAGACATTACTTTATGAACCAGAGGATGAACGAGTGACGTCAGGACGTCTGTACTCTATTATTATCGTTTATAGTGATAAAAAAAACACTCACAATAAATGGTATAGCGGTTTAGGAGGTTTTCAGTTATGGTGAAACTGTCCTCCGTCATACACTAGGATTAATTAGCTTTTGTTGAGCTACTAATTCAGCACCACTTCCGAAAATAGGAGATCTACAAGCTCTCAGTTAAGGGGTCCCTGCTTCATCTCTCTCTCAGCTAAGGGGTCCCTGCTTCATCGGTCTTTCAGCTAAGGGGTCCCTGCTTCATCTCTCTCTCAGCTAAGGGGTCCCTGCTTCATCTATTTCTCAGCTAAGGGGTCCCTGCTTCATCTCTCAGTGGTTCTCAAACTGTGGGTCATTTGCGGGACCCCAGGGGCGGTCCCCAGATGATTATCTTAATGTACAACAAAGTTTTCTCCCTCAACAGTAAACACATTAACATACAGTAGAGTGTATACAGCAGTGGTTCTCAAACTTTTTCATGTCAAGGACCCCCAAATTGACACTTATTAGCCCGCGGACCCCCATTTCAAAAGATAAGCCAGGGACCCTCATAAGAGAAGATTTTTTTACTGCTCTAGCAGTGATTCTCAACCATTTTAATTTCAAGGACCCCCAGTTTGACATGCATTAGGGCTACAGACCCCCATTTAATGGCATTTCTATCACTTGGACCGCAATTTATATTGTAAAATCAATGTTAATTTAACTCAGAGTGTACAAATGGAACCAAATGGACCCGTTAGGGTCCATTTGGTTCCATTTGTACACTCTCAGAGTTACAGACCCATAAGGGTCCATTTGGTGCCTAATCTATCATTTAGCTGGGGACCCCCTGGAACTTCCTCAAGGACCCCTGGGGGTCCCCGGACCCCACTTTGAGAACCAATGGTATACAGGGTATCTGCACATTTATAAAGTTACAATTTAAGGAAAGTTTAAATAAGAGCATTAATGTGTCAAAAGGCATCAACTGTATTACAATAAATAATCAAATATTACCTAAGAAAGAGACATAATATTTGCACTATATTATCTGTGGAACAGAACCTCAACTCATACATTCCTAGTGCTTGTCAGGGTGGGGGGTCCCCAGTTAAAACATGATTATCTTCAGGGGTCCCCAGTTAAAACATGATTATCTTGAGGGGTCCCCAGTTAAAACGTGATTATCTTGAGGGGTCCCCAGTTAAAACATGATTATCTTGAGGGGTCCCCAGTTAAAACATGATTATCTTGAGGGGTCCCCAGTTAAAACATGATTATCTCCTGTTAAAATATGATGATTATTATTTATATTTTAGGGGGAACATGTGTCACTATAACATCGCACCTTCTGTCTGAATCTATAATGATCATTTATAAAGCATCTTAACATAATAATCATAATAATAATAATAATAATGTATAAAGCAGCATCTTAATAAAATAATAACAACAACAATAATTATTAAAATAAAATAACATTAGTGTGATCGCTAAAGCGATCACACTAATGTTATCGCCACTATTTATTATTATTCCGCCCGTTTTTTGGCCCCTAACTAGTCCTTCATACTTTTAGCGACAAACTCCGTTCCAACTCTTCAACGTTCGGCCTACTCGGGACATGTCGGCTACCATTTGAATTTTTGAAATAATTTGTACTTTTAGAGATATTTCCCTTTTTACTGCTAAAAAATCCCATTCATTTCAATGGGGAAATCCTATTTAGCTACAGTGGAGCCTAGCAACTGCTTATTATTAGACCCTAGCAACACCATATTAGACCATAGCAACCACCTATCATACCCTAGCAACCACCGATTAGACCCTAGCAACCGCTGTTTTACCCTAGCAACCAGCTGTTTTACCATAGTAGCCGCATATTAGACCATATAGACTGCATATTAGACCTTAGCAACCCCTTATTAGACCCTAGCAACCACCTGTTTTACCCTAGCAACCTCCGATTATAACCTAGCAACCGGCTATCAGACCCTAGCAACCACAGTTTTACCATAGAAAACTACATTTTACACTATTCAACACCGACAAACCTTTAGAACCGTAGACCTTTAAAACCTTTAGAACCTTTCAAACCTTTCAAATCTTTCAAACTTTTTGAACCTTTTGAACCTTTAGAACCTTTAGAACTTTTCAAATCTTTCAAACCTTTCAGACCTTTAGAACTTTAAACCTTTCAAACCTTTAACACTAACAATATCAATACTCAATACCGTCAACATTCTTAGCGATCCCACACTGTTTCTTCAGGAACAGTACTTTCTACTTAATAAATCATCTTACGTGGTTCTTGTTGTAGGAGGCTGAGGAGGAGGAGGACCCATCACCTCCTCCTGCTCCTGCCAGGGACACGAAGATGGAACTCCTGGGGAAGCTCCTTCTCACTCCTCCACCTATTCCTCTCTCCTCCTCTCCTCCCCGGTGCTCTACACTCTCCTGAGGAGCAGGAGAAGGAGAAGGAGATGGCGGAGGGTGGTGGTGATGACTCCTCCTGGAAGAGGAAGGAGTCAGACGGCGGTGTCTCTCCAGCGGGGACAGGAGACCTCCTGCTCCCTCTCCTGCACCTCCCTCCTGCTGCTCCTCCTCCTCCTCATCAGAGTCGGAGTAATCCGCGGCCAGCTTGACTCCGCTGGAGTCCCAGCAGGAGGAGGAGGAAGAGGCTCTGCTGCCGTTCACTGACCGGCTGCTCCTCCGAGGAGGAGAACAAGTCTGCCCGTCCTCCTCATCCTCTGGCTCCTCGTAACCTCCTCTCCCCGTCTCCTCTTCCTGGGCTCTGGCTGCTCTCCTCCTGCCCCCCCACCCAGACCCAGACCCAGAGCTCCTCTTCCCGTCTAGACCTCCTCCAGGAGGAGAAGCAGGAGGCCTCTGTTCTTGTTGTTGTTGTTGTTGTTGTTGTTGACACCCGGAGGAGGAGCGGTCTCCTCTCCGGTGGTTCAGGCCTCCTCCTCCTCCTTTCTTCTGCGGAGCCTCCACGTCCGACTCGTCGGAGCTGAAGCCCAGGAGGACTCCTCCTCGCCCTCCTCCTCCTCCTCCTCCTCCGGAGGGAGTGTGTTTCTGGTTCAAAGCCGCCGCAGGAGGAGGAGGAGAAGAAGGAGAAGCGGGGTTGTTCTTCCTCCGGTGGTGGAGGAGAAGGCCTCCGGATGAAGCCTCGGTGTCGCAGTGAGTCGCGGAGCCGCTCCGGGTCTTCGGCGAGGCGGCGGCGCTCTGGCGGCCTCCCGCCGAAGCCCCGGAGGCCCGACGAGAAGCCTCGGGCTGGGAGTTAGCCAAGGCCGCTGCCGAGGAGGCCGAGGCCCGGGGCGGAGGAGAAGAAGAAGAAGCCTCGGTGTGGGAGTTAGCGGCGAGGCCCGAGGAGCTGCGCGTCTTACCGCCTCCTCCCCGGGAGGAGGAGGACGCGGAGGAGGAGGAAGGAGCAGACGCGGGGTGGTTCTGGTTCTCCTCGCGGAGCTTCTTGAGCTTCTTGAGGTAGACGGGCCGGGTGCTCTCTGTGAGCGGGCCCGGAGAGAGGCCGTGCCTCCTCAGCAAGGAGAACAGCTCCTCATCAGAGAGAGACGACAGAGACATGGAGGACACGGCCGCCATGTTGTGTGTGTGTGTGTGTGTGTGTGTGTGTGTGTGTGTACACACTGTCTGAGATACACTACACTACACACACATACGCATAGACGCGGGCGCACGATACACACCGCTGTTGCCAGGTTGTGGGAGAGGAATAAGCGGCATGAGCTACTGGAACACACACACACGCTGCACACTGGTGTTGCCAGGTTGTGTTGAGAGAACAAGCCCAAAGGAAGCAACAAACTGCACCCATCCATTGAAAACAGCAGATCTACAAGCTCACACGACGCGTCGCGATGCGAGCTTGTATTTGCTAATTTGTAGACAAAAAATGTGCAGACCAAAAAAACAATTGCTAATTTGTAGACCAAAAATGCTAATTTGTAGACCAAAATACTAATTTGTAGACCAAAATACTAATTTGTAGACCAAAATACTAATTTGTAGACCAAAAATGTGTAGACCAAAAAACAATTGCTAATTTGTAGACCAAATTAGCAACTATTATTATTATTATAATTATTATTGTTATTATAATTATTATTATTACTACACTTCAGAAATAAGCCCAAAAACCCACAACCACCAATATTTATAAGCAACTTTACAGAAAAACAAGCCAAAAGTCGCTTATAATAAGCAGACATGGCAACGCCAGCACGCACGCACGCACGCACGCACAGACACACACACACACACACACACACACACAGACACACACACACACACACACACACACACACACACACACACACACACACACACACACACACACACACACACACACACACACACACATACACACACACACACACACACACACACACACACAAACACACACTACAGTCTGTCTGTCTGGGCAGGATGTGACGTAGTGGTTCCCAAACGATGGGTCGCGGGCCCATTTCTATGGCTCGTTTTACTATTAAAATCTTCCACTTTATTTGTATTTATTATTTATTATGGGGCCAGGCTTCCAGCATGGACCCATATTGTTATTCGCATTATTCCATTTCTTCTTCTTCTTCTTCTTCTGCCGTTTTTGCCAGTTCTGGCTGAACCGTGCATACGCTTTTTATGAAACTCGGCCATATGATAGATGGTCATGAAAAACGATCAAAAAATAAATCTCACAATCTTTCGTCAAAAGGTGGCGCTATAGCACTCAGTTGAAAATGCCAACTTTGAACAGGTACAACTCATGCCCTGTTTTACCTACAGCCATAAAACTTCAATACACAGATGCGTCTCCTCATGATGAACAACTTTCACGCTCTGACTTTTGACCTCTGACCCTTAGATCTCCCACCATTTCGAATTATATGACAGTTAAAACCTATCTCCTCCTGGGATTTTTGAGTAATCTGCACGAAACTTTTTACACATGAACTTTGGACCTATACCAAAAAACGTTTGCAAAATATCTTCCATAAGTGAAAAAATGAAGCTTTAATGAGCCAATGAATATTGCAGTTTTATGACAATTATTCATCTGCCCCTAACACATACATGCAGACTTACCATTCTTTGAAACTTTGCAGAAATGTAAAGGGCCATTCCAAATATCACTGAAACCAATCTTACTCCAATTGGTCAAACGGGGGCGCTATAGCAATTTTTTGAAAATTGAAACTTTAAACAGGCAAAAGTCATGCCTCGTTTGGCCGACAGCCATTAGACCTGCTTACACATGTGCCTTGACTAATGAGGAACACATCTATCACGTTGACCAGTAAGCACCGCCCTTAGATTGTCCGCAATCTTGAGCAGTTTGAAAAACACTTAAACCCAGGATTTTTCAGCTATTTGCGTGAAACTGTATGATCTGTGTGATCTCCTTTTTCACAGGTTCTTGTCTGTTGGTGGCTTCTCGCTTAAATGTGTGCCCCACAACCTGAAGGTCACCAGTTCAAGCCTCACTTGGTGCAGACTTCATCTAAGTTGCATTTCACACAACATGACTATCAATGAATACATCTGCAATTGTTAAAGATAACATGAAATACTTAATTGAGTGTTTTTTACATACAGCTGATCTACAATCTCACAACTTTTCAGATAGCAATGAGAGTATGTTTTTTCAATGTATAACATACTTCATTGTGAAAATAGCCGATGTACAATCTGACAACTTTTAATGGTTTGTGAGCTTGTAGATCGGCTACTTTCACTAGTTTTGCTTCTGAGGAGATGTACAATTTCTTAATTGGTAAATGGTTTGTGAACGAGTGATCTTAGTGTTAGTGAAACAGGGGCTTGGGTCATGACAGAAGGCAAGAGTTTGTGATCCTCAACAGACAATATCAGCCTGGACAAATCTATAGCACTATAGGTAGTGTTTCAGCTACCTAAGAGTGCCTCACGACCACAAGGTTGCTGGTTCAAGCCTCACTTGATGCACACTCATTTAAGTTGAATTGCAAAAAACATGACTCAATCTATTCCGTTTCCTTGTCTCTTCGATCTATTCCGTTTCTATCTTCAATCTATTCCGTTTCTATCTTCAATCTATTCCGTTTCTATCTTCAATCTATTCCGTTTCTATCTTCAATCTATTCCGTTTCTCTCTCTCTCTCTCTCTCTCTCTCTCTCTCTCTCTCTCTCTCTCTCTCTCTCTCTCTCTCTCTCTCTCTCTCTCTCTCTCTCTCTCTCTCTCTCTCTCTCTCTCTCTCTCTCTCTCTCTCTCTCTCTCTCAGGGTCGGCCATAGCTGAGTGGTTAGTGAGCCCGCCTAGGGAGCCAGAGGCTCTGTTTGCCCCAGGTACGATTCCAGGCCAGGTCGATGAAATTTGTCCCTGAGCAAGACTCTTAACCCCTAATTGCTCACAGGCCCTCATTGGAAACAAGACCGCAAGGACTTTCGTGAACTGACCTGTTAAAGGAATTCTCTCTCCTGGCCCCATATTATCGCTGCTTGCAGCTATATTTATACTTGTTATTATCTGCATTTCCTACATTGTTTTTCTTTTTCTTTCTTTTTTTTACAAAAACATTAAACATTTTCCAAAATAATTAAATAAGTACAATAAATACAGATATTTCCATACAAGTTTCATTATTATTATTATTTTCACATAAAGATCATTCAACAGCGTTCATGTCACAGGACGGATTAACAGCCACAGCAGCCAGGGGAAAAATAAAATAAAAATGACATATTTCTCCATACAACTCCTCTTACATCTACAATAACGTTCACATTTTAAAAATATAAAGTTCTGACCCCACGACCATGGATGTAACAAGTTAAAACGTTTGGGTCTAAGTACTCGTATCTGCCGTATTGTTCGATAAAAAGCATTTTATTCGCATCGGTGGCCAATTTCTCAAAATGTCCTTCATCTGCTTTCAACTACGTGACCCTATCGGTTGGGAGGTGTACTGCACGTTGATACATTATAACTTTATGAGAAAATGGCCACCAATCGGATAAAATACTTTTTATTGAACAATACGGAAGATACGGGTACTTAGACTGAAGCGTTTCAACTTGTTACATCCATGGCCGTGGGGTAGACAAAAAAAAAACAGGAACAAGTTGCGCCATGACTGTCATGTTTCAGGGCTAAGGTGAAGCTAGCATCAGTCTAAACAGTATAATATCATAATAATAATCTGTACATTGAAACTATGGACGGGTTTCCTGTTTGTAAACATGAGAGGAATATGACCGCGCAGGGGAGGGGGAAGCCTATGGGTGCGTTTGGAAATTACGCACCGGAGCACACTCGCCTATTAGTTTGTATTGGCCAGTGCGCTCACTGCCGCTCAGGGCTGTATTTTCGAACGCGTCTTTCACCCGGGCATGCGCAGATTGCGCATTCTGCTCTGTGATGACGTCGCGCGGAAATCCGTCTATAGCATCCGTGGTTCTCAAAGTGTGGTCCGGGGAACCCCAGGGGTCCTTGAGGGAGTTCCAGCGGGTCCGCCAGCCAATAAGTGTAAATTTGGGGGTCCTTGACATGAAAAAGTTTGAGAACCCACTGGTGTAAAGAATATACTACTATAGAATAGATATCTGTGATCTATGATCTATGTTTTAATTACAGACACATTTTACCTTACCTATTACTTACATTAAGACACTCTCTTAAATGCACTTTACAGTACTTCTAGTCTTCTACCTCTTCAATCTTTTCACTGCATTAATGAGCTTGTACAATTAAGAATTTCACCCATATTACTTGTAATGTGATGTGACAATAAAGTTTGATTCTGGATTCTGATTCTAGCTGTTAAAATGTTTCGTACAGTGACGGTCCAGGCACCTTAAAGGACGACTTCACCCATTTTCAACCTATCTTCACAAAAAAAAAATTCTAATCAGTCTGTGTCTCAGAGGAGGGCTGTAGACAGTTCAGAAAAGTCTACCAGTGACATCATCGATGGGGAATCCAAGCTAATAGAAACTGCAGGCTTTGTAGTCCTGGAAAGTTGCAATGCAATAATAGATCACTGTTCTCGCCTTAATAAAAAATCTGAATAAAAAAAATGTAATCTTTTTGGAAAAAAGAATCCTACCTAACGATGATGTCACTGGTAGACAGGTTTCTGGACTGTCCACAGCCCTCCTATGAGACACAGACCAAGTAGAAAAAAATGGTATCATTTTATCATGAGTATTAGTGAGGAGTCTGAGGACCTATTATATGAAGATAGGTTGAAAATGGGTGAAGTCGTCCTTTAAGCTGCAATGCCAGCCTGACAGCGGGTCGCGGGTTCGACTCCCGATCCCGACGTACTTTGCTGTGTGTCACCCCCCCCCCCCCCCCCCATCTCTCTCCCCATTTCCTGTCAGCCTACTTTTCCCTCTCCAAACAAAAGCATAAAAAGCCCCAAAAATATATTAAAAACAAAAAAAAATGTATCGTTAGTCAAGTCAAGTCAAATGTATTTATATAGAACATTTACCTTAGTCTATTTACAAAGCAAAGTAAAGGTATATAAAAGCAGTAGTAATAATAACAAAGCTCATGTAGACCATCCAGCTAGTTGAGGATGATTCTACATTTAGTGAGACTCTGCCACCTTGTGGCCGTGCATGCTTCCTACAACCATCCCCCAGTGGTGCGCACAAACACGCACGCACGCATGTACGCACGCACGCTTGCGCACGCACGCATGCACGCACGCACGCACACGCACGCACGCGCACACACACACACACACATACACACACACACACACACACACACACACACACACACACACGCTACAGAGGAGGTTCTTCACTCTAGATCGTGAACCAATGAACGGAGAGAGAGAGAGAGAGAGAGAGAGAGAGAGAGAGAGAGAGAGAGAGAGAGAGAGAGAGAGAGAGAGAAAGAGAGAGAGAGAGAGAGAGAAAGAGAGAGAGAGAGAGAGAGAGAGAGAGAGAAGTTGAGTCTAAAGAAAGAGCAGAATAAAGAATCAGATCATAGAGTCATTTATATATATGTATATATATTATATTATATTCTATTGTAGAGGAAACATCTAGTTGTTGCATTAGAACCAGTTCCTCCATGAAGGTGAGGATGTCTCCCCGGTCCTCTCTGCTCCTCCACGCCGGCTTTCTGCTGCTTTTCTCGGCCGTTTCTCGGAGTCTCTCCGCTGAATCTGAGGATCATCAGCCTGAAGCCCTGAGCTCTCTGTTCATGTGGATAGACTCTAACCAGGCCAGGATACTCATAGGTAAATATTATTATTATTATTAATATAAACTATATTTACTTTACTTGAGTAAAAGTACAAAAGTATTGTTATGAAAGTATTTACTAAGTAAAAGTTATGCAGAATGTCCTATTTCACAAGTGTTAAATGTATACCAATATTTTGAAAATAGCAGATCTACAAGCTGTAAGTAGATCTGGCCAATGTAAAGTGGTTAATGCATGTTTTATCTGACTGTATATATGACTCCTTTATAATACATATTATGATATTATCAAGACATATTACTCTATTCAAAGTGGAAGTGGCTCTGTGGGGTTGGGACAGGGGGGTCCCCAACAGTGTTAATATTATTATCATAATTATTGTCATGATTATTATAATGTTTCTTCCCCAGATGATTATCTTAATGTACAACATAATCAAATTGTCCAAACTCTCACATTTGTCCTAAAGAGGCAAACATCTATGCATCCAACAACATGTATCTGTGCTCTCCTCCAGTGCTTGTCAGGGGGAGGGGGTCCCCAGTGCAAATATGATTATTTTGGGGGGTCCACAGTTCAAATATGATTATTTTGGGGGGTCCACAGTTCAAATATGATTATTTTGGGGGGTCCACAGTTCAAATTTTGACTTAAAATAAATTCTAGTAAGTGCTAAATATTCCATAATTCTGTCAGCTGTAACAAGTCCACACCTTTTACAATCAGGTAAATGTGTTGTCAGTTTATACTTAAGAGTTAGTTATAGTTAGTTCTACCCGGGACCCCCGGCCTGTCCCCTAACAGTTAGTTATAGTTAGTTCTACCCGGGACCCCCGGGCCTGTCCCCTAACAGTTAGTTATAGTTAGTTCTACCAGGGACCCCCGGGCCTGTCCCCTAACAGTTAGTTATAGTTAGTTCTACCAGGGACCCCCGGCCTGTCCCCTAACAGTTAGTTATAGTTAGTTCTACCCGGGACCCCCGGCCTATCACATGAGACAGTGGTTCTCAAACTCTTTCGGGTAAAGGACCCCCAAAATGATATGTATTTGGCCGCGGACCCCCATCTCAAAATGTTTCTCGGCAGGGACATACCGTGTTGTTTATGTTTGTATTATTATGTGTGCACGTATAACGTATGGGTGTCTATGCAGGCTTTGAGGAGGACATACCGTGTTGTTTATGTTTGTATCAATATGTGTGTATATTAACGTATGGGTGTCTATGCAGGCTTTGAGGAGGACATACTGTGTTGTTTTAATGTGTGTATATATGTGTGTATATTAACGTATGGGTGTCTATGCAGGCTTTGAGGAGGACATACCGTGGTGTTAATGTGTGTGTATATATGTGTGTATATTAACGTATGGGTGTCTATGCAGGCTTTGAGGAGGACATACCGTGTTGTTTATGTTTGTATCAATATGTGTGTATATTAACGTATGGGTGTCTATGCAGGCTTTGAGGAGGACATACCGTGTTGTTAATGTGTGTGTATATATGTGTGTATATTAACGTATGGGTGTCTATGCAGGCTTTGAGGAGGACATACCGTGTTGTTAATGTGTGTGTATATATGTGTGTATATTAACGTATGGGTGTCTATGCAGGCTTTGAGGAGGACATACCGTGTTGTTAATGTGTGTGTATATATGTGTGTGTATATTAACGTATGGGTGTCTATGCAGGCTTTGAGGAGGACATACCGTGTTGTTAATGTGTGTGTATATATGTGTGTATATTAACGTATGGGTGTCTATGCAGGCTTTGAGGAGGACATCCTCATCGTGTCAGAGGGGAAAATGGCTCCGTTCACTCATGACTTCAGAAAGGCTCAGCAGAGGATGCCGGCTATTCCTGTCAACATACAACATATCAACTTTACCTGGACCGCAGCGAGACAGGTACCTGTCTGTCTGTCTGTCTGTCTGTCTGTCTGTCTGTCTGTCTGTCTGTCTGTCTGTCTGTCTGTCTGTCTGTCTGTCTGTCTGTCTGTCTGTCTGTCTGTCTGTCTGTCTGTCTGTCTGTCTGTCTCTATGCTGTCTGTCTGTCTGTCTGTCTGTCTGTCTGTCTGTCTGTCTGTCTGTCTGTCTGTCTGTCTGTCTGTCTGTCTGTCTGTCTGTCTGTCTGTCTGTCTGTGGGTGTGTGTGTCAGATCTTCCTGAGCTGAGGTTGATGGATCTTGATCACCTGTGTGTTTGTGTCTTTGTTGTATTGGGAGTGAGACTCGTTTTATTGCAGTTTGTGAGAGTGTGTGTGTCTTCTCTTGCATGTGTGTGTGTGTGTGTGTGTGTGTGTGTGTGTGTGTGTGTGTGTGTGTGTGTGTGTGTGTGTGTGTGTGTGTGTGTGTGTGTGTGTGTGTGTGTGTGTGTGTGTGTGTGTGTGTGTGATCATTAATCAGCTCAGGATAAAGACCAGATTGTTTTACATTGTAAAACATTCCTTAACGCTAAATCTCCAATCCCCAAAAAATGGAGACACAACTTGATGAATGGAATTAGTCACAGTGTCAGGAATGACGGTTTAGGACACGAAAGCAGAATCCTGTCAAAAGCAGATTTTACAGGGTTTAATAGGCAACACACCTGGCAAAAACTAGCAAACCTGGATCCACGTAGAATAGATACAGAATGACAGGAATACAGAGGTTACAGAGAGTACAGACGTCCTGACGTCACTCGTTCATCCTCTGGTTCATAAAGTCATGTCTCTATGGAGAATAACATTGTGTCATCATAGAATCGTCTCATATAAGAATTGTGGTCCAAAAATAAACAAACTGTCTCTGTGATATTGTCAGGGAGGAGGTTCTGTATCGTTTATGATAGTCAGTCACTTATATTTGATACAGTCTGTTTCTGGACAAAATTTAACTCATTCGTTGAAGTAACATTAATGTTTTCTCACCGTCAGTTGATGCTTCATATCCATAAGAGTCAAACCACCGCGGGATCATTTGTTTATTTCTGGAACACAGTTCTTATATGACGAGATATTAAACACGTCTATGGGGATTCAGAATGGGGGGGGGGGGGGGGGGGTGGGCGGGGGGGGAAACCGCGAACCAGGTAGACAAACCTAGGATGTGTAAATTACGTCAGACTTCGGGGCTCTATTGAGACCTGAAGCCGATTCTACAAACGTCTTCTAAATCCCAACAGTTTTCTGAAAAACGCATGTTTCTACATCAGTGGTGCTCAAACTTTTTCATGTCAAGGACTCCCAAAATGACATGTTTTCAGCCGCCGACACCCATCTCTAAATATGTTGTTTTAAATGTTGTTTAGATTTGAGTAAAAAATGTTTGCTTGAAAAGAATATAAATATATTCATTTGCACACATTTTCTTGATTTTTCAAAAATAGCAGATCTACAAGCTCGTTGCGTGGCACTCAGGAGTGCCGCGCTATGAGCTTAGCTTATATGAGCTTATGATCACAGCGCGTAGACCAGTGTTTCTCAAACTTCTTTGACTTCTGTACCCCCTTTCCATGCTTTCTGTATCCAAGTACCCCATTTATAAGACTACTGCATACAAAATATTGACATCAAAAATTACATTTTGATGTCAATATGTGGTGCAAATAAGTATTACTTTCTACTCAGTAACAGTTGTGCTATAAAGTTTTTGATTTTGTTTGGTTTAAAACTTTACAGATCATTAGGTTCACACAAAGTTTCTTCATGTTTCATAGTTAAACAATCTTTTTTTCTTTCTTTCATTTTCCACTTTCTTTCACGTACCCCCTTATAGTATAGTTAGACTTCTTTGACTTCTATAATAGTACATGTACCCCTAGGGGTACATGTACCCCCATTTGAGAAACACTGGCGTAGACTACTGGCCAATCACAGCGCGTCTGCTGCGCGGCTGCCTCTTACGAAAAGACCCGCCCCCACCTGCCTCTGATTGGCCTACCGAACGCCCCCTTCTGTGACACACACGGAAGCTTGCTTACAGCTTGCCTACGCTAAAATGGCGCCCGAGATACCAACGCCTCAGAGCCGAAGGAGGCGTCTACCTTTATGTGTCTACGGTGAAGATAACTAAATAATCACAGGGAGGTGAGAGAGGACAGGAAACAGTTACTAGGGCAGACAGGAAACACTAGGAACAATACTACAAAATAAGGTACCAGAAACACTTCAAAAACAACACACAGAAATGCAGATCCTGATCATAGACTTGATTTAACAACAGCAAAACAATATGAAAGAAATCCGTCCATAAACTCAAAACACAGGGAAAAAGGGATGAACATACATTGGGAGTGAACCCCATTTTTATTTATAACTTGAAATATTGACATTAATTGAAATAGACTTTAACAAAATCCTATATGACACATGGAGCAACTCAGGGAAACAAACATAAGCATACTAAACACTAACCTGATAAAACACAACATAAAGTTTATTCTCTACTCTAATTTGATCTAACCTAAATATGTGGTAATTAGTGGTGTAAGGTAACGACGTACATTTACTCACTTCCAGTGTATCCAATTGTCTATACCTTTACTTCTACTCCACTACATCTCAGAGGACAATATTGTACTTTTACTCCACTACAATTATTTGAAAACATTAGTGACTAGTTACTTTGCAGATATAACTGATTACATTATAAAACATACATTAACCACTTCAGCCCTATTTTATACCTATAGGCTATTTGAAAATAGCAGATCTACAAGCTCACAACGGGTCGCGGTGCGACGTGTTGTGAGCTTGTACTGTATATCGGCTATTTTCAAACATTTTTGTACTTTTACTTTTGGTACTTTAAGTACATTTTGATACCAATACTTTTACTCAAGTACATTTTGAATTCTGGACATTTACTTGTAACAGAGAACCTCTACATTGCAGTATTGATACTTTTACTCAAGTAAAACATTTGAGTACTTTTTCCACCACTGGCTGTAATACAAAACAACTGTCTTCTGTGGCTGGACATGTGTGGGTGGACAGGGACATGTGTGGGTGGACAGGGACATGTGTGGGTGGACAGGGACATGTATGGGTGGACACTGCCAGACCACACCTTAAGTAGTCTCCTCCAACCAATCACTGGAAGCACTGGTGATTGGCAGCCAGCAATCAGGAAGTGAACGCTCACTCTCGCACGCACGCCAGCTTTGTAAGTGTCGTGCGGTTGTGTACCGGAAGTTGAGAGCTGGTTAAGTCCCGGGAAAGACGCACTGTGATTGGCCAGTAGTCACTTTGAGTGGCAGTTGGGGCAAACGCAGTGAGTGGGGCAAACGCAGCCCCCACCAATATTATTTACGATTCTGTCCCTATCGGTACATAACTCGGACGGCGCTTAGTCGACTAGCAGACCATCGGCCGGTCGTCGCGGGCACTCGCGCCTGGAGGCGCTCGGGCGAAACTCCTCGGCCTCAAGGTCTGCTGAGTCGGCGCGCTTCCGTCATGGTCCAAAAAAAAAAAGTTGTCCGCGGATGACTGAAAAAGTTTAGCCCAAGCGGATTTTTTCCGGATCCGGATCTTCAAATAGTAAAATCAACAGGAAGTTGACATTTTTATAAAAAAAACAAACAGTAGTGGGTTTGGTGATGTTCTATATTGTCTGAATCAGCTTCGGTCGTGTTCGTTTACGTGCTAAAAGAATGACTTTGAGATCTGTTTCAGCGTACAATGTATAAGTCAATGAGGAGCATATTTTGAATTATCAATTTCTAATCAATGGAGCAATTATTTTTGATTTGTTGTCCACCTTTGGAGTTACACCATGGCAAGGTAAACACACAACCCAAACACCTCTAACAAAGTGGTCTTGCCCTTTAAATGTTATGGATCCCGGTCTAGTGGCTGCTTATCTATGATGCTATGAGTGAAGCTATGTCTAGAGGGTTCACATGGTTCCATGTGTACCCTCTGCTTATGGGGGGGGGGGGTCCCTCTAAATAGTTTTTTTTTTTAGCTGAGGTTCTCTTGTGGTATTTGACGAGGCCGTGTGACGAGGGTGGGGGGAGGGGGGGGGCACCGCCCATCAAAGCGGCCCCTCTGTTCAAATACACACACACACACACACACACACACACACACACACACACACACACACACACACACACACACACACACACACACACACACACACACACACACACACACACACACACATGTGCCAAACATCTGCGCCAGCTGTGGCAGAGAAACCAGGAAGAAAGAAAAAAAATAAGGGAAAAAAACCCACATTGGTCGAATTCTCAGACGCACGACATGAGAGAGAGAGAGAGAGAGAGA
>NC_139960.1:502387-507387 GCF_963454915.1 Gymnoscopelus microlampas
TCTTCTCTAAAACACTCTGGACAACTCTCCACACGTCCTAGACTCTTCTCTCTTCTCTAAAACACTCTGGACAACGCTCCACACGTCCTAGACTCTTCTCTCTTCTCTAAAACACCCTGGACAACGCTCCACACGTCCTAGACTCTTCTCTCTTCTCTAAAACACCCTGGACAACGCTCCACACGTCCTAGACTCTTCTCTCTTCTCTAAAACACCCTGGACAACGCTTCACACGTCCTAGACTCTTCTCTCTTCTCTAAAACACTCTGGACAACGCTCCACACGTCCTAGACTCTTCTCTCTTCTCTAAAACACTCTGGACAACTCTCCACACGTCCTAGACTCTTCTCTAAAACACTCTGGACAACGCTCCACACGTCCTAGACTCTTCTCTCTTCTCTAAAACACCCTGGACAACGCTCCACACGTCCTAGACTCTTCTCTCTTCTCTAAAACACCCTGGACAACGCTCCACACGTCCTAGACTCTTCTCTCTTCTCTAAAACACCCTGGACAACGCTTCACACGTCCTAGACTCTTCTCTCTTCTCTAAAACAGGGGTTCTCAACCTTTTCAGGCCGCGACCCCCAAAATAATGATATTATTTCCCGCGACCCCCCGCGTGCACGCGCGCGGTCCCGTTCGCGCGCACAAAGGTTATTTAATTATAATAGGTTATTTGATAATTGTTTATTTTCAAAACATTTTTCCAAAAAGTGGGTAAATTGAGTAAATTAACTGATAAAACATGAATTAATGATAACATAAAAAAATATTTTGTTAAAAAAAAAAAAAAAACTTTTTTTTTTTTTTTTCAAATTCACCAAAAAATCTGGCGACCCCCCCAAATTATTTGGCGACCCCCCTGGGGGTCGCGACCCCCAGGTTGAGAACCACTGCTCTAAAACACCCTGGACAACGCTTCACACGTCCTAGACTCTTCTCTCTTCTCTAAAACACCCTGGACAACGCTTCACACGTCCTAGACTCTTCTCTCTTCTATAAAACACCCTGGACAACGCTCCACACGTCCTAGACTCTTCTCTCTTCTCTAAAACACCCTGGACAACGCTTCACACGTCCTAGACTCTTCTCTCTTCTCTAAAACACTCTGGACAACGCTCCACACGTCCTAGACTCTTCTCTCTTCTCCAAAACACCCTGGACAACGCTCCACACGTCCTAGACTCTTCTCTCTTCTCTAAAACACTCTGGACAACGCTCCACACGTCCTAGACTCTTCTCTCTTCTCTAAAACACCCTGGACAACGCTCCACACGTCCTAGACTCTTCTCTCTTCTCTAAAACACTCTGGACAACTCTCCACACGTCCTAGACTCTTCTCTCTTCTCTAAAACACTCTGGACAACGCTCCACACGTCCTAGACTCTTCTCTCTTCTCTAAAACACGACAACGCTCCACACGTCCTAGACTCTTCTCTCTTCTCTAAAACGCTCTGGACAACGCTCCACACGTCCTAGACTCTTCTCTCTTCTCTAAAACACTCTGGACAACGCTCCACACGTCCTAGACTCTTCTCTCTTCTCTAAAACACCCTGGACAACTCTCCACACGTCCTAGACTCTTCTCTCTTCTCTAAAACACTCTGGACAACGCTTCACACGTCCTAGACTCTTCTCTCTTCTCTAAAACACCCTGGACAACGCTCCACACGTCCTAGACTCTTCTCTCTTCTCTAAAACACCCTGGACAACGCTCCACGCGTCCTAGACTCTTCTCTCTTCTCTAAAACACCCTGGACAACGCTCCACACGTCCTAGACTCTTCTCTCTTCTCTAAAACACTCTGGACAACGCTCCACACGTCCTAGACTCTACTCTCTTCTCTAAAACACCCTGGACAACGCTCCACACGTCCTAGACTCTTCTCTCTTCTCTAAAACACCCTGGACAACGCTCCACACGTCCTAGACTCTTCTCTCTTCTCTAAAACACCCTGGACAACGCTCCACACGTCCTAGACTCTTCTCTCTCCTCTAAAACACCCTGGACAACGCTCCACACGTCCTAGACTCTTCTCTCTTCTCTAAAACACCCTGGACAACGCTCCACACGTCCTAGACTCTTCTCTCTTCTCTAAAACACCCTGGACAACGCTCCACACGTCCTAGACTCTTCTCTCTTCTCTAAAACACTCTAGACAACGCTTCACACGTCCTAGACTCTTCTCTCTTCTCTAAAACACTCTGGACAACGCTCCACACGTCCTAGACTCTTCTCTCTTCTCTAAAACACTCTGGACAACTCTCCACACGTCCTAGACTCTTCTCTCTTCTCTAAAACACTCTGGACAACGCTCCACACGTCCTAGACTCTTCTCTCTTCTCTAAAACACCCTGGACAACGCTCCACACGTCCTAGACTCTTCTCTCTTCTCTAAAACACCCTGGACAACGCTCCACACGTCCTAGACTCTTCTCTCTTCTCTAAAACACCCTGGACAACGCTTCACACGTCCTAGACTCTTCTCTCTTCTCTAAAACACTCTGGACAACGCTCCACACGTCCTAGACTCTTCTCTCTTCTCTAAAACACTCTGGACAACTCTCCACACGTCCTAGACTCTTCTCTAAAACACTCTGGACAACGCTCCACACGTCCTAGACTCTTCTCTCTTCTCTAAAACACCCTGGACAACGCTCCACACGTCCTAGACTCTTCTCTCTTCTCTAAAACACCCTGGACAACGCTCCACACGTCCTAGACTCTTCTCTCTTCTCTAAAACACCCTGGACAACGCTTCACACGTCCTAGACTCTTCTCTCTTCTCTAAAACACCCTGGACAACGCTTCACACGTCCTAGACTCTTCTCTCTTCTCTAAAACACCCTGGACAACGCTTCACACGTCCTAGACTCTTCTCTCTTCTATAAAACACCCTGGACAACGCTCCACACGTCCTAGACTCTTCTCTCTTCTCTAAAACACCCTGGACAACGCTCCACACGTCCTAGACTCTTCTCTCTTCTCTAAAACACCCTGGACAACGCTTCACACGTCCTAGACTCTTCTCTCTTCTCTAAAACACTCTGGACAACGCTCCACACGTCCTAGACTCTTCTCTCTTCTCTAAAACACCCTGGACAACGCTCCACACGTCCTAGACTCTTCTCTCTTCTCTAAAACACTCTGGACAACGCTCCACACGTCCTAGACTCTTCTCTCTTCTCTAAAACACCCTGGACAACGCTCCACACGTCCTAGACTCTTCTCTCTTCTCTAAAACACTCTGGACAACTCTCCACACGTCCTAGACTCTTCTCTCTTCTCTAAAACACTCTGGACAACGCTCCACACGTCCTAGACTCTTCTCTCTTCTCTAAAACACGACAACGCTCCACACGTCCTAGACTCTTCTCTCTTCTCTAAAATGCTCTGGACAACGCTCCACACGTCCTAGACTCTTCTCTCTTCTCTAAAACACTCTGGACAACGCTCCACACGTCCTAGACTCTTCTCTCTTCTCTAAAACACCCTGGACAACTCTCCACACGTCCTAGACTCTTCTCTCTTCTCTAAAACACTCTGGACAACTCTCCACACGTCCTAGACTCTTCTCTCTGTCCTAGACTCTTCTCTCTTCTCTAAAACACCCTGGACAACTCTCCACACGTCCTAGACTCTTCTCTCTTTTCTAAAACACTCTGGACAACGCTCCACACGTCCTAGACTCTTCTCTCTTCTCTAAAACACCCTGGGCAACTCTCCACACGTCCTAGACTCTTCTCTCTTCTCTAAAACACTCTGGACAACTCTCCACACGTCCTAGACTCTTCTCTCTGTCCTAGACTCTTCTCTCTTCTCTAAAACACCCTGGACAACTCTCCACACGTCCTAGACTCTTCTCTCTTCTCTAAAACACTCTGGACAACTCTCCACACGTCCTAGACTCTTCTCTCTTCTCTAAAACACTCTGGACAACGCTCCACACGTCCTAGACTCTTTTCTCTTCTCTAAAACGCTCTGGACAACGCTCCACACGTCCTAGACTCTTCTCTCTTCTCTAAAACACTCTGGACAACGCTCCACACGTCCTAGACTCTTCTCTCTTCTCTAAAACACCCTGGACAACTCTCCACACGTCCTAGACTCTTCTCTCTTCTCTAAAACACTCTGGACAACTCTCCACACGTCCTAGACTCTTCTCTCTGTCCTAGACTCTTCTCTCTTCTCTAAAACACCCTGGACAACTCTCCACACGTCCTAGACTCTTCTCTCTTTTCTAAAACACTCTGGACAACGCTCCACTCGTCCTAGACTCTTCTCTCTTCTCTAAAACACCCTGGACAACTCTCCACATGTCCTAGACTCTTCTCTCTTTTCTAAAACACTCTGGACAACGCTCCACTCGTCCTAGACTCTTCTCTCTTCTCTAAAACACCCTGGACAACTCTCCACACGTCCTTGACTCTTCTCTCTTCTCTAAAACACCCTGGACAACGCTCCACTCGTCCTAGACTCTTCTCTCTTCTCTAAAACACCCTGGACAACGCTCCACACATCCTAGACTCTTCTCTCTTCTCTAAAACACCCTGGACAACGCTCCACACGTCCTAGACTCTTCTCTCTTCTCTAAAACACCCTGGACAACGCTCCACTCGTCCTAGACTCTTCTCTCTTCTCTAAAACACCCTGGACAACACTCCACACGTCCTAGACTCTTCTCTCTTCTCTAAAACACCCTGGACAACACTCCACACGTCCTAGACTCTTCTCTCTTCTCTAAAACACCCTGGACAACGCTCCACACGTCCTAGACTCTTCTCTCTTCTCTAAAACACCCTGGACAACGCTCCACACGTCCTAGACTCTTCTCTCTTCTCTAAAACACCCTGGACAACACTCCACACGTCCTAGACTCTTCTCTCTTCTCTAAAACACCCTGGACAACGCTCCACACGTCCTAGACTCTTCTCTCTTCTCTAAAACACTCTGGACAACTCTCCACACGTCCTAGACTCTTCTCTCTTCTCTAAAAC
>NC_139960.1:512387-514887 GCF_963454915.1 Gymnoscopelus microlampas
ATCCCAATTTTTAATAAGTGTCAATGTGGGGGTCCTTGACATGAAAAAGTTTGAGAACCACTGCTCTACAGAATGTCTGTCTGTCTGTCTGTCTGTTATAAGGGGAAAATATAGCTGCAAGCAGCAATAATACGGGGCCAGTGAATGGAGAGAGAGAGAGAGAGAGAGAGAGAGACACATGGAAACAATAGATTGATGAGAGAGAGATGGAAACAGAATGGTTTGATTGGACATCTCAACCTATTGCCATTAACAGGATTCGAACTCTCAACCTTCAGACTAATAGGCTGCAACACTACCTATAGTGCTATAGCTTTGTCCAGGCTGATATTGTCTGTTGAAGATCATAAACTCTTGCCTTCTTTCATGAACCAAGCCCCTGTTTCACTAACACTAAGATCACTCGTTCACAAACCATTTGCCAATGAAGAAATTGTACATCTCCCCAGAACCAAAACTAGTGAAAGTAGCCGATCTACAAGCTCACAAACCATGAAAAGTTGTGAGATTGTAGATCAGCTATTTTCAGAATGAAGTATGTCATACATTGAAAAAAACGTACTCTCAAATAAGCATTTCAGGTTATCTTTACCATTTGCACATGTATTCATTGATACAGTCATGTTGTTTGCAATTCAACTTAAATTGAGTCTGCATCAAGTGAGGCTTGAACTGGCGACCTTGCGATTGTGAGGCATTCATTTAAGGGAGACGCCATTGGACCAACAGACAAGGAACTGTGAAAAAGGAGATCACACAGATGATACAGTTTCACGCAAATAGCTGAAAAATCCTGGGTTTAAGTGTTTTTCAAACTGCTCAAAATTGCGGACAATCTAAGGGCGTAGCTTACTGGTCAAATCGATACGTGTGTTCCTCATGAGTCAAGGCACATGTGTAAGCAAGTTTCACGACTTTCGGCCAAACGAGGCATGACTTATGCCTGTTTAAAGTCTGTATTTTCAAAAAATTGCTATAGCGCCCCCCTTTGGCCAATTGGAGTAAGATTGATTTCAGTGATATTTGGAATGACCCTGTACATTTCTGCAAAGATTCAAAGAAATGTGAGTCTGCATGTATGTTTTAGGCGCAGATGAATAATTTTCATAAAACTGCAATAGTTAAAATCTATGGAATCCTGGGATTTTGGAGCAATCTGCACGAAACGTTTAACACTTGAACTTTGGACCTCTGCCGACAAAAAATAGGGAGCGGATTTTCCATAAGTGAAAAAATGCAGAAGTTAGGAGCCAATGACTGTTTTTCATATAATTCAAAATGGTGGGAGATCTAAAGGTCAGAGGTCAAAAGTCAGAGGGTGAAAGTTGTTCAGCATGAGGAGACGCATATGTGTATCCAAGTTTCATGGCTGTAGGTCAAACAGGGCATGAGTTGTACCTGGTCAAAGTTGGCATTTTCAATTGAGTGCTATAGCGCCACCTTTGGACGAAAGATTGTGAGAATTATTTTTTGATCGTTTTTCATGACCATCTACCATATGGCCGAGTTTCGTAAAAAGCGACAGCGCGGTTCAGCCAGAACTGCGAAAAGTGGCAGAAGAAGAAGTGACAGAATACTGCCAATAACAAAACAGGTCCAGAGCTGAGCTCTGGCCCCGTAATAAAGAAGAAATGAAAAGAATTTCAAGATGTCCACAATCTTAAAAATAAACAAATAACTTAAAAAAGGCGATTGTAATCAAATAGCAGGCCTATTGATGACATTATGTTTGTGATCAAATAGTACAACCATGGCCAATGAGCTGAGGCCATGTTGTCATGACAACACTATGAATATGAAAACACAAGAACAATATCAGACTTTTAAGAATCCATTTATTAAACAACATGCTCACAGCAGTAGGAGAGGAAAGAGTTAAACATATCAACCCTAGAGTCACTATTCTGCTGTTGTCATCATAGATCACAATGAGCTGAAAACAGCAGATCTACAAGCTCACAATGACCCCAGGCAGTAAGTATATACAAGAAACAACCATACTGTGATAATGACATGATCAAATATACACTGTTCCTCTGTCTATGTGTCAAATATCACATATAAAACAATCACAGAGTAGATGTGTTTACATAAGAGACACAAGTATGATACTGTGATGACATCATCATCATCATCATCATCATCATCATCATCAGTGTTGATGGACAATATTTATGATACATATTTATAAATGTGTGGAGTGGAGGTTTGAGCAGCGCTGTCTGATTTAAATTAATCTAATCTAATGTAATCTGAACTCATCTATAATCTATTCTAATATAATCTAATCTATAATCTATTCCAATCTAATTTAATCTCACATCTAAAGCTGTGATGATGACTGATTTTGAGGAGGTCTCATTTCCAAAATAGCAGATCTACAAGCTCACAACACGTTGCATGGCGGCGCGTTGTGAGCTTGTAGATTGGCTATCCTACTATAATTCTAGTAACCTCTGTTTGTCTGTCTGTCCGTTTGTTTGTAGTGGTGTCACTACCC
>NC_139960.1:519887-574887 GCF_963454915.1 Gymnoscopelus microlampas
AAAACGGCTGAAGATCTCCCCAAGCTTTTCAATGTTTTTTGCAGTAGTGGTGGATTTCATTATGGCCACTTCCGGCCACTTGCTATGTGCGTCCACGCACACCAGGAGCATTCGGCTTTCTATTGGCCCTGCAAAATCAATGTGTACACGCTGCCAGGGTTCTTCGGGAAACTCCCAGGGCATAGTGCCTTCCTGAGGTTCTGACCAAAAGGCAATATGTGCCTTCTTCTGAGTGAGACTGTGTTTGCAGAGGAGCTAGTTGTGGGCTATTCCTAACTTCCTGGCAGGAGGAACAGGTTTTGGCAGTAGTCTCGATTTCCCTGTCGACTCCTGGCCACCAGAAGTAACTTCTTGCTATCTCTTTCATCCGAACTATTCCACTGTGACCTGCGTGGAGCTGTTGCAGAATGAGCTTGCGTAATGATGGTGGAATAACCACCCTCCTCCCCCATAGCAAACAACCAGCTTGCACTGACAGTTCTGCTCTCCTGGAGAGATATGGTTGAACACTGGGGTCGTCGCTGCCTGATCTACCCCTCATCACAATGTCCATTACCACTGACAAGACAGGGTCAGTGCGAGTGGCTCTCCTCACCCGAGCAGCCGAAACTGGCGCATCATCCACCTGGCTGAAGTAAAAGATGTCTGCACTACGTGGCTCTGGCCTAGTGACAGGAAGTGGTAACCTAGACAGTGCATCCGCGTTGCAGTGCAGGTCAGCCTTGCGATACTTGATATCATACGAGTGTGCTGACAACAGTAATGCCCACCGTTACATGCGACTCGCTGCGAGTGAAGGTATCCCAGTGTGTGTGACCCTAGGATGGTTGTGAGGGGTCGGTGGTCAGTGAGAAGTTTGAATCGCCTCCCATACAGGTACTGATGGAATTTGCGAAAACCATAGACGATGCTCAATGCCTCCCGCTCTATCTGAGCATAGTTAGCCTCCGCTTTGTTCAAGGTTCGTGATGCAAATGCTATAGGCCTCTCTCCTCCGCCCGGCATTAAGTGGGAAATGACGGCCCCCACCCCATATGGAGACGCATCGCAGGCCAACTGAATGGGAAGTGAGGGATCAAAGTGGGTCAATGCCCCTGATGTCACTAATGTCTCTTTTGCTCTCTGAGGCAGGCGTCACTCCATTTCCATGTTTTTCCCTGACAAAGCAGGTCGTGCAACGGCTTGAGCATGGATGACAAGTTTGGTACGAAATGGCCATAATAATTTAGCAAGCCTAAGATTGAACGCAACTGGCTCACATTATCTGGAGGCGGGGCGTCTACGATGGCCCGAATCTTGGATGGGGCAGTGTGTAACCCTTGAGCATCAATCACATGTCCCAGATACTCAACAGATAGTTGAAAGAATTCGCACTTGTCCTTGCGAACCCTGAGCCCGTAATCCTGCAGCCTCTGAAGAGCTGCATCCAAATTGCAAAGATGTTCCTCATCCGTCGCTCCTGTGCACAGGATATCGTCCAGGTAGCACTGCACTCCAGGGAAACCATGTAGGATCTGATCCATGGCCTGTTGGAAATGCGCTGGAGCTGACGTGATTCCGAAAGGGAGCCGGCAATACCTGAAAAGCCCCTTTTGTGTGGTTATTGTGAGCAATTCCTTAGAATCTTCATGAACGTGCATCTGCAGGTAGGCTTGGTTAAGGTCTATCTTCTTTTGCCCATTACTCAGGCCTGCAAACAAATCGTCAATGTGGGGAAGAGGATATTGCTCTGCTGACAGTACCGGGTTCAGTGTCACTTTGAAATCTCCACAGATGCGAATTTCTCCAGTCTTCTTGGGTACGGGGACTATGGGCGTGGCCCATTCACTGATAGTTACTGGTTCCAAGACACCATTTCAAACCAGAACATCCAATTCATCTTCTACTTTTGATCGGATAGCACACGGCACCGACCTGGCCTTCATGAATTTTGGTGTCGCTTCTGGCTTAATGCTTAGCTTGACGGTGATGCCTATCATACTGCCTGATTAGTTTCGGAAGATCTCATCATGTTTTTTCAAAATAGCAGCTAGGTCGGTGGCAGTTTGTGATAGCATTTTCACTGTGTGCCAGTTCAGTTTCATTTTCTCTAGCCACACACGTCCTAGGATGGCCGGGTAATCACCTTTAACAATGTAGATGGGGAGTTTCTTCACTTGATTGTTACTCTGAACCATGACATCTGTCATTCCTGCCAGGTTTTGAACTTAGTGTCAGAAGGTCGCAGTGGCAGGTGTCTCAAGACTTGTTTGTAAACCCCATCTGAAATGATGGATGCTTTTGAGCCAGTGTCAATTATACTCACTGGATGCCCCTCCAACATGGGCTCGACCCAATAACCCTCTGAGTCCCCATCTACTTTCATTATCTTCAGTGTATGCACAGTGCACGCCCATCTCTTGCTCTCCCTCCGAAGAATCACTGGACACTGTCTCTTTTTGTCTCACAGTGTGAACCTGTGTTTTCTTCCTGTTTTTCCAAGGTTCCTGTAAATGGTAAAATGGTAAATGGTGCATTTATATTTGGGCAAGTACTAAAACATTTCCTGTCTGCTGGCAGACTTCGATGTTTTCTCCATGTTTCTTTTTCCTTGACAGGCAAGCTCCATGTGGCCTCTTTTTCCACAACTGTGACAGTCCATATCTTTACACCAGCATGTAGTGGCGAGATGTCCCGTTCTGCCACAACGAAAACATGGCCCTTGTCCACTCTGCTTCTCCGTCTGGACGGTATGCACTCTGCCTGTCGAGTGCAGCTGTTGAGCCTCCTTTGAAGCCATTTCCATGGAGACACTGATGTTAATGGCTTTCTGTAATGTCAAGTCACTCTCAGTCAGCAGCTTCTTCTGTGCTGCTTCATTTCTTAGGCCACATACCAGTCTGTCTCTCAATGTGTCATTTAGTACTTGCCCAAATTCACAATGTTCAGCCAATTTCCTTAATGCTGCAACAAACATAGTAACAGATTCACCTTCCTCTTGATTGCGTCGGTGAAATCTAAACCGTTCCGCTATCAGCAATGGTTTGGGTGAATAGTGTTGTGTCAGGACCTCCACTATTTCTTGATAGGTCTTGGTCCCAGGCTTGGTGGGCTGTAGTAGGTCACGCAACAAATTAAAGGTTGTTGGACCCATTACTGACAGAAACGTGGCCACTCTTTTATCATCATGAATGTCATTTGCTGATACGAAATACTCAAAACGCTCAGAGTATGCGCTCCATTGTTCCACATGTTCATCAAAAGGACCAATATTACCAATAACTCCAGCCATCTTCCGTGCAGGCTCCTGGTTATCAGTATTATCCTGACAATTCCTCTCCAGCAGACATCCGTGTCAATACTGAGTCATGTACAGCAGATCCTCCCCTCTGGTAATTCCACTCCTCTTACTTTTTCTTTTCTTTTGTTCGTCTTCTTTTTATTTGATTTTTATTTATTTATTTTAGTCCATGTCAATCAACAGACGCTGGGCGCGACGTGCCGTGCAAACTAGCCGCATTAACTTATCACTGCTAAAACAAACATGGTCACGTTCTAACTAAACTTTACCACACACACAATTCCCACACACACAGCGTCCGCGGGAGCTCAAACCACCTCGTCGCCAATTTGTTATATACTGAGACAGGTTTATAACGGCCATAAAACCATAAAGTAGTCGGGGCACGGAGCTTCAGTATAGTGTCTCTTTATTCCAACCGGCACTTCAATACAACGACAACATCCGGTTTCCCATCATGCATTGCACTTTTAGCTATGGCAAACATCAAGGACCAAAATACATAACATGACCCCATGTACAAAATGCGAAAAACATGCAGTTATTGTCTAACTTTTACTTGTCCTGAGACCAAATATAAATACACTCGGAGAAAAGATATTTTTTTAAATACCAAATAACTCTGGAGAACCCCCTAAAATGCTGCTTAAATTGAATCTCAGATAAAACTGTTCAAATTACATTTAAATCTCCTTTCTTTTGTATTATTTTGTTCATAGATGTCTCTTTTTTAATCAACATATTTTAAATAAGTCTTATTACGCAAGGAACCTGTGTCCCACAACTTGCATGCAACCCTGTTACCTTAACCTTTTTTAGCATGGTAGAAGAAGAAAAGTGTGAGTCACATGATACACTGGTAGTGACATCATCAAACTTTACTAACAGCATGTATAGAGAAAAGGTATGTCCTCTGTTTTATTTTTCATATTTTTGGGCGGTGCAACCACCCCTATATGCGAGGTTTGGACATCGACCCAATTGCACCCCCCCAACCCTGCGCTGTGATTGGCCAACATTGTACCCCCCCTAACCCTGCTCCGTGATTGGCCACCATGACTCTATTCAGGACTGTGATTGGCTAGAAACACATGACGCATGTGCATAGCCCTATAAATAGGACTATGCACTTAAAAAAAACACTTTAGCCGAGCGGATCCTGCTCTATACCTGACTTTGTCCGTGTTCACCGTCAACGTTCTGATTGGTCAGACCCGTCAACGTTCTGATTGGTCAGACCCGTCAACGTTCCGATTGGTCAGACCCGTCAACAAAGTGATTGGTCAAGCTTCACGTGACACATGGCTATAAACACATTATAAACACATATCGATGACATAATGTATCAAAGGCGCCGCTTCCTTCACACAGGGTGTGTTTTTTTTTAAGTGAATCACTTCCATCACTGTGATGACCACTGTGACCACACCGCCCACTTCACACTGGGTGTGATTTTTATAACCATGTCGGCCTTGATTGAATGTCTCAATCTACCTCGGGCAACACTGTTACGCATATTATCATCTATAGACAAATACTTGAAAAAAAACTATTTACTTAAAGGGATTCTACGCAACTTCAGAGATCAAAAAAAGAAAAAAACTGTTGCCAAACACCGCCCCTCCACTCCAAAACTCGCCACCTGATTGGCCAACCTTCGCTGTCAATCATAGAACATTGAGCGAGGAAGGACAGTTCACTCGGACACGGACACGCACGGACGCTGATGCAGTTAAACTATGTCAGACTACTGTATCAGACGCGCACATGAGTGCGTTTCATTTACATCCCGGACAGAGCCGGATACCCGGATGTCAAAACATAAATAGTAGGAAAATACGGATTTCAGAAAGAGGACTGTGTTTCAATGCAGGAAAACACCCCAGCATCATTATATAGTGGCTGATAGAGGGGAAAAAATGCTATATATATATATATATATATATATATATATATATATATATATATATATATATATATATATATATATATATATAAAGAAAAACATCACATGGATGCAACTGGGACGTATCATCAGTGTTGTAGCCTGGGGTCATCGGGTGTTTCGGGTCTCGCAACATACAACATACACCCTCGCCCAGGTGACCCAGCCAGGGTTGATCAAGCCCCGACTTACGTCCCAGTAGCTACCCACGGTCAGTCCTATAGGGCAAGACAGGGCTACTCAGTCCGCTTCTCCTGAAGTACTCTGCCGGGACTCGGGGAGGCTCTGGCACGTATATATATATATATATATATATATATATATATATATATATATATATATATATATATATATATATATATATATATATATATATATATATATATATATATATATATTTTTTTTTTTTTTTTTTTTTTTTAGGCTAAATATTACCTAGAATCCCTTTAAGTAAGTTTGTCCTCTTGATAAATAGCAACAGCTAGCTTCTATTCTTGAGAAAAAGCTATGCAGGAAAACACCCCAGCATCATTATATAGTGGCTGATAGAGGGAAAAAAGTGCAATATATATCTATATATATATATCTATATCTATCTATATATCCATATCTATATCTATATATACATATATATATATATATATATATATACATATATATATATATATATATATATATATATATATATATATATATATATATATATATATATATATATATATATTTATTTATTTTTAAATTTAGGCTAAATATTACCTAGAATCCCTTTAAGTACGTTTGTCCTCTTGATAAATAGCAACAGCTAGCTCAACAGCTAGCTTCTATTCTTGAGAAAAAGCTAACATTAGCATGGATTTGCAATCCTGTTACATACAACCCTGTTACTGTGATTAGAGTAACAGGGTTGTACAACAATAACAGGGTTTCATTAATAGAATGAAAAGAAAAAAAACCTGAAAACATTACATAATCTAAACAATAATTTAGGTTAATCTACATATTTTAAACATTAATGAATTTTACAGACCATGTTGTTTCTTTTCATTTTCACCGTGTAGTCAAAATGAGTTACAGTTGTTTGGTGGCAGTGGTAGGATGGACCATGTGGTCTTGGAAGAGGCTGAGTTACCAGGTTGAACCCAGTTGAACAGAGGAGGAAAGAAAGTGTTTGGCCTAGGGGATCATGGAGTTGGGGCCTACAGTTAAAGGAGACGTCGTCTCTGTTCCTGATCCATCTGACAGTTTCTCTGATAGCCGCCAAACCAAGTGATTAAGGACCAGTGGTGCGACCAAAAGAGGCAACACCTGTTGCCAATGGCAACACCTGTTGATACTAGCTTCATGGAAGAGATGAGGAACTGTATGTGTCATTCTAAATGGACTGAAGAAATCTTGCTTAACCAAATCAGACAGATAACAGACCAGATGCAGTCAGCATCTGTAAAGATTGGACGTTAAAAGAACAATATTCTCTTCCAACATCTGGCCGTAACCAAGTCCAAACAGCTTCTGGTGCAATGGACACAGAGACATCACGACAGCCCATGCCACTGGATCAGAGACCTGATAATCCACCTAACCGAACTCCAGCCTCTCATGTTTCAGAACCGAGAATTCCGGACATCAGATTGTCCGGAAAACAGCAGTACTAAACAAATAAAATGCTGCTGAAGACACTTATCGACAGAGGTTCTGCAGCACCATTGTTCCAGCAGAGGAGACTGTCACAGAGATCTGACTGAAGGGGCTGTACAAGCAATGGATGCGTCCAGGCAGTTGTACCAAGGACGAGATTGGAGAGGTCATCATTCTACTACTACTACGATACTACTTGTTGGGGAGGGAGCACTTGCTGGGGAGGGAGCACCAACAGAATGCCTGCATCCTCCGGTGGTGTCTATAGCCCTCCAACCATACCAGTTCCCTTTTAAGCATTTTCAGGGTAGGAAAAAACATATTATTTTTCAAGGTTACCTGAGGTGTGAGCAGTGTTGGGAAAGTTCACTTTCTACATGAACTAATTCAGTTCATAGTTCACACATTTTAAAATGAACTAGTTCAGTTCATAGTTCATAATTCAATTTTTTTTAACTACAGTTCATGGTTCCAAAAATGAACTATTTATTTCATTTTTTTCCAATACGTTGCTGCAAGCTATTTTTTGTCAAAATTATTGCCACATAACATTTTTTATGGCACAACACTGGGTGTGAGCCAAAGGTAGAAGGGGAACATGTCATGGAGGCTCATTTCTCCATTCCCAAGATTCCAAACATGTAATCCCATTCATATTCATGTATTAGGTCATTGATTGTGTAATGTATGCAAGAGCAAGGTGCAGATGCCTCTTGCTCATGTTATCAATATTCACTTAATCTATTCTTTGTCTACAGACTTTAATTCTTGGACATAACCCTTTAAGAAGGAGGAGTATTTATCCCCTTTAAGTTGTCATGTGATTTTATGGTTGTATTATTAATTTCAAAGAATAACATTAACACACATACTGTGTTTATTAACATTAACACAGTTTGTGTCAATGTCTGCATGTTATGGTTAATGGTTAAATGTCCTCTGACTTAATAGGCTTGGCCTAATTGAGGTGTGATCAATGTAAGTGGAACTACTTAGTAGAGTCTTTCCTGCTTGGTCAGTTAGCTGGTGACCAGGTATAAAAGGTGTTTGAATTAGAACTAGTAATCAAGTTGGGTTGATGTTGGTGAGATGTGTGTCTTGTGTGAGCTCCTGTTTGCAAAATAAAACCTTGATTGATAGAACCTTGGACAGCACTGCTGCCTCCTGGTCAATTTTTCATTTCCACACTACCTACCATCTATCCATGTGTAACATATTAAAAGTTATTCAAATAATGTTCTGTTAACCAAAGTTATTAAAAGACTAATTGTGTGGTATGGAGCATTTATTTGTCCAACTGACAATAATCTATAATCAAAAGTAATGTAGCTATTCAACCCTGTTACTGTAATTTCAATCCTGTTACCTTATCATTTTAATCAAAAATAAGCATAAATTACTTCCTCAGCACATAAGGGTTTGACCTATTGTCCTTTAAAGAGTTTAAGTAATTATGTGCATAATGGGTTAGAGCAAATATATGAAAATGAATACTTATATTAGTAAAGTGAAACATGCCACTATTGAAAAGTTGTGCAATATAGATTTCTTAAATTAATTAAATACATTCATATCTGAAATCAAATGGTTATTCAGAGAGAATGTTACTTCCTTAACCTAATAGTAAAGGAATTATATATTAAAAATTGCCTTTGATGCCTGAGCTGAGCCAAACAAGGTTTTGATGTTGTTTAATACCTATTATTGATGAATATATAACAGAAAATTGTCAAATAGAAGGTTCATTTTTCAAAAATTCTGACGTCCAAATATCCTCCAATTCTGGAATGATCCGCCAGGTAAAATCCTGCCTAGGGCACCAAATTGTTTAGGGTCGGTACTGGACACCTCACATTGCTGGGCCCGGGGTATGGGAAGCCAGTCAGTCTGCCCGGAGTGTCTCAAAGTAGAAACTTCTCTGCGCTGCTTACATTAAGTTCAAGGCATCAACTGTCATGATGACAGGCCAAAATGAGGGCTGGTCCAATGTCCTTCTCAAAACTCAAAAGTGTCTCTTCCCTGTGAATATACCCTCAGATCAGGAAGCTGAGAAAGCAGTTGGTTTTTCAGTCTGGTGGTGTCAATCTGTTTCTCTACAGTCATATCAAACAACTCCTGACCTTCCCAGTAGTCTAACCATCACAAACAATACATACCTGCACCACATCTGTCACAAGGACAAACACACTGACGCTAAAATTAACCAACTCAATTCACCACAAGGACACCACCAAGCGTTCATTTGCAAATGTCAACTGATTGCTTATTTGTGGTTCAATTTGTACATTGACCTTGATCTAAACGCATGTTCATGAATGCTGGTGATCTCAAACGTGTCACCAAATGAAAGGGAATCCCCAATTTGGTTGGAAATGATACATTAAATGTTTTGTCTACAGTATTTGGTTCCAAGCGTAAGTTTTGGATTTGACCTCTCATGATCCTCAGAGGTCAAATCTGACTTCCCTCCACATCTGAAAATAAACATTAAGGCATATACTAACTACGCTGAAAGTGTCATACTTCTATCAAAAACTGCGCAATTTGCTAAAAAATCAGTTAAAGGCAAGAGAGAGATCTATTGACTGACATTGTTTCTGTCTTGCTGGTGTTAAGGACCAGGCCAAGAGCAGAGAAACCACCTGTATTGACTGAAAGCTACTGAAGAGTTTTCAGGACTCCACACCTCATCGGATCCGTCGTTAACATTTTCTGTTGTTCACAAAATTCTTTAGTTGATTGTTCTTAGGCATTATTTAATAAAGACTCTTTTGTTATACCTTTACCCTGGTCTCCTCTCCCCAATGTCCTGTGACAATGGTGCTTCTTATTGATATATCTTGCCTTTGTATTGCTGTATACGACAGTACTTTCCTTACTCTGTATATGTAACTCTTAACTGCTGTGCTGCCTCTAGGTGACTGAAATTCCCCCTCGGGATTAATAAAGGTATCCATCCATCCATCAGGGGCCAGTATAAAGTATCAACAAACAGACAGACAGACAGACAGACAGACAGACAGACAGACAGACAGACAGACAGACAGACAGACAGACAGACAGATACTCACATCTTGTAAGGAGCGGAGGATTATTCCAGTTTTCATGTCCTCCGTGTTTCACTCTGTAGAAAGTACACATTTTGTCCGGGAAGTAATACATAAATATATCTTGTAATGTACTTACATGAACATTAGTGTTTACAAAACATATTTTGTGATTACTTTTTATGTCTTAAAAGAAAAGGGAAATAAACGGTTTATGTATAACATTTCACTGATTTCACTGACTGATGAAGGAACATGAAAGGAATGCTGGGGGTGAATTGAAATACAAATTAGAAATTAAAAGTGACTCAAATAATACTGATACTACTACTACTAATAATACTAATAATTGCTGTATGATCCAATTACATGTAGGTGGTGTATTATTCATTCACTTTACTAATTTGTACTCATACTCACCCCCATTGAAACATTCTAATAGAAACAGTGAACTAACAAACATGGACACAGTTCATTCTACTCACTGGAGAGTCTTCAGGCCAGAGAACAGCTGCAGCGCTGAGTCATTCAGGACGTTGAAACGCAGGTCTAGTTCTTTGAGATGGAGGGATGGATTAGAACGTAGAGCTGAGGCCAGGACTTCACAGCATCTCTCTGACAACCAGCAATTAATCAGTCTAAATGAAGAATCAAACATCAGATATTACATTATTCCTGGCTCCTGGCTGTGTCTGACAAGCCGTTGATTTACAAACCGACATTGAATCGTTACCACAACCATGAGAAGTCCATGTTTACATTGTTTCAGCTAAACTATTTGGTCTTATAACATAGATCAGGAAATTTGAGCAATTTGAGCAGTTTGAATGTTGCGGGTGTCAATACACGCTGCATGTGAGCGCTATGGACATGATATCCACTATGGACATGATATCCATGGCACTCCTCAACTCAAAAGTAGTTCTCAGTGGACACGTGTATCTCAACATGGCTTTAAAAACTGTGGTCAGTACACTTCATCATTATTCACATAATAAAACAGAACTGTATAAAAAATAAATAACTGTAGAATGAATCTGACCTGAGAATCTCTAGACAACAATGTGGACTCTTCAATCCAACGCACAGCAGCTCCAGTGAAAGTTTGTTGTCACTCAGGTCCAGTTCTTTTAAATGTGAAGGATTAGAGCTGAGAGCTGAAGCCACAACTTCACAGTGTGTCTCACTGAGGTTACAGCCAACAAGTCTGTAAATACATATTACAAGTAAAATCAGAGAAGATCAAAATAACTTTGACCCTGTTCACTGGATAATAGAATGCATGTCAGAGGGTGGGGAAACAAAATCAACGATAGTCTTACAAGCAATAAATGTAGGTGTGTGTGTGTGTGTGTGTGTGTGTGTGTGTGTGTGTGTGTGTGTGTGTGTGCGTGTGCGTGTGCGTGTGTATGTGTGTCAGCATGACATGCATTTGATCCTTCACTCAAAAACTATTCTGAAACTCAGGTTACGTTTTCAGCAGTATATTATTATAGGCTTGCTACCTGTCCATGTTCAGTTGTTGTTGTAATTATTCCATATAAAAGACAAGCACAGACCACAAAGAGGTGAAATTGACCCCCATTAATCTGGTTGGGACCATGTTAATATTGTTTGGAGAGACGGAGTGTTGACGTGTTAAGTTGCGTTAACTGCTGTCTATTATATCTTTAAGTACCAACAACAAAGCTGCATGCTAGACTAGACAGCGTTAGTATGCATGCAAATCACCCAGGCATTCACAGTCACACCGCTTGATTTGATGTGGCGGGTATGCAGTCTTGTGGGCACACGTTTGTCGTGCACATGTGTTTTGGTCAAAAAAGGTGGTCATACGCTGTAGCGAGTATTAGGGAGAAGTATGTTTTGTATTCTGAAATGGCAAACAAAAAAAAACAAAATAAGAAAACTAACCGAGCCTTTCTGACGTTCCTCACAGCTGGGACCAGTCTCTGTCGCCCCTCCGTTGATGTGTTGTATGTGTCTAGGTCCAACTCATCCAGAATCTCCTCTGACATCTGCAGCATGGTGGCCAGAGCTGAACACTGGGTCTCAGAGAGTTTCTTCCCTGTTCTGTTCTCTGACTCCAGGTACTGTTGGATCCCCTGACTTAATGAATGGTCCTTCATCTCCATCAAACACTGGAAGACGTTGATACATCTTTCAGGAGAGATGTTGTCATCATTCATCTTCTTCAGGTTGTTGATGGCTCTCTGGATCTCCTTTGGACCGTTCTCTTTTTGACGCAGCAGGCCTCCTAACAGACTCTGGTTGGACTCCAATGAGAGACCATGAAGGAAGCGGACAAAGAGGTCCAGGTGGCCACTTTCACTCTTCAGAGCTTTTTTCATAGCTGCCTTCAGGAAGTCAGAGAGGGACCTGAAACAGTCTGAACTGTCACTGTCTGAACGGTCAGTGTTAGGATTGTCATCTTTCAGGAATGTCTTCAGTATCTCCATGTTCCCTCTTTTGAACCAGTGGTGCCATAGCCTCTTGTTCCTCTGTGTGAAACAGTGGTACAGGTAGACTGCAGCCAGAAACTCTTGGATGCTCAGATGGACAAAGCAGTAGACAGTTTTGTGGAAGCAAGCACCGTCTGCTCTGAAGAACGATGTGCACATGCCTGAGTTCAGCAAGTCTTTGTTCACATCAAGACCACAGGCTTCCAGGTCTTTCTGGTAGAACAGGATATTATCCTTGACCAGTTGGTCAAACGCCAGCTTGCCCAGCTTCAAAATAACCTTTCTTTCGGCCTTTATGAGCTTCTCTTTGTTTGTCTCATCTGATGCACCATATTTCTTCTGCTTCCTCTTTGTCTGAACTATCAGGAATTCACAGTACAGCTCAACCAGGGTCTCAGGCAGCTTGTCTGTCATTGTTCTGTGCTGCACAACAACAGCAATAATCCAACAGAAGACTGGGATTTCACACATGGCGGAGAGGGTCTTTGATTTCTTGATATGTGACATGATTAAGCTGGTCATTGAGCTGGCCCGGTTCTCATCACTGAAGATCTCCATGAACATCTTCTTGAAGTACTCCTCCTTCTGGTCATCTCTGATGAACCCTCGTACTTCTGTCATCCTGTTAACAAAGTCCTCGGGGATTTGATCGACTGCTGCAGGCCGTGATGTTATCCAGATGTGAGCAGAGGGAAGCAGTTTCCCCTTGATGAGGTTTACCAGCAGTACCTCCACTGGGAAAGATTTGGTGACTTGATCTGACTTGGTGACTTGGTCTGAGAGGTCATCTTTAGTCTCTGAGAAATGCATCCGGAGCCGGTTTTCATCGAGCCCATCAAACACAAACGTCACTTTGAAGGGACTTTTGTTGTAATCGTCTGATTTCTGCAATGTGTTGAAGATTTCATTAAGAGCTTTTTCCTCAATGCAGTTGGTTTCCTCGATGCATTTGTGAATTAGCTCTGCCAAACAAAGGCTTTCTCCCTCGAGAAGGTTTAACTGGCGGAACTTGAATGGGAACAAGAGATGGGGGTCTTGGGGAAAACATTCCTTGGTCCAGTCATATATAAATTTGTGTACGAGGAAGGTTTTTCCAATACCTGCGACACCAATGGTTAGGACTGTTCTTTCGTCTTTAAATAAGTCACTGAGTTCGAGTATTTTTTCCAGTCCTGCCTTATTCATCTCCATCTGTCTGACCTCATGATGTTTGTGCATGTCTTTGAAACTGGTGTTTATGTTGTAGAGAGGGACATAGACATCTTCAAACTTTATCTTGAGGTCATCGTCCAGTTTTACACGCAGATATGTCTTGCCCATCTTATCTTGAAGCTTGCCTTCATAGTCAGTAATGGCATGCCCTGCTATTTTCACCAACAAATCTGTAATGAAAAAAATATTTAACATCTTTGCCCACAAAGAAATAGATCTATCAGAATTTCGGGACCTACCAGAGCTCTACCAACAACACAATAAAACATGTCTAGCATTCTCATTGTTGATAGGCTCGATATGTTAACAATACTGTTTGGAAAACAGAGGGGAAGACTAAACTCTGAGTCCATCACAGTTTGAGGACATTAACAGTTCTAGATTTCTCTCAGAGCATCTTTCCATGATTACTGAAGACTGCTCCCTTATATCTAGAAAAAATAAATGAAAAAGAAAATGCTTGAGAACAACCATGTTTACATTGAAAATGAATGGAAAAGAGATTATATCTGTGAACAGATAGAGAGGAAAAAAGGAAAAAGCCTCTGGCATATTGTGCTTATGGCTATTGTATTGCTTGACCCCTATATTGCTGCTAGCAGCTATATATATGTATATATATTTATGTATTTATTTTTCCTTTTCTTTTTGAGTGAACAGGCAACCGCATGCATTGAGCTGGCATCGACTAAACAGGTTTGTTATCGAAGTCAATTCAGAAACAATACATGTTGTTATCATTATTGGAATGTTGTGTTCAGTGACTTCAATGAAAACTATAATGCTAGTAGATCCAAATCTAAATGAAGTGTCTCCATTTAGAGTCAATCAACTTTCAATCTGGGAACCCATCGTCAAATTAAAAGGAAAAACAGTGCCCTCTGTGTGTGGGGGGGGGGGGGGGGGGGAATTAACTAGACACATGCTCACTGGAGACCGGGGTTTGGACATGCCTTCAGCCCTCTACTTCCGGTGACGCGACTATGTTTTCCTTCCCACAAACAATATTTCTCCACGGAACACTAACACCACTTCTCCCAAAGAACACTGATGGTTTTGGTTATAAGCCCACCTGTTTCTATAAAATGTGAATATCTTTCTGTGGTTTTGTCCGTGGCTTCGAGGACGCTATTGTTAAATGAGTTTGGGTTTGTTTTCAGTGGGAAGCAAGCGCACAGATGTAAATCCCGCCCACTACATTTGATTGGGTAAAGCGCAGCCTGCTTCCTGATCTGAAGGCCCGCCCACTTGTAGCCAATGTGTATAGGTTCTCAACACGGCTCCCGACAGATTCAAGCGCAGCTCTTAATCTGTTCTTGAGAGATTAATCAACTTTAAACAACACTGACCTGAGACAGATGTTTAAACAGCACTGACCTGAGACAGATATTTAAACAGCACTGACCTGAGATAGATGCAGCTGCTCCTTTGGGTTGTAGTGGAGGAAATGGCTGAGCGTACCTGCTGTGAAATGCAAACAATTTTAAACATGCAAACATTTATGCAAGCATTTATTTATGCAAACATAAATAAACAAATCCCAAATACTATAATGTAAGTGAAAATAAATGTATTAGAGAAGAAAAAATCTCCATAAGACATTTTGTTTTTGTCTCTTGAAGATCATTTCACATGCAAAAGTTATCACCACAATGACATACATAAAAAGTACATGAAAATCCTGGTTGAAATCATTCATATTTGTAAGAACTACTGTACGAATACATTGATTAAAGTGTGGGTCTCTTAAAAAAGAATGACATGATACTGAACATTTGTTTACAATGTTTGGCCTGAGGATGAATGTAAATGTAAATTACTTACAGATCATCAAGAAGAAGCTTCTCGTGTTCTTCTAGACCTTCGAGGAAAATGTCTTTGGCTTTGCTGGAGTTCAGGAGTGTGTAGAGTTCCCTCATCTTCTCCTGAGTGGTGGGCTTAGACCTCACATTACTGTAGCCCTCTTTGGTGATGACACCCTTCTCAAGGAGCAGATCCAGGATGGGATTGACCATGTTCACTTTGTCAATCAGGGAACATCGGTGTTGGTCAACAAAGTGTTTCCCTGAAGATAAGTGGAATGAACATTAAGTTGTGGGTGAGACTATGTGGGTGAAGCATATCATTGTAACAATCCCCAAATGACAGGAGGAAGAGACGTAGTTACGGGTTAGATGCATCGGCTTTATTATCCAACATGAACTTTACAACAGGCTCGTAGATGTACAGCATGTACACAACCTATGTTTAACACACCGCCACTTCCTCTGAAAGTCCCAACCTACAGTCTGGCAACACCCAGAGTGCAATCCTATATTAAAATTGCCTAGACACGGAGGTTGAGGGTTCAAATCCACCGTGGTGCATCCGGCTGTGTCGAGCGTCTATACGAACACAATTGGTCTGTGTTCGGGAGAGGGAAGGGTAGGAGGGTGATATTGGTCATTGAACATACTCCTAGGAAGCCAATGAAGTCCACAGTCGGCACTGAGAAGAGACATTTCTCGCTGTTCAGGGTCAGGTGATGTTTAGTGGGAGCCTCAAACACTCTGTGTAACCGGGCATCGTGGGTGGCTTGGTCTGGCCCATGCACCACAATGTCATCCAGGTAAACTGCTGTCCGTGGAACCCCAGCAAGAATCGTGGACATGACCTTTTGGAAGCAGCTGGGGGCAGAGCTAAGACCAAACAGCATGCCTGTGTACCTGAAGACCCCAGCGTGTGTCACAAATGCTGTCAGGTCCCGGCTGGCTTGGTGAAGGGGAACTTGCAGGTAGCCCTGGCGCAAATTCAATTTTGAGAAGACTGTTGAGCCATGGAAGAGAGTGGTGAGCTCCTCAGCTGTAGGTAGAGGGTATTTGTCTGGGATGACAGCTTTGTTGACCTGTCGCAGATCCACACAGACCCAGAGACCCCCTGACTTTTTCTGTGCAACCACCAGTTTTGAGATCCAAGGTGCTGCGTTTATTGGCTTGATGATGCCCTCCTCCAGCAGAGGTGAGCCCAGCCATCACGCCCTCCCGGAAGGCGTCATTATAGCCCTGCATTATAGCCCTTCCACTATTGTCCATTAGAGAGAAACCCAGCTCAATGAAGAGATCCAGGCCAAGGAGGTTGGTTCCCTGCTGTGCCACATGAAAGGTGAAGGAGGGAAGGTGCTTTGTACCGTAGCGGACAGGCAGGTCAAGGGTGCCCACTATCTCAATGGCACAATTTGCATACCCCTGCAAGCTTGTGGATTGGGGTCCTAGTGGCATGTTGGAAACAAATTTCCTGTATGTGGTCAGATTGAGGAGCGACGCTGCAGCCGCAGTATCCAGGATGAGTGGCACGCTAACCTCCCCCAGCTGCACTGTGCAGGTTTTGAATGATACTCGTGTGGAACGTATATTACTAATTTCTGTGTATCCAGAACCAGACTGGGGAAACCTGTGCTGCTGTGCCACATTGGTTGGAGCTGAACGACAGACTTTAGCAAAATGGTTTAGTTTAGAACAGTTTCTGCAAGCCTGTCCACGGGCAGGGCACTGTGATGCCCTTGATGTACGGGAATTAGATCCATAGTTTCTGCAATTGCGTCTGGTGCCCACAGTGGGGCGGTGTCTACTCATTTGCAGTACAGCCAGGCTGTCGACAGTGGACATCTGTTGTGCTAGTGCTGTGTGTTGAGCAGCAGGGCTGGCTAGCAGAGCAGAGCGTTCTAGAGCAGGTTCCACTTGCAACACTACTTTGATTGCATCAGTCAACGTCAAATCCTCAGGTTCCATTAATAGTTTTTCTTGTGTCTTGTCACATGACGTGCCTTATATCAGTTGGTCTCTGATCATTTGGTCATGCAGCGCTCCATACTCACAGGCTTGTGTTAGCTCACGTAGATCAGCCACAACAGTCTGTATTGACTCACCGGATCGTTGGTGACGCTTTCTGAGTCTGTATCGCCGTATGAGAACTCGTTGTCATCACTCTGAGGATACAATTAGGTAGTGAGAACTCGTTGTTTTCCATAGAAATGGTCCGTCAGCAGCTTGACTGTATCAGCAAAAGTTGTGGCTGATCTGAGTCTCTATCCTCTAGGAATGCCATCGAAATTATAAAAAACAGCCCTCAAATGCAAAATCCCAAGTCACCCAGAAGTGTGTGGAATTCTGCTGTGAGGACATAAGATCATTCCAAATGGTGGCTGGAGGAGGATTTCTAAAGTTAGGCCAGGAACGAATCAACACCGGTTCTCTGTCCTTAATGTAGCTGGTTCCCAGCTGCTTTATTTTGGCGTTCAATTTAACGCATGCCATGAACGCACCTTAATAGCTACCAAATATTTGATGTTATATGTTAGTTATGTTTCATACAACTAAAACTAGTACTTTTTAGTGTGATGTGTGTGTTCTTGACTTCTTGTGGGTTTTTTTCTATCAGAGTGCAGCTGAGAGTGCAGCTGCTGCGCGCAGCAGTGAAAGCGCACGCGCAAAAATAATTAATTAATAATGATTGAGGGTTGAATTCCAATGGCCACATTTTTGGCCTGTGCAGGGCTCTACACCAAGGGCAGATGTCTGTCCAAGTCTCGCTGGTGCTGGAATGTGATGATGGCCAAGAGATCCCTCAGGTTCCGATGTTATCTCTCCACCAACCTGTCACTCTGGGGATACAATGAGGTAGTGTGGATCTTACGTATATGCAGGTGCTCGCACATGGCAGCAAACAACAGGGATTCAAAGTTTGTTCCTCATTCGCTGTGAACGGCATAAGGCACCCGAAGCAAATTATCATGTCCCCCACCAGGGCATCAGGGATCGTCTCAGCTTCCTGGTCTGGGGTGGCGTACGCCTCTGGCCACTTTGTGAAGTAGTCAATGCCAGAGAGGATGTAGCAGTTGCCTCCATCTAAGCGTGGCAGAAGTCTGCAACGTCCCTCATTTACTTCCCCCAGTAGAAGCTCTATTGAAGATGGCGTGTTTTGGTGACCCCAAAGTGCCCAGACACGCTTTCAGCGCCACCTCCTGCAGGCCCTTGGGGACCACCACCTGCCACCGCTCCTCCCCAGTGGCTGCTGTCTTGAACGCAGTAGTTCCGTTCATGCTTGTTACTTCTGGTTGAAGTACGCCACTCTAAATGCATTTATATAGCACCTTCATCCAAGGTGCTTTACATAGATTGAATGTTCACCCATTCCCACACACATTCCCACACTGATGGAGGAGGAAACCATGCAAGGCACCAACCTGCTCATCGGGAGTAATTAGTGGTTCAGCGTCTTGCTCAACGCTCCGGTTCCCAAGCGGCTGCTCTACCTCCAGAGCCACTCTCTCCCCCTCAGGCTACAGCTGTGATATAACACCCCCCCCCCCCCCCCCCCCCCACAATGCTAGCGTCAGTGTCCAGTATGAAGGGCATGGCGGGGTCAGGTGGGTCGAGTACGGAATGCCTCCTGACACTCCTCAGACCACACATAGTCTCTGTTTTTTTCTAGCAGCCGGTATAGGAGCAACGCAATGGTGGAAAAACCCTGCAGATGTGTCCTATAGTACGAGGCCAGCCCGAAAACACTTTTCAACTGGCCCTGGTTCGTGGGGAGTGGGCCACTCCTTCACAGTCCGGACCTTTTCATCCATGGTGCCGATGCCCTCCACCCCCAGCTCGTGCCTCAAGAAGGTCACCTTCCTCTGCATTAAGTGGGGTGCAACATCAGACCCGCCACTCTTATCTCCTAAACTCATCTCAAGGACCCCAGGGCTGGCACAAAGGCGCGGCTGTGCACCAGGATGTCGTCCAGGTACACCAGACACTCGTGGCGTGGGATACCAGCCAGCACTTTGTCCATCAGCCGGGCGAACGTGGCATTACAAACGTGGAGAATTACAAATCCCAAAGCTGAGGACCTTGAACTGGAAACTTGGCCACATGAAGGGGGTTGTAGGAGTCATATCTGACTTACTGTTTTTATTATTATTGACGTGAACGTATGCACATTGATTTGGTGAAGGACTTTGTGGTGAAGGACTCTGTGTAGTGGAGCGAGGAAAAACACCTCCGGCTCAATGCTAGCAAGACAAAGGAGAGATGCTGGTGGACTACCGCATGCCCGAGAGGGTACCTCTGATCCCCAGCACCATCAATGGGGAGGTTGTGGAGATCCGGGGTCCAACTGTGTGAGACTTGCATGTCCTTTGTGTCGGTAGCTCTGACTTTAGCATGGTGACCGCATCGTAGTTTCACTGGTGTTTTCATTCTTGACACAGCGGTCGGCCCGGCTGTTTCTGACATTTTGAAGTCAATTGACTTTGCTCCGGAACCTCTCAGAAGGCTCCCCGTCCCTGACTTTTCCTAAATGTTCTATACAAATGCGGTCGTATTTTAGTTTTATCTGAAACGTTTTCCATAAAAATGAAATATGGCACCTTAATACCATCCCGGACATTAATTTTCAATTTAACAGTCATTTTAATCCATTGTGTGTAGCTGCTTTGTCACCCATGATGTGGGTGTAAAAAAAGGTGTAGTGTTTCACAGTTTCTGTCATAGTCTGACCTTGTCCTCAGCCCCGCCCCCTTCCTTCCACCTTGTCAGATGAATCAAATCTCATGCTCGTATCCTACTTGGTTGAGCACTACGTGAGGCACACTGAACATCGCTAACTCTCTCTCTCGCTCTAAATAAAAATGAAAACTAAAACGTTGTTTAAAATGACTCCGAACCCTACAAATGACTTCTCTGAACTTTGATAACTTCATTCACATCTCTGTCTGTCTGTCTGTCTGTCTGTCTGAGCACACAGAACGGAGGCTGTAAGGTTCACTAATACATTCTGTCTGTCTGTCGGTCTGTCTATCTGCACCTCGGTGCACACAGCACTAAACTCCTCAGTGTTCATGAATCCATAATGAATTAATTAAAAAAACATTGCTTGTATGTTTGTTGTCAAACTAATAACTTTCCAAGGATAATGGGTGATGTGTACGAAAGCGCTTCCATATAAACCTGTATAGCCTTCTAGAGGTCTGTTTGTGGGGATGATGTACGTGACATCACATACATAACCTATGGATAAATACGGTACTGTTCATTTTATTATAGTATTTAAAAGACAGCACACAATTTCACACGTTTTGTAATAACTTATAAAACCAGGAAAAGTACATTCAACGTGGAACAAACCTGGATATTTTGTCAAGGACTTAAGGAAGATTGTATCAACGTCAAAATAATAAGCAGCAAACTTTGACACCATTTTCTGGTAAGATATTATTATTTACCTTCTTTCTGTCTTTAACTAAATGAAGCGTTCCTGTGAGCTGTGAGTGATTACATGTTGTGTAGCCAAATCAAAGCTAATCGACATTTAAAAGACAATGGTGTCCCTGCTTCTATCCAGCTGGGTGGGTGAGTAGGTGTTAGACCCTGAGGGATCTATCTATCTATCTATCTATCTATCTATCTATCTATCTATCTGACAACAAGCTTTCCAGTACAACAATTTATGGATGGAAAGTTATCTTATAGAATTGAATGTTAGATCTGTTTTAATATGATGTAGGACATGTATATGGCCCTGTTTTAACAGTATGTGAAACACTATATACTATTCTAGACTACAGAAAACAGGTAAAGGTACATATATATTCATAGTCAGCTCACCTTCGGTTTTAGACACTCTCGTTGTCGAAGTTGAAGTTGAAGTTGAACTTGGAGGGTCAGCAGCTTCAAGCTGGTCTGATGTTACAACTATTGTTGTCATGAAAACACAACAGACTTGAATAAGAAACCTGGGGCCTGTTCCTCAAAAGGGAATTAGAGCTTAAGCCTGGCTTTAACACCTATCCTGGCTTAATTTAGCCAGGATTAGGGCTGAATCGGTTCCTCAAAAGCTGAATTAGCTTGAAGATTAGTTTAGCCAGTTCACCCTGGCTAAGTTTAGCCATGACCCGATTCCTCAAAAGAGAATTGAAGCAAGCCTACATTAGTTACCATGGCAATTTAGCTGTGAAGTTAGCCTGGTCAGGAGCAGGCTAACAGCCAAGCTTACTTAAAGGGGAAATCCACCCATTTTCAATATTTAACTATGTCATTAATATAGCATAAAGGAGTTGTGTGGAAATAAGAAAAAAGTTCCCCCCTTTCTGTGTTGCCTTGAACTGGAGGATTGATTGTGGGTTTAACATTGCAAATTACAACATGATGAGTCATCACGTTGTAATTTGCAATGTTAAACCCAATGTTAAACCCACTTTGATAACTTCATGTCTGTCTGTCTGTCTGTCTGTCTGTCTGTCTGTACTAAAATCCTCTGTGTTCATGTATCCATAATTAATCCATTAAAAAAAATTGCTTGTATGTTTGATGTCAAACTAATAACTTTCCAAGGATAATGGGCCTTCTAGAGGTCTGTTTGTGGGGATGATGACGTGACATCACATACATAACCTATGGATATACGCTACTGTTCATTTTATTACAGAATTTAAAAGACAGCACGCACAGTTTCACATGTTTTGTAATAACTTATAAAACCAGGGAAAGTACATTCAACGTGGAACAAACCTGGATATTTTGTCAAGGACTTAAGGAAGATTGTATCAACGTCAAAATAAGCAGCAAACTTTGACCTATCTATCTATCTATCTATCTATCTATCTATCTATCTATCTATCTATCTATCTATCTATCTATCTATCTGCCTACCTAACCTATCTAATAGACAACAAGCGCGACAGTACGACAATATATGGATGGAAAGTTATCTTTTGTCTTTTGTTATCTATCTGTTTTAATATGATGTAGAACTGGTGGCATGTATATACTATTTTTAACAGTATGTGAAACACTATATACTATACTACACTACAGAAAACAGGTAAAGGTACAGCTTTATTAAACATATATTCATAGTGTCAGCTCACCTTCGGTTTTAGACACTCTCGTTGTCGAAGTTGAAGTTGAACTTGGAGGGTCAGCAGCTTCATGCTGGTCTGATGTTACAACTATTGTTGTCATGAAAACACAACAGACTTGTATAAGAAACCTGGTTCTACAGTCAGTAATGATCCTGATATTAAATGGATTACATTTGTGTTTTAGCAAGGTATTACCCGTTGTGTACAGCCAGTTTATCTGCAGCAGCAAAGACAACTACAATAATAATGTGTGGTGCTCTTGTTGTAATGGTAATGAAGATATACCTGTATATCTGAACATAAGAAGAATGGATCTTCTGTTGAGTGGCTATAGCAGATTAACCCAGGATTTACAGTATCAGCTATCTTGGATGAATTTATCTTGGTTTAGCCATAAATTGGTTTCATGAAATCTGAGTCATCTCACCAGATTAACTTAGCCAGTTATACATATATATGTTTACCCATGAATCGGTTTCATTAAACCTGAGTTATCTCACCAGATTAACGTAGCCAGTTATCAGGGATATGTTTATCCATGACTGGGTTTCATGAAAGCAATGCTACATTAGTTACCATGGAGATTTATTATGTGAAGTTAGCCTGATCCGGACCAGTCTAACAGCCAGGTTTAACTCCTCCAATTAAACATTGTGACCATTTTATACTAATTATTTGTGAAGTCAGACTATGTGAAACCATATTCATGGACAATCTATTTTGCTGGGCCTATTTGTGGAATATATAACTGCATGCCACATCACTGTAGTTAGGCTAGGCACAGGAATATGAATATCTATCAATGAGTCATTAAACATGTGGATTATATTCTGTCAGATTATTGTCTGGACTATGGATTCTTTATTGATCTGTCCTGATGAGTTATTGATTACTTTTGTTCATTTGGATTGACGTATGAATGTGTGGAGACAAATTGATGCATGCTCGTGCAGTAAGTACAATATGTAATGAATGTTTGGTACTGTGCACGTTGGAATGATCTATTCAAATAGATTTATACAAAACTAGGCTTGATCTTTGTCCTTTTATTTTTCAAATCATGTAATTCAATATAATTTAGGAAACATAGTAATCTTAACCACTTAAACCCTCTATTGTTAGTAAAACACACCTTACAACTGTTGCCTACTTCGTACTTGGTCTTTTTTCACTTCATACCTACAGCTGATCTAGCCGATCTGCAAGCTCACAACGCGACGGGTTCTGAGCTTGTAGATCGTCTATTTTTGGATAAGGTTCCCCCAGAATAAGTTTGCAGGGTGGTTAAGTGGTTAAAAGAATCAAATACTTCCCGTTTATATTTTTTTAGTCAAAATGTATACTAAATGTTACTGGTACTGATTGCTACATTATTATGTTTACAGTGAGTATGAAGAATTCCGTTACATTAATTATATTACTAGGTATTTACATACCCGGTGAAGTGCGCAGGCGGATAGGAGGATGTATATGATGATTTAATTGTGAAGTTTAAGTTAATAGCAGTGGTTAGTACAATAAGGCCATCACACGCTTATCACTTTCGATAACAAATGACACTGATCATCCCCTGTATCGCTACTTCGACCTCATGCCATCTGGTCAGAGATACAGAACCTTAAAGTGGAAAAAGGTTGGTTTTAGCAGGAGTTTTGTCCCCTCAGCCATCGCAGCATTAAACCAACTGCCCCGTCCATAGGAGGGTTTTCTGTGTACAGTGGGGACCTCATGTCTTTGTCTTTTTGATATGTTGTTTTTGTTGTTATGTTGTTTTTGTTGTTATTAACGAACAGACCTTGTGAAGACAATTTTCCCCTTGGGGACAATAAACATTATTATCATTATAGTACATGTAGCCTATATTTTGGGGGTAGGCCTACTTTAACATTCAGTCAATCCACTATTGCCTCCCAAAATATCCTCTCCGTTTTATTACAGCATCAGTATTTATTTTATAAGCCTACTTCCTCGTAAGCGCTCCTTCTCCATTTCAGGATCAGTAAATCTGTGCTCCACCACATGGTCTACTGGGGAAGACGTTGGCTTGACAAAGTCTGGCTCGACAACGTCTCTCCTTCTCAGCCTGGCTTGGTGTTCGTGGAACAGAATAAACCAACCTGCACCGAGCAGACTTTGTCAAACCTGGATTTGTCTTACATCCAGGATGAAACGGGCCCATAGGCTTAAGCCCCGGCAGCCCCTTCAGTAAAACAACACTTGCAGGTCTACAACTAATTGAATTGTCTTTAGAGTCAACCTACTTTAAACAGAACTCACCTGAGACAGATCTAGCTGCTCCTTTAGGTTGTTCTGCAAGAAATAAAACAATGTTTAAATGAACAGCTTAGGATTCAGCTCGGTGTTCAAATGACAACAAAAGTGGCTCAAAGATCAAAGAAGAAAGTGCTCTAGGAACACTGGGAAACCAGTATTCACTAGACGTATATACTCAAAGACTGCACTAAACTTATATACTTTAAGGCTGCACTAGACTTATATATTGAATATACAGTTGCACTTGAAATGATTCAGCCCCACTACAAATTTGAATTATTGGCAACATTCACAAACTGTCAGCTGTTTGCAATAAACCCATGAAACGAGGACAATTGAAATAGCTCGATAGAGAAATTCAACACATTTAATGACTACTAAAGGCTGAAAATATGCCTGCCCTTCATGACAAGCATCTTTTCTCAATTCTCAGATCATTATCACCTACCCTTGTTTTCTATACTTTAGTGAACCAGCTAAAGTTCTGATTGCATGCAGACTCATTTAGCATGTTATCATGTTCATACTTCACTCATTCATTATAGTCCTCTACTTCTTATGTCCAGGTTTGTAATAGGTCCAATAGATCATCTCCAGTGGAGATGATCTCCACAGATTTAGGGTAGCTTGCTGCCATGATGTGCTTTAGCCAGCATCCTCCTTATAAGAGCAACACACTCACTCTACAAGTCACATTATTTAAAATTATTTGTGATGGTGTGACCTACGGTTCAAACGTTTTTTTGGGGCCCCGAGGCTAGAATCCATCAGTATGTCATACTGAGGCCTCATGAAAAATGTGCCATTTTTATGCGCTTACCGGTAATGCTGCTAAGCCACCTGACTACAATGGCTGCCACCAGATTATTTAGGAAAGCAGCTGGTCTATGCATCATGTTTGCAGCAGATCATAACAGCAGCAGGATCTATAGTGGTTATCATGAAGGGTGGAATCATTTGGAGCCTGCTGTAGTTTTAGTTGTGTTGAGCCATTTAAATAGTCCTTGTTTTATTTGTTTATCAAACCACTGACAGTTCTTGAATTCTGCCAATAAACCAGTGATCAATGAGGCTGAATAATTGTATATAAATAATGAATAATGTCTACCCTCTCATCACCTACCTTTGGGTGTATTTTGAAACTTCTCCACTAGATCTTTCCTCTGGATCTTCTTCAGCACATTGATAACGATCGGAATTTCTTTACTGGGATATTTCTCTCTGATGAGATCGACGGTGTCCATCCTGTTAGCTTCCTTCAGAAGACTCTTTAGGAGCGGCTGGAGACCTTCAAGGTTAACAGGTTTCTGCAGATGCCACTGGAACTCCTGGAACTCATCGTCACCCAGATTCTTTAGTGTTTTCAAGATACGTTCCTCTAGTGTCTCCATGGTTGATTCCTGGAACAAACAGAGGATGTTATCGTCTCAGCTACTATGCTTGAACGTATTGTTTTTCTCTGAAGAAGATGTACAAACACTTATGTCAACATCCTAGCATCAAAATGGAAAAATGTATAAAACATGCAGGATCAGATCTCATTACAGATCTCAAACATGGAATTAGTTTTCTACAGGAGACATCAATAATAATCGGCTGGAGCTCTTAATTGATCACTTGGAACTTCACAGGGGTTGTGCACTGAGTTGATTGATTAGGCCATAAAAGTGTCAACCTTGTTAGTGCTCTCTCTAATCACTGACCACATCAGAGACAGCAATCACTTTGATATCTGTCAGAGAGGGGAGGGGGGAGTGTGTGTGTACAAACACAGATCTGTGAAGTTATCACTTTAAAGTAAAGTGGATAACTTTTAGCCCATTATTGTAATACTGTATATATTAAACTGTTTCACACAGTCATTAATAGTAGCTTAAAGTAAATGTAATAACTTTTAGCTCATAATTATGGATGTTTCTCTGTCTCAGCAACACTCTCGTGGGATCTATCACCAGTAAACATCTGAACGAGATCAGACGGCGCTCACTTAAGAGAGCATTAGAATGTGTGTAGCATTGGGCGTATCTTTAATAATTGTATATCTTTGTACAAATGACAGGTTCTCTCATAGCAGTGTGTTTGTAGATCTACAGCTTACCTGTGACTCCTTGTCTCTGTCCCTCTGTGTGCTGCTGCTGCCCTCTACTGGCTGTGCTGATGTTGTCTAATGAAACAATGATATCATTCATTCATTTATATGAGTTTATCAGCTAATATCTATAATATCACACACGCTGTGCGCAGCAAGTTTAGCAACACAACGGTTTCAGTTGCCTGTTCCAGTTGCCAGTTCTGTGAGAGAAATAAGCAACCAGGTCTAGGAAAACGAGCCCAAAAGAAGTGACAATGGGCCACAAGAACACTTTAAACCTACTGTATACATCGGCTATTTGAAAATAGCAGATCTACAAGCTCACAATGCGTTGCATCGCGAGCGACGCGTTGTGAGCTTGGAGATCTGCCATTTTCTTTTTTTTTTTCTAAATTTTTATCCCGCGATTTTTGTAACCCATTTTTTTCACCCGGTGCCAATTTCCTAAGTGATCCTGGGCACTACACCAGCCCTACACCAGCGCTACACCAGCCCTACACCAGCGCTACACCAGCCCTACACCAGCCCTACACCAGTCCCCCATAGCCTGGGGAGGCCAGGGCCGAGATCATGCTTCCTTCAATGCATGAGAGCCAACTGACCTTCTTATCACCTGACAGGGGAGAGTTTCCCTGGTTGGACGTAGCGCGTGGAAGGAACACGTTATTCCAACCAGTTCCTTTCCCCTCCATCAGGCGCCCCGGCTGTCATGGGGGAGGCAGTATAGTGACCAGGATTACTACATGTTTTTGTGAGGGTATTAACTACCCTAGGAGACACGGGGAGAACATGCAAACTCCACACAGAGTGGGCCCTTTCACCAACCCCACCCTGGGTATGGGCGCTGATGACGCGGAGGAGAGGACACGCCCCCAGCGTCCACAGCGTCCCAGGCGGGAATCGAACCCAGGACCTTCTTGCTGTGAGGCGACATCGCTACCGACTGCGCCACCGTGCCCCGGAGATCTGCCATTTTCAAATAAAAATCTTGGGGGCTAACTTATTATAAAAATACCTGGCAACACTGGCTCAGTGTGAAGATGGGGCGCATGCACACAGGGCGCATGCGCACGCAGCGACCAGCAGCGAGTGTAGTTTGGTTTGTTGTTGTGTGCTGTTTGTATGTTTTTCTGTCGTTCTACGTCTTTTGTGTCCATGTTGACAACGGAGCCTGCGGTGCATCATTAAGTGCATCATTGAGACTACTTTCTGACAACTTCCCCCCAGTGTGGCTCGTTTTTAGCTTAGATCTGGGGGACACGGTCGCCGACAAGAGACACAGAGACCTGCTACGGCTAACGGCTAGCCGCTAAACTAGTCGGAGCTAGGCTAACAGAGTGAACTTTCTTCACACAGAGCCTGAACTCTCTAGCCCTAGAGCAGGAACACTCTGGCTCGGATAGGGCCAAGGATCTACTTGCTATGCCACAGCACTGAGACTACTTTCTGACAACTTCTTCCCCCCAGTGTGGCTCGCTTTTAGCCTGGATCTGGGGGACACGGTCGCCGACAAGAGACACAGAGACCTGCTACGGCTAACGGCTAGCCGCTAAACTAGTCGGAGCTAGGCTAACAGAGTGAACTTTCTTCACACAGAGCCTGAACTCTCTAGCCCTAGAGCAGGAACACTCTGGCTCGGATAGGGCCATGGATCTACTCGCCATGCTGTCGGCGTTGCTGGTGTTCCAGCTGATATGGAGCCTGGGACACTCACTGCTGTCTCCCAATCGGCCAGCTCGAATCCAATACACCACAGAGCAGCTACTTCGCTGGCGCAACACTCAGGAGTCAACCGTGGACCTGATTCGACCGATCCCCGCGGAACTACTGACACCCTGCGACCCTTCCGGAGCCCGTTGGACGGGAAAACGGGTCAGAAAGCGTGGGAGAAGAGGAGGCACTCGCCTGAGGAAGACCCAACCCCTGTCCCGCATTCCGCTACCTTCCATCATCCTCTCCAACGCGCAGTCCCTCCGGAATAAAACTGATGAACTGCACGCTCTAATCCGCTGCAACCACGACTTCAGGGATTCCTGCATTCTAGCCTTCACGGAATCTTGGCTATCCGAACAGGACTTGGCCACCGATCTGGAGATCGATGGCTTCGGAACACCCTTTCGTCTCGACAGAGACGCCTCAGTTACGGGCAAGTCAACCGGTGGGGGGGTATGTTTGTATGTTAATGAGCGTTGGTGCAGTGCTAAATCTGTCATTGTTAGGGAGAGTTTGTGTACCCCTGATGTTGAATTGCTCTCTGTCTCTCTGCGGCCAGCGTATCTGCCGAGGGAGTTCCCACAGATATTCATTACAGTCGTTTATATACATCCAAAAGCTAATGAGGCTAGCGCCTGTGAGCAGATTCTCAGGGTCGTACAGAAACTACAACTAATCTCCCCTGACGCACCAAATCTCATCCTTGGTGACATGAACCATGTGTCTTTGAAAAAGACTCTCAGAGACTTCCATCAATATGTAACATGTCCGACTAGGTCCAACAAAACCTTAGACATGTGTTTTGGTAATGTCAAGGACGCATACAAATCTGTACCCCTCCCGCCACTGGGGGCCTCCGATCATAACTGTGTGCACCTTTTTCCTGTCTACCGCACTGCTCTAAAACGTGGTAAAGTGCAGAGCATCCGCATTAAGAACTGGAACGATAACAACGCCTGTGAAACCCTCCGAGGCCTCCTTGAGGGCACAGACTGGGACATGTTCTCTGAGTCCTCTGCCGACATCAATGAACTGACAGATGTTGTTACTAGCTGGTCTTTGTATTGTGAGAACATTGTTATTCCTGAGAAAACCATCAAAGTGTACCCAAACTCTAAACCATGGGTATCTAACTCCCTTAGATCTCTTCTGCAGAAGAAGAATAAGGCCTTTAAGGAGGGAAATACAATAGAACTGAGAAGTATACAAAAATAAATTAAAAGAGAAGTATGGGCTAGTAAAAAGATCTACAAGGAAAAAATCGAGAGCCAGCTTAGAGCAAATAACCTGGGCTCTGCCTGGGATGGTATGAAAACCATGACAGGGCTGAAAGAAAATGGCAGAAAAAAGGTCATATTAGCTAATTACAACTGTGACCAACAACTGGCTCAGAGCCTCAATGATTTCTATGTAAGATTCGACACCCATGACTTCAGTGTAAATCACTCTGAGATCAGGAATAGACTTCTGTCTGCCCCCCCCTCCAGATCTTTCTTTGAAGAGCAGGATGTGATCAACTGTTTTAAAAAATGCAACCCTCGTAAAGGGTCAGGCCCGGACCATATTGGTGGCCGCTTGCTAAATACATGTGCTGAACAACTAGGTCCCATTTTTCACTCCATTTTTAAACTGTCTCTTAGCCAGCAGAAAGTACCCTCCCTTTGGAAACGGTCCACTGTGGTACCCGTAGCCAAGAACAGCAGACCTAAAACACTTAACGATTTCAGACCCGTGGCCCTTACTTCCCTTGTCATGAAACAGTTCGAGAAGATCATCAAGGCTGAGCTTGTGGCCAAAACTGAGAGCCTTCTCGACCCGTTTCAGTTCGCATATAGGGAAGGCAGAGGTGTCCAGGACGCAACTGCCACTCTTCTCAACCTGGTTCTCAAGCATCTCGAGGGTAGTAAAAAGCATGCCAGGTTGCTCTTTGTTGATTTCTCCTCTGCATTCAACACGATCCAGCCCCATGTCCTGGTTGAGAAATTAACGAACACCTTCAGTGTAGACCCATGTCTGGTAGGCTGGATCCTTGACTTTTTGACAAATAGATCTCAATGTGTAAGGGTGAATGAGACAATGTCCAGCCTCCTGCCCACTTCCACTGGTTCGCCACAGGGCTGTGTTCTCTCCGCTTTCTTGTTTATTTTGTACACGGATGACTGTCGCAGTATGCACGACAACCGTTTTATCATAAAATACGCGGATGACTCAGTCATTGTCAGCCTTCTCGACAATGACGAGGTCGGACATGGTTAGGTCACAGAGGACTTTTTGTCCTGCTGTAATGATGCGTTCCTCGAACTAAACATCTCAAAAACAAAAGAGCTCTGTATTGACTTCAGACGTGATCCCCCTCCCATCCAGAACACTGATATCTGTGGCCAGCCAGTGGAAATCGTGCCCAGTTACAAATATCTTGGCACGATTATTGACTGTAAACTGAGATTTGATGTAAACACTGACATGCTGTGTAAGAAGGGCCAGCAAAGCCTTTTTTGTCTTAGGAAATTGGCCAGATTCAATGTCGATAGAGAATTGATGAAACTGTTCTATAGTGCCTATGTACACTCTGTTATCTCATTCTCTATCACCTGCTGGTATGGTAACCTCGCCATTAAGGATAAAAATGCTCTGGGAAGAATAGTCAAAACCGCCTCCAAAATTACTGGCATCCAGCTGGAGAGCCTAGACCCCTTCTATAACAGACAGCTAATCAAGAAGGCCAGGTCCATTCAACAAGACAGAGCCCACCCACTCGAGCCATCATATAGGATGCTGCCTTCTGGCCGTCGTCTGGGTGCCCCCGGTGTCAAAAATAACAGATTCAAGTTTTCCTTTATTCCTGCTTCAATTTGAGCAATCAATGCTGCTAATAACAGGTAAAGGGTAATGGTATTGTGATATTGATGACGATGATGATGATGATGAAACAAGCACTTGTTGACCGGCACTTTATATTCTGAATGTAGCCTTTTGTTGTATCTCTTGCACTTTATCTCTTGCACTTGATGACGATGAGATGATGATGAAACATGCACTTTACGACCGGCACTTTATATCTCTGAATATACGTGTTGTTTTATCTCTTGCACTTTATCTCGTGCATTTTGCTTTAGATGATGATGACGAAAACAAGCACTTTATGTCCGGCACTTTATTCTCTGAATAGAGCCCTTCGTTCTATCTCTTGCACTTTATCTTTATCTCTTGCACTTTGATAATGATGATGTTGACGAGGATGAAACAAGCACTTTATGCCCGGCACTTTATATCTCTGATGTATACCTCTGAACGTGGCCCTTTGTCTCAGATCTTGCACTTGTTGCGCCCAGACTTATGTTTTATGCTATGGCGTTTGTTTGTTGTCCTGTATTCTGTGTATGTTTTAAACCACTACTCCGGCTGTAAAACTATTTGCCCTTTTGGGACACTAATAAAGACCTTGACCTTGACCTTGATAGGCGGTGCTCAGAGTGAAACCGGAGAACAATGCCTAGCCATGACCAATCGAAACCACTATGCAAATCTCGGCCAAGTGTCTCTCCACCCCCCAAAATAACACACAGACTCGCACAAAACCAGCCTACTTTGCCATACAAATGTAACCATTTAATGACTCTAAAACGACAATCTTTTGCAATACAAATCTTCTTCAACATTCAAACTGTGTTAATATGAAGAAAAAACCCCAGAAAAACACACCAAAAAAAATCTCATTTATTTTGCTGTTTTCTACTGTTTCTCAACTGGCGAGTTGATCCCCAAATCTCCAGCCACTGTCACATAATATTCATTCATTTATATGAGTTTATCAGCTAATATCTATAATAGTACACATTCTACTGGCTGTTCTGATGTTGTCTAATGGAACAATGATATTATTCATTCATTTATATGAGTTTATCAGCTAATAGTTATAACAGAGGTCTTCCTACTTACACAGTGGGCTTCAACATCCTCCCTGATGTCTGCCTGCTTCCTGTCTGCCATGTTGTGCTAAACACACACACACACACACACACACACACACACACACACACACACACACACACACACACACACACACACACACGATGCAAGTTAATTATGGCAGAAATAAATATAATTTAACTTAACTCTATATTAAAGGACGACTTCACCCATTTTCACCTTTAGAGTGTACGAATGGAACCAAATGGACCTGTAACGGTCCATGTGGTTCCATTTATGACTTATGAGAGGGTATAAATGGAACTGAACTCACTCACAAAGTTCTCCTTGTTTCTCTGTTACTTTGAACCAAATTGATTTACCAAACTATAATGAATAATCTAACGATACAATACGATACGATAATACTTTATTGTCAGTTTGCACTGAAATTTGTCTTGCGACCCAAACAGCCATGTATGCAACACATAACAGTACACACATTTGACATGACACAAGAAAACAACAAAATACATACATAAAGACATGCAAAGACAAGAGCAATGTCCACCACTCAGCCTACCCCTGGCCTATAACTCCTGATTAAGCCTCAATGTCGTCTGATGGACAAAGGACCTCTTCAGTTTGACCTTATTGTATGTGGGTGCAGTACGTTAGTCCGACAGCGCATTCCTCCGACAGCGCAGCGCTCCGACGTTTCCAATACTAAACCCGAACCAAACCCGCACCCTAACCCTAACCGCACGCGGATGCCACATAGTCGGAGAAAAGGTCTGTCGGATTAACGCATGCCTCCCATTGTATGTAGGAACACTGTATCTCCTTCCTGAAGGCAGCAACCTATATTCTCCATACAAAGCATGGCTAGTGTTTGAAGTGATATTCCTTGCCAACCTTATCATACTGTTATTATACGTAGATGTATAGAGCCTCTGAAGTGGTTGTCCAACAGTCTTTGAACAAATGTTCACTTGCTGCAGCAGTTACACTTACTCTTTGTCAAATGATTCCAAACGTCTCTATTTTACCTCAAATATAAAAGTAGTCAAAATAAACCTACAAGTATCACATGACGCATTACCCTGAGGTCACATGACTTACTGTCACATGTCACTCTAGCAGAGTGACAGGTGTAAAATGTCACTTATAGCTCTATCTAACTCACTGGTTCTCAATGTGGGGTCTGGGGACCCCCATGGGTCCGGGGACCCCCAGGGGTCCTTGAGGAGGATCCAGGGGGTCCCCAGCAAAATGAGCAACAGTGTAAAAACTTGAGCCTTATTATTTATTTTTTGGCAAGTTCAAATATAGCAGATCTACAAGCTCACAATACTTTGCCTGGCGACAAGTTTTAAGCTTGTAGATCTGTTGTTTTCAACAACAAAAAATGAAGAAATCTTAAGTTATGGGGGTCCCTGGTACAACACCATTTCATATGGGGGTCCCTGGTACAACACCTTTTAATATGGGGGTCCCTGGTACAACACCTTGTCATATGGGGGTCCAGTGTTCTAACTCATTATTTTATAATAGTCTAAAGTTCTCTAAACTAATGAACTATTTGTACTGCAGACGAGAGACTAACAGTCTGTGGTGAGATAGAGCACAAAGGCTGGAAAGTCCCTTAGCTTTAAGGAGACTGTCACTCTAACCTCACCACAGTACATATGACCCGCCCTACTCTGCCTCTGATTGGTTCAGGTTTACACATGATGAGAGATGATTGGTTAAAGGTACAATGCAACTAAATAATAAATATAATGACATTCAAAATCACATGTTGAACACAGTATTTCAACTAGCACTGAGCTGATCGGCGATGTGCACATGCATGCGTGTGCACGTGACGACGTCATAAAACAGAGCCCCACTAGCTCAAAAATCCACAGCGCATCACTGAGCGCGCGCGCGCACACACACACACACACACACACACATAATAATAACACTTACCCTAAATGAATCTATGTTTTAATCCAACATGGTAAAACAACATGGAGTCCAGACTGAGTTGTTGTCGTGTCTAAATGGTTGAACGTACCAACGCACTAACATGTGATTCATACTGGGTGTGTCTAAAGCCACACTCCTGTGTTTTTATATTACGCGTCTTCAACCAGGTGGAGTCTTGTTGCAACAGGAAGTGCCCCCCCCCGCTATGAAGTCATAATCAGTGGTGTAAAGTAACTAAGTGCATTTACTCAGGTACTATACTTAAGTACAATATTTAGGTATTTTTTACTTTACCCGGAGTATTTCCAATTTTCAATACTTTTACTTCTACTCCACTACATCTCAGAGGCAAATATTGTACTTTTACTCCACTACAATTCTTTGAAAACTTTAGTTACTAGTTAGGCTACTTAGGCTATTTTCAAACATTTTAGTACTTTTACTTTTGGTACTTTAAATATACTTTTTGTAATAGTACTTTTGTACTTTTACTCAAGCAACATTTTGAACACAGGCCTTTTACTTGTAACGGAGTATTTTTATATTGTGGTATTGCTACTTTTAAGTAAAATATCTGAGTAGGCTACTTCTTCCATCTCTGGTCATAATTTAGTACATTATGAGCTTTATTATGGATAAACAGGATTAAACTGCAGCTACATTTAAAGGGACAAGCCACCCTAAAACACAACCCACACTGTGCTGTTCCTCTGACAGTAGAGACCTGTGTCATTTCACTTTTTAGATGGAGGTTCCCTTTAAACAGTAAGAGAGAGAGAGAGAGAGAGAGAGAAAGAGAGAGAGAGAGAGAGAGAGAGAGAGAGAGAGAGGGAGGTAGAGATAGCGTGACAGCGAGAGATGAGGCGTGTCTGTACGTCACCTGAACCTGAAGAGAGAGAGAGAGAGAGAGAGAGAGAGAGAGAGAGAGAGAGAGAGAGAGAGAGAGAGAGAGAGAGAACTTGTTTGTCTCCACTTTGGTTTCAGCCAAACAAGTTCTAACAAGAGAGAGATGATAAAGACAGATAAATATTTAAATGGCACCTCTCTACAACACGCTTTACACACACACGCACGCACGCACGCACACGCACGCACGCACGCACGCACGCACGCACGCACACACCCACACACACTAAAAGCATGAGATTACATTACAGTCATTTAGCAGACGCTTTTATCCAAATAGACTTACAATAAGTGTATTCAACATAGGTAGGGAACGAAACTACTAATCACCAGAAGTCTGAAGTGCATTTTCTGCAAAAACAAGCAACCAAGAGTATACCTAGCGCTAAGGTAAAAGTGCTATCTATCAGCTATCTATTTCCTTACACAGATGAGACAAAATAGCAAAATCAAGTGAGCACGAGCTAAAACAAATACGTTTATCGACTAAACAAGATCCAATAAAACAATACAACAATAGAAAACAAGCGTTCGTACAACTAGTTAATAGCAGGTAGGCCAGGCAGAGAGATTGAGAGAGAAGGGGAGCTTGTACAGATCTGCTATCTTCAACAACAACTAACAACAAATGAACACATCTTAAGTTATCTATCAATCTAACTCACTGTTTCTCAATGAGGGATCTGGCCCAGCTAAATGAGGAAAAACACTTAAGCCTTATTACATGTTTTGGCTGTTCAAATATAGCAGATCTACAAGCGCCCAATGTGTTGCCTTGCAACAAGTACAACACCTTGTCATATGGGGGTCCCTGGTGCAACACCTTGTCCTATGGGGGTCCCTGGTACAACACCTTATCATATGGGGGTCCCTGCTACAACACCACTGACCACTGACACAACTGACAAAACACTTTGTTAACACGCTGAGGAAGGCTTGCCACCAAACAGAACGCTATTAATTAAAAAGTACCAGAAGGATTATTTTTTTTAACTGTCTTGATTGAGGGGGCGTCGGCCTCCCACTCCTTTATGATTTGATCAGACGTAGCAAAACAAAATGGAGTCCAGCCTGTCCAGTTCACTGCTTTACTGTCGTGGTTGAACGTACCAACGCGGTAACATTTGTATCATAATAATGGGTGTGTCTAAAGCTACTTCAACCAGGTTGCATAACAGATAGTAGTATGTGAAAATGTTCTGGTCCTTTTAGCTGCTAATTGTATCTTTTTAATAACTCTGTTAACATGAACCCACTCGTCATCACAACTTACAACCTTACAAAATACATTATACATAAATGGCATGAGCCTTATTTTTTTAAATAGTGAAAATAGCCGATCTTGTGACGCTTTGTGAGCTTATAGATCTGCAGTTTCAACTGTTTTCTGTTTTCAGAAAAAGTCCTTTAGAATACGTAACTATGTTTCAAAGCAGAGACCTGCAGAGACGGAGTCTGCAGAGACACAAGGCAGAGGATGTGGTCAGGTTGAAGCTTTCACATGGTCACATGATCTACAGCCTTCTCGTCTTCATTTATGTTATTTTTTTACATAGATTTCTCTACCATATCCTTTGCTGTAGCATTTATTTAAAAAATTGCTGTATCTTAAAATAAGTTAATGCTGCCATCAGCCGATCGCTGTGCCGTGAAGAAAAAAAAGAGGAAAAAAAAGAACCGCGTCCACGGTCCCACAGTGACACACCAGCCCTCGTCACAACATCCTTGTCACCAGACCAACAACCCTGGTGTCAAAACTCTAACGGAACAATAACCTTCATACCAGCAGAACAGAGCGAATTATTAACATAATATATATAAAGATACTTACTCTACATGTATCATATCTGTGTCTATATAACATAATATATATAAAGATACTTACTCTACATTTATCACACCATACTAGAAGGATGAATCATATCAGCGTCGTCTCGTCTCACTCCTTCTCTGTTCCGTCTCAAGATGGAGTCTCAACGTTCACTTCCTGTATGTGGCGTGTTTCAAAATGGAGGCTGTAGAGTGTCAGTGCATAGAGAGAGAGACAGACAGGAAGTGGGGGGAGGTAATAACCACAAAGCAGAAGTTACATATTGTCGTTGTCAGGCAGAAACCTTGTATCTTCATATTCCATCATTTTATGTCATTTCCCCCCTTAAAGTAGACTAATGTCATGCTCATCTGCTCAAATAAATCCATATTTTCTCACCTGAAGATGGAGTGCCTCAGTATTGTTTCCCTAGTCTGCCTCACCACAAGCAGCACTTTGGTTTCCTTTGCTTCTAGGCTAATGTCACATTGTATAAATTGGTGAAAATAGCGGATCTACAAGCTCACAATGCACAGCCATGTGATGCGTAGTGAGCTTGTAGATCTGCTATTTATGACATATTTTTAACTATGATTTTTGCTTTACCTTTTACATGCCAACAATGGGTTTGCCAAGTTAAGCGTGTGTGTTTTATAAATACATAAAGTATGAACAACAGCTTGTGAGTTAATGATAAAGGTTTTTTTTTTTTTTTGGAAAAGGAAAGTACTATTTTTTGGACGTACAAGGTTTCTGCCTGACGACAACCACATGACAGCATGAGCACACACACACACACACACACACACACACACACACACACACACACACACACACACACACACACACACACACACACACACACACACGCGCGCGTGTGTCATCTACTGAGGTTACGTCAATGTGTTTCCTGTCAATTCAACCGTCTCTGTCTGTCTGCCTGCCTGTCTCTGTCTGTCTGTCTGTTTCTGTCTGTCTGCTCCAAGTAGTAACGGCTGCAACCTTGGATGACAGGTCTGCAGATCCTGTGTCTGCAGACAGGTCTGCAGACACAAGCCACCTCCCTACTCCTCCTAGTGGCAACAACCGTCTTCCATGCCGACATCTCGCCACTCCGACTAGTGGCTTCCGCGTGCGGGGGCGTTTCCTATTGTAAGGGGGCATTTCGTATTCCTTGGACCATGACGGAGGCGCGCCGACTCAGCAGACCTTGAGGCCGAGGAGTTGCGCCCGAGCGCCTCCAGGCGCGAGTGCCCGCAACGACCGGCCGAAGGTCTGCTAGTCGACTCAGCGCCGTCCGAGTTATGTACCGATAGGGACAGAATCGTAAATATTTTTGGTGGGGACTGCGTTTGCCCCAATACGAGTATACATGAGTCACCGAAACACTAGGGGGCAGTAATGTCGGTCCTGCTGGCTCTGCAGGCCTGTCTGCAGAGCTTGCTGTCTGCAGACAGGCCCCGCCCCTTCCCCCAGGCTGCAGCCGTTAGCTTCTCGTCTGCTCACTGTGTCTCAGAAACTGGCCTCCCAGTGACATCATCGGTTTGGTCATTTCAAACAGGATTTTCAAACAGGATCTACAAGCTCGCGTCGCGTTGTGAGCTTGTAGATCTTCTATTTTCAAACATTTTAGTACTTTTACTTTTGGTACTTTAAGTACATTTTGATGCCAATACTTTTGTACTTTTACTAAATTTTTTATTCTGGACTTTTACTTGTAACAGAGTATTTTTATAATGCAGTATTGGTACTTTTACGTAAGTAAAGAATTTTAGTACTTTTTCCACCGTAATTTAGATCTCCTGCTGAGAGAACTGTGAAGGTCACCAAGATGTTATGTGTCTGTTTTAGTCTTTCCTCTTAGTTTTCAAGAAATGGCCTTTAAGCTGTTTAAAGTGTGTTGTCTATTCTATCCCTTGTGCCCATGTAAGGGCATGTGTTACCACTGAATTATAAGTCTATTTTCTTCCTGTATAAGAGAGTGTAAAAAGCTGTATGATGGGTCTGGTCTACATACTGAGGTGTGTGGAGCAGACGGAGATCTCCTGAAATATATGGTGATCGTGTCTCAACAACTTCTCAAACCTCTTCTTCTTGATGGGAATCCAATATTTTAAACAAGTCATTATATTTCCATATTCACACACACACACACACACACACACACACACACACACACACACACACACACACACACACACACACACACACACACACACACACACACACACACACACACACACTCAGTGTTTAGAACATCAAATAAAAACACGCACAATTAATTAATTGCCAGTCACATCAATGACAGCAATATCTGCCTTTTTTAAACTGAAATAAAATGAATCTTTTATTCACCAGTAAAACACAGACTGTCTTACACAGCATGACATTCTTTTCAAATGTAATGTCAATTATTTGCACATTTCATATAAATGTGCTTAAATTGACAGGTTGTCTAGACATAATTAATATTCAAACACAGCTCTGCATAGGTATTGTAAAGGTAAATAAAGACACAGATTGAAACAAATGCATTTATTGAAGTTATGGGGGTGATGCAGCGAGGACGCTGAGCTGTCTGTGTGTTTCACTGTGAAGGTGCAGAGGTGATGGCTGTCTGCCACTGAATTTTCGATACACACTTCAAACACCTGATTCGGATGCTATCAATGCATTGAATGGGACATTATCACCTTTTATTAGACCATTGAATGGGCGAAGTAGGCAACCTACTTACCTACCCGCGATTTATCAGACCATTCATTGGGGGTTATCAAGACATACTGACCTACCAACGGAGATGACTTAAATAGTTCAGTTTCGGTTTTGGTTGTTTTGGTTTCGGACCATGACGGAGGCGCGCAGTCTCAGGCGAGCTGGACGCTCGCCTGAGCCTACTCAGCGCCGTTGGAGTTATGTACCGATAGGCACAGAATGGTAAATATTGTTGTGGGGACTGCTCCGCCTCCAAAGTAGGTCAGTAGCTCCTGATTACGCCCAATGAATGGTCTGACAAATCGCGGGTAGGTCCGTGTATCGCCTACTCGTCACCATTCAATGGTCTGATGTTATGTTATGTTATGTTTTATTTATTTGATATGGACATCACAATTACATTGGACAAAACCAGATACATTGTTTACAGTGTATATAGCACGAGTGCTAATTTTCAACACCTGTCCACAGGAAGCTTTTCTAAAATACAGTAATACCAATCTAAAACCCAATCAAGTACAAAAAAAAAGAATAATATATATATATATATATATATATATATATATATATATATATATATATATATATATATATATATATATATATATATATCTGTACATGTATATACATACATACATACAAATGCACATGCATATACACATACACATGCACACACACATACATACATGCACTAATAATTAACATCAAAATCAATATTTAGACCCAATACATTAACCAAACAAAAGAAGACATAATCATTCAGATAACCAATCAGCAACTCTACGTGTGAGCACATTTTATTTGATTTCAACCATAATTTGAGTTCTCAAAAAACGTGATAATCTCCCATTCAATGCATTGATAGCATTCGAAGCCGGTGCTTCAAACCGGAAACTAGATTTACATGGAACCACTGCTTCCAAGCTTTCTTTGGTGCGGAAAAAAATAACGTCCGAAGCAGCAACTGGTTAATTTCCTCGAACTGGTCTGAGACCATGAGTTGCCACGGATCAGCTGCCGTAATGATAATAAGTGCCACAATAAAGACCCAGCTGATTATATTCTTTCGTGGCATGGCCCCTAGCGTGCAGTACTAGTGAACGAAGGGTTGTGGGTTCGATTCTACTTGTCACAATAGACAACAGTGGCTGATCTATTTTGTTATTAAAAGTTATTTAATCTAAACACATTTAATCAACGTTGCAACTTGCATGGAATCTGTTCAATACGAAGTGTTAAAGTTGACCCTTATGATGAATTAAACACATTTTTGTTAATGTAACAAAAATGAGGGTTTTATATGACATGACTGTATTATTACTCATAGAGCTGCCTGCTTCATTTCCAATTAAATCTGACATTAATGTATTTATTGGCCATAAGAAATAAATTCAATATGTCAAATCTTTGAGTGTTCCCCATCCTACAAACATAATAACACCCTGCTCCATACACAAACAGTGTTTATTTGTGTTTATTTTATTTTAATATTTAATTAGAGGCTACACCTTGGATGTTGCCCAAATAGTTGAATACAAACATGAATCAATCATCATCATCAATCATTCCTTGCAATAGGAATATTTCACAACACAAATCTAATCTGATAATATATTTACTATTGTTTCACTGTCTCTATTAAAAGCCTCTGCTTCTAAATTAAATGCAGTCTTGCACTTCACCAGGAGAGGTCACTGTCACTGAAGCTTTGAGCAATGAACCTATAGACCAATTAATTGTTTACTAACATTGAGACTGGATGCGCAGGTGATTGTTTCACGCAATCAATTTCCAACCTGTTGTTTCGGGGTGCGCTAGTTTCAGCACACCCCAACCCCCTCTTGTGTGTTGGCTAGTGTGGCACGTCCTGGCGAGACCTGATAGAATGGGCTTCATTTAGCGCATACTGGTTGCACGCATACTGGTTCTTATCAGTGTGACGTCGTCTGTTAAGGGGTCTATTTGTGAAGCAATTGGCTGAAGTGGTTCATAAAAGCTTCATTTGCCCATCAGTACAGATCACACCATACACCTACGAATGAACAGAGAAGGCCACATTAGCAGGACTCCACAGTTGTAGCATACTGTTTAATTGACAAGTATAATGGTTAGACTGGTGAAGTGTATTGTAAATGGAATGTGAATCTCTGATGTCTAAACATACCTCTGTCTGTTCTCCTCCCTCCCCAGGGTGGTGTTTGGTCAAAAAGTCCCCTCTGGGAACACGCACCCTGTTTATTAGTTCCGGGAGGGTGATACCAAGTGGGAAGTAAACAGAGGGGAGATTGGTGTCGACTATAATTAATTTAACCATGTATGTGGGGTGTGTATATTTAGTGAGCTCAGTGGTAACTGTAAATATGAATTGAGGGTGCATATACATGGGGTAGTGTTTTAAGTCAAATTGTATTGTGTGGTTACAGGTGTGGGAATATTTTGGAGGTACCTGGGGAATGGTATGAGCTATAGCCAGGTAATAATAGGGACCCACCTATATAAGGCAGTCAGTCTGTGTGTGTGAGAGGAGCTGACAGGTTGTGTACAGTACCGTCAATGAAATTGTAAAAAAAAAAAAAAAAAAAAGATACAAATAAAGACTGGACTGCTCTCCACTGATTTTCTGCCTCGGCCGCTCGGCCAATCGTACACAGGTCGACTGTTTTTAATATAACTTACCCTTTGTGATGGTTTCCTTTGTAAATGGTTTCTCTAATACAGTTATTATGGGTGTAAAATAAACAATCTCTCTCACAATGTTCTATGACTGCATTATGTTAATAATGTCCAACGATGCTCTAGTTGTTCATATTTAATGAACTGATTTATTGACCACTTCCACTTGTAGTTGTTCATTTTGTCCACATGAGGGCGACAAAGACTGTTGAACAGACACAGGTGAAGGGAGTCAGATGTAAACATGAACCCATTATTATATTTATCACTGTATTAGTTCAATGATTTACATCTATGTTGTGTTTCTACCATGATGTATATTAGTCAGTCAGTCAGTCAGTCAGTCAGTCAGTCAGTTAATTAGTTAGTCAGTCAGTTAATTAGTTAGTTAGTCAGATGTGAACATGAACACATTGTTCCATTTATCACTGTATTAGTTCAATGGATTTACCCTCTGTCTGTCTGTCTGTCTGTCTGTCTGTCTGTCTGTCTGTCTGTCTGTCTGTCTGTCTGTCTGTCTGTCTGTCTGCCTGCCAGCCAGCAGGCTGCAGTACACCCTGTGCTACTGTACCTGCTTTACACACACACACACACACACACACACACACACACACACACACACACACACACACACACACACACACACACACACACACACACACACAGAGCTCTCTGGAACGCCCAGAGACACTCTGTCTGTCTCCACTATAAGTACACACACACACACACACACACACACACACACACACACACACACACACACACACACACACACACACACACACACACACACACACACACACACACACACACACACTCACACACAGTGTGGGTGAGAGGAAGTCTTTTAGTTAACCTGCTGTTCACCTGAAAGTAAGTTACTTTATATTTGTAATAGAATACTTATTATTTATTACCTTCATTTTAACCACTTAAACCCTCAAACAAATCGAATCGGTGAGCGGAATCCCTCAGGGCTCCGTACTAGTGTACGTTCTATTTTCTGTTATTGTGGGAAAGGCTTTGAAAATAGCAGATCTACAAGCTCACAACGCGTCGCAGCGTTGTGAGCTTGTAGATCTGCTATTTTCTGCGAAAGCTTTCCCCACATTAAGGATGCTGGGGTTTAAGTGGTTAAAGTAATACATTTTGTTACAATATTACACTCTGAGCAAGAGTAATATATGATATTACTTATATGGCTTTTAGTTACTTTTACCAAAATGCCCAAATTGAACAATGAAATAGTCTAAATATTCTTTTAAAACCAATATCAACAAATAATATAATTGTATCGTATGTTCAGAGTTGTTCTTCTTATGGACACTACTGTATATCCTATAGGACAATTGATTCATTTATTTATTAAATGCATGTTTATTTATTGGACTTAATAAAGAGTAAACAGACCAATGCCGTCATGTCGTTTACTGAACAGGCTTTACTAGCCCAGGCGTTTCGGGCCATATTTTGATGGAATCGTGCACTTTACGATACAAGCATGAAATTTGGCACACAGTTAGAGCATGCCATAAGGAACATTTTTGGCTATAGGGCCATCGCAGATTTGTCCTGTGGTAACCATGGCAACCATTTTCCAAAATGGCCTCCATCTGCTGTTATTTTACCAATAACTCCGGTGCTAGACCACCTAGGATCCTGATTCTGGTGACTAATCCTACATTTTCAAGTATGAGGAATACAGTGGTACTATTTAGAATTGTGCTGTGGTAACCATGGCAGCCATCTTTCAAAATGGCCACCACCTGCTGTCATTTTACCAATAACTCAGGTGCTACCAACTAGGATCTTGATTCTGGTGACTAATCCTACATTTTCAAGGATGAGGAATACAGCGGTACTATTTACAACATGCTACTACCTAACTACATATATCTGGCATTCAGTTAATTAAATAATAGTAAACCCATCAAAATATGTAATGGTGTAGTAGGCCTATACAGTACATGTTTTCAAACTGACACGTGAGAGTCAAGAATGCAGTACTTCACTGTTTCTTTTATTAGTAGTAGTATTGCATAATTATTTTCAATGGACTATAAGACACAACAAAGGCAGAGTACTCATGAGTCATAACCTAATGGCATATAGACCAATTATTTGTTTACCAACATTGAGACTGGACGCACAGGTGATTGCAATCAATTCTCAACCTGTTGTTTTGGGGTGCGCTGATTTCAGCACACCCCAACCCCCTCTTGTGTGTTGGCTAGTGAGGCGCGTCCTAGCGAGACCTGATAGAATGGGTTTCATTGCGCGCATACTGGTTCCGTGCAGACTGGTTCTTATCAGTGTGACGTCGTCTGTTAAGGGGTCTATTCAATAAAGCCAGATAATCTACACAATGTTAGTTGCACAGTCCACCACAGTAGCAAAGGGCAGTACACTGAAGTGCTGCCTTAACACATCTGCATTGTCCACTGCATCCCTTTTTGCGACCACAGCGGAGGAGTTCCCGAAAGGCCAGGCTCGCTTCTGTGTTTTCCAGTGCACTTCCCATCCTCCTGTCAAAATTAGAATCAGCTTTATTGTCAGATCACAGGTTTACAAGTGTAAAGAAGTGGATTAAATTATTTGTATTCACCCGTCTCCTTCCTCTTCCACCCCCATTCACCTGGGGATGGGAGTTCAGGGGCTGCAACCATCGCCTGTCCCCAACAGTGGCCAGCTTGGTAGGCTGCCCTCTTTGTATGTTGAGTCAGTGCAGCTCGTGTTGGGGGGAGTCCATCAATTGTTCTGCCCATCTGGGTGAATAGCTGCTTCCGTGCCCGTTCACTGATGCCTGGCCGCTAGTGCGGTCATAGAGCAATACCACAAATCGCTCCAGAGGCTCCATCCAGTCATGTATTTTCTGTGGGATGGCAGCTAAGGAACTGAAGGCACGTGTGACGTCACCATAGGTTTTCCAGGTCTTCCATGCCATCTTCTTGCCTCTGCCTCCAAAAGATGACACTGTGTCACATCCAGTAAAGGCATGGAACATGGGTAAGGCTAAGCATCGATCTGGGCCTAATGCCCTTGCCATCTCATGAGCTGCTAAGTTACGGAAACTTTTCCCTGTTCCAAAAGCAACCCACAGCTCAGTCAAGTGGAGGCGTTGGGCTGACGTTACTGCCAGGACCAGCACATCCGTGTCTACTGTGCGTATTGTCACCTTGCTATACCCTTCCTTCACAGCATCTTCTAGGTGTAATATGACGCGAGTATCAGCCTCCTCATGTACTGTAGTTAGTTAGGTAGTTACTAGCATGTTGTGAATAGTACCCCTGTATTCCTCATCCTTGAGAATGTAAGGTTTAGTCACCAGAATCAAGATCCTAGGTGGTCTAGCACCTGAGTTATTGGTAAAATGACAGCAGGTGGTGGCCATTTTGAAACATGGCTGCCATGGTTACCACAGCACAATTCTAAATAGTACCACTGTATTCCTCATACTTGAGAATGTAGGATTAGTCACCAGAATCAACATCCTAGGTGGTCTAGCACCGGAGTTATTGGTAAAATAACAGCAGATGGAGGCCATTTTGGAAAATGGCTGCCATGGTTACCACAGGACAAATCTGCGATGGCCCTATAGCCAAAAATGTTCCTTATGGCATGCTCTAACTGTGTGCCAAATTTCATGCTTGTATCGTAAAGTGCACGATTCTGGCCCGAAACGCCTGGGCTATACCTCGGAGCAGAGAGTTAGATGGGCAGGTATTGGTAAGGGTCACAGGTGGGCACTAGGGACATCTGGGCACCTCCATGTGATACAGGAGATGTGGGCACTAGGGACATCTGGGCACCTCCATGTAAAACAGGAGATGTGGGCACTAGGGACATCTGGGCACCTCCATTTAATACAGGAGATGTGGGCACTAGGGACATCTGGGCACCTCCATGTAATACAGGAGATGTGGGCACTAGGGACATCTGGGCACCTCCATGTAAAATTGTCTATTTTGTCCAAAATATAAACAAAAAATAGAATATTTGAAAATGGTCTTAAGTAAAGTAAAGTATACATATACGAGATCCTGAATCTCAAGGGGTTACTCCTAATAAATAATTTCAATATATACAAACATGATTAGAACATGATTAAACATTCGACAAGTAAGGTCTAATATTTCTACAATTGCTACAAATTGCTGCAAAACTTGGATATGCAGCCAGTCATCTTGGGGCATACACAAGTCTGATAATGATGTACTTTTATGATGTATAATGATGCACTTTTGTAGCTAGTTACCCCCAACACACTACAGTGTGTTGGGGGTAACTAGTTGCTTTTGTAGCTAGTTACCCCCAACACACTACAGTGTGTTGGGGGTAACTAGTTGCTTTTGTAGCTAGTTACCCCCATGGGGGTAACTAGTTGCTTTTTAAACTAGTGATTTTTGTAACTAGTTACCCCCAACACACTACAGTGTGTTGGGGGTAACTAGTTGCTTTTGTAACTAGTACTTTTTGTAACTAGTTACCCCAAACTCACTACAGTGTGTTGGGTGTAGCTAGTTACTTTTGTAACTAGTTACCTTTGTGTCTAGTTACCTGGGGTAAGTAGTTACGTTCGTAGCTAGTTACCCCCAACTTAACTACAGTAGTTACTTTCGTAGCTAGTTACTTTTGTAGGTAGTTACCCCCAACACGCTACAGTGTGTTGGGGGTATAGTTATTACTTTTGTAACTAGCTACTTTTGTAACTAGCTACTTTTGTAACTAGCTACTTTTGTAACTAGTTACTTTTGTATCTAGTTACCTCCACCTCACTACAGTGGTCTGTGTGTCCCGCAGCGTCTCTTGCATCATGTTCCACATGAGCCAACAGGCCAGAAAATACTCCCCCACGCGTTTGCTGGCGGTGGAGTCTCCTCCGCCGGGGGCCGTTCTTCAGGCCGTGGTTTGGCCGCATGGCGCTGCCAAGAGGAGGGTCTGCTCCTGCCAGGAGGAGGAGGAGCAGGAGGAGCAGGAGGAGGAGGAGGAGGACCCCATGTTCCCGCCGCCCGGCGCCAAGAAGCGGGCGTCCAAGAGCAACAAGGGCCCCGCCCACATGGTGAGAGCCGTCCGCCGACACCCGTCTCCTCACAACCCGGGTTTAGGAGGTCTGGAGGAGGCCTGGAGCCAGAGGGAGCACCGTCACCCAGAGGAGGTGAAGAGGGAGCACCGTCACCCAGAGGAGGTGAAGAGGGAGCACCGTCACCCAGAGGAGGTGAAGAGGGAGCACCGTCACCCTGAGGAGGTGAAGAGGGACCACCGTCACCCAGAGGAGGTGAAGAGGGAGCACCGTCACCCAGAGGAGGTGAAGAGGGAGCACCGTCACCCAGAGGAGGTGAAGAGGGACCACCGTCACCCAGAGGAGGTGAAGAGGGAGCACCGTCACCCAGAGGAGGTGAAGAGGGAGCACCGTCACCCAGAGGAGGTGAAGAGGGAGCACCGTCACCCTGAGGAGGTGAAGAGGGAGCACCGTCACCCAGAGGAGGTGAAGAGGGAGCACCGTCACCCCGAGGAGGTGAAGCCACAGAGGACTCCTCCTCCTCTGGAGGTAAAGTAGCAGGGACGTGCACAGATATACTCTAGGTGGTGCTAGAGCACCTGTCCTTTGCCCTCTTGACCAGAAGTGCCCTTTTGAAAAAAAAAGAGCACAGCAGGGGTCTTCAACAGGGGGTCCGGGACCCCTAGGGGGTCCTCAGAGTTACTACAGGGGGTCCGCCAAATCTTTATGTGATATGATATTTATTTTTACCATAACCACTCGAAACCTAGCATCCCTTTTCTGAGGAGAACTTTAGCCAAAAATAGCCGATCTACAAGCTCACAACGCCTCGCGCTGCGAGGCGTTGTGGGCTTGTAGATCTGCTATGTTTGGCAAAGAGGTATAGGTGTAGAGGGAAAAAAGAGCAGACCAAGTAAACAAAAAAAAGTATAATTTACTTGAGCACCTGCCCCTCAAAATGTCTGTGCACGCCACTGTAAAGTAGAAGCAGAGGACTTTATAGCTTTACTTTACTTTAGTTTGAATATAAAAACAAACAATGTTTTGAACAAAGTTCACTGAAATCACAAAGAAAACACTCTAAACATTGAACATACATTGTTCTTTGAGACACACATACGCGTATTTTGGGGCGTGGTCAAATCCGCCATTACTTTTTCTGGTGAAACAACACACAGCTTTAACCTTTGGAATTGCACTACGGAACGTACACGTTGTTACATTTTATGGGTTTATTTCGTCACAGCGCAACATAGTGGTGAAGTATTGTAAGTGCAGGTCATTGCAACAACCACCGCTCTTGTGATCAATTAAAATGGGAGCGCCACATATTCCAATAATGACAATAATCATATTCTTTGAGACACATCCGGGCCAAACAAAGGCATCACGTGACGTTGATTCCCTTCCCCTATTCGCTACTAGGACATGACGTATGTGTAGGCAGAAGAATAGCAATGATTACTATAGAGCTTTAAAGGTTTCATGACGTTCAGTTTTACCACACATTAAAAGTCTTTGTCATGGTCCTTCAAACGTGTATAAAAGGTTTTAACAAAAAAATCCACTCCAGTGAGCCATGGCAGGTGTTTTTCTCTCACATTTCTAAAGCCTTTTCAACTGCAATGAAAAAAAACAACTTTGCCTGCAGGTGTCGCTGTTCAGGGATTTTGCCTGTCAATCATCGCCTCTGTTCGATTACTATAGAGCTTTAATCTTTTAACAAACAACGTTTGTTTTCACAAAATGTCACTTACCCTACAGTACCTTTACATTGTTTCAGCATGCATTTATTTAATGTATTTTCATGTCATTGTATTTCATGTTATTTAGTGAAATAACACTGAGGTGTCCTCATGGTGTGTATAGGGGTCCTCTACACCCGTCCTCCCTGCAGAGGGTTCACACAGCCGGGTCCAGAAGGTGGCGGGACCCCCTGAGCCGCCGGGCCCCTCTGAGCGGGGGGGCCAGGCCGAAGGACCCCCCGCGCGGAGCAGGAAGCGAGGCTACAGAGCCCCCCACGTGGGAACCATCTTCTCCCCCCGTCAGAGAGACCCCCGGGTGAGGGAGGAGACGGGGGAGGGGCATCACTTCGTCCCGGGAGGAGAGGGAACCTGGTGTGACGTCTGCTGTGATTACATCATTCACCACAGTGTTACCTGTACAGGTGAGTTAACTTTTTAATGTCTGTGATCACCTGTACAGGTGAGTTAACTCTTTAATGTCTGTGATCACCTGTACAGGTGAGTTAACTCTTTAATGTCTGTGATCACCTGTACAGGTGAGTTAACTCTTTAATGTCTGTGATTACATCATTCACCTCAGCCTCACCTGTACAGGTGAGTTAACTCTTTAATGTCTGTGTGATTACATCATTCACCTCAATCTCACCTGTACAGGTGAGTTAACTCTTTAATGTCTGTGATTACATCCTTCACCTCAGCCTCACCTGTACAGGTGAGTTAACTCTTTAATGTCTGTGATCACCTGTACAGGTGAGTTAACTCTTTGTCTCCGCCAGGAGACTATGTTTTCACTTTCCGTCACCCCTCCCCCTCGGCCAAGCTAACACTGGTCAAGCCTCACGTGACACGTGACAATACGTTGAAAGAGTGTGCTCTGATTGGCTAGTGAGACGCATGACGTATAGCGGCCTATAAATAGATGTGTCACTTTGAAAGAGTCTGTGTCTCTTTCAAAGTGAGGTAAGACAGGAATAATCACGAAATGGCTGAGAAATGGCGGAGCAATACATTATGTAGACACACTGGTGTCATCACAATACGTAATATAAATAGCTTAGACAGGATTAATCAATATTTGCTGGCGGAGACTTGTGCTCCGAGGAGCACATTTTCTAGTTAGTGTCTGTGACCACCCCGTGTCTGGCCCACTGTTGCCTTGTTAGCCGCTGTTGTGTAGGTGTGTGTAGTTGTGTGTAGGTGTGTGTAGTTGTGTGTAGTTGTTTGTGGCTGTAGCTGTGTGTAGTTGTGTGTGCTAGTTGTGTAGATCGGCTGTATGTGAGCTTGTAGATCGCATGTATGTGAGCTTGTAGATCGGCTGTATGTGAGCTTGTAGATCGCATGTACTGTATGTGAGCTTGTAGATCGGCTGTATGTGAGCTTGTAGATCGGCTGTATGTGAGCTTGTAGATCGGCTAAATGTGAGCTTGTAGATGGGCTGTATGTGAGCTTGTAGATCGGCTAATTTCGGCGAAGATATTCTTAGATTATTATTCTTATATATTCTTAGATTCCACCAAATCTGTGTGTGATAATATATGAACTACTGCTCTTACATTAAACCACTTGAACCCTAGCATCCCTACTCTGGGAGGAACATTTGCAGGGATGTGCACAGATAGACTCTAGTTTGTGATAGAGCACCTGCCCTTTGCCCTCTTGACCAGAAGTTCCCTTTTGAAAGGGAAAAAAAGTTTGGGGGTCTGGGACCCCTAGGGGGTCCTCAGAGTTACTACAGGGGGTCCGCCAAATCTTTATGTGATATGATTTTTCTTTTTATCATAACCACTCGAAACCTAGCATCCCTTTTCTGAGGAGAACTTTAGCCAAAAATAGCAGATCTAGATCTGTAGATCGGCTATTTTTGGCAAAGAGGTATAGGTGTAGAGGGAAAAAAGAGCAGACCTAGTAAACAAAAAAAAGGATAATTTACTTGAGCACCTGCACCTCAAAATGTGTGTCTGTGCACGCCACTGAACATTTGCCCGAAAATAGCAGATCTACAAGCAAAAATAGCAGATCTACAAGCTCACAACGCGTCGCAGGCACCTTGTGAGCTTGTAGATCTGCTATTTTTATTTGAATTCTTGTAGATCTGCTATTTTTGGCACAGAGTTTGGTGTATAGAAGGGAAAAAAGATCAGTTAGTTAAATCAGGGGTCTTCAACGTTTTCAGGCCAGGGACCCCCTAGCTGAGAGAGAGATGAAGCAGGGACCCCCTCTATATAACTTTCTTTTTTTAATTAGGTCTGCTCTTTTCCCCCTCTACACCTATACCTCTTTGCCAAAAATAGCCGATCTACAAGCTCACAACGCCTCGCGCTGCGAGGCGTTGTGAGCTTGTAGATCTGCTATTTTTGGCTAAAGTTCTCCTCAGAAAAGGGATGCTAGGGTTCAAGTGGTTAATGTAAAAAATATATATCCTATCACACAAAGATTTGGCGGACACCCTGTAGTAACTCTGAGGACCCCCTAGGGGTCCCGGACCCCCTGTTGAAGACCCCTGAGTTTAATAGATCAGTTAGGTTAACACAGACTCTGTTCAAGGCATGAATACTATTCTGTACAGTAGCACACACACACACACACACACACACACACACACACACACACACACACACACACACACACACACACACACACACACACACACACACACAGACACACACACACACACACACACACACACACACACACACACACACACACACACACACACACACACACACACACACACACACACACACACACACACAGTGGCATGTAGATAAACTGGTTTTGAACAGACCAGAGGGCTGTTATGAAACAAACAGAAATACTTCCCTGTCTGTTTCCTCTAAACAATAGAATGTTAGAAATGTCTCCACGACTACAGAGCTTCTTTTAATGATAATAAAACATTAATATAACAACAACAAAATATACTTGTATATAAAAAAGAACTGAATGAATTTTATACATTTGAAAACATGTGAAACAGCACATTCTGCGTAGTACTTTTACTTTACTTTTGATACTTTAAGTACATTTTGATACCATTACTTTTGTACTTTTACTGGAGTACATTTTTTATTTAACCACTTCAGCCCTGTGCATACTTTGGCTATTTCTACATGCTTCCTCTTGAGTTGAGCAACACTGTAGCTATGTGTGCGTGTGCGTGTGTGTGTGTGTGTGTGTGTGTGTGTGTGTGTGTGTGTGTGTGTGTGTGTGTGTGTGTGTGTGTGTGTGTGTGTGTGCGTGCGTGCGTGCGTGCGTGTGTGTGTGTGTGTGTGTGTGTGTGTGCGCGTGCGTGCGTGCGTGCGTGTGTATATGTGTGTGTGACGTGTATACATTAGTACAGGTACGTGAGTCACGTGTCTTGGTATGTAGCCTACGTGCATGTTTACATGTGCAGGTACACGTGTGTGTGTGTGTGTGTGTGTGTGTGTGTGTGTGTGTGTGTGTGTGTGTGTGTGTGTGTGTGTGTGTGTGTGTGTGTGTGTGTGTGTGTGTGTGTGTGTGTGTGTGTGTGTGTGTGTGTGTGTGTATGTGAGAGCCGGCTTCAGGCTGACGCCATCTTAGCCCCGCCCCCATGACAACACACCATTACTGTCTGTTTGAATGACCAGCTTTATTAGTTAGTTTTACATTGACATACTGTGAGTACATGTACTCTACATAAACATATTACATATTACATGTCCAGTGGTGGATTCATCTGCTATTCAAAAATAGCAGATCTACAAGCTTGTGAACTATTTTTCCAAAATCTTCTCTTCTGGGGGTCCCTGGCACAAAACGGATGGGGGTCCGCGGCCAAATACCTATGAATTTGGGGGTCCTTGACCTAAGACCTGAGATAACGTACTCCGGGTGGAGCATTCGCCGTAAATAGCAGATCTACAAGCTTCACAACGCGTCACAGCATTTATTTTGCCAGAGAGGTTTGGTGTGTAGAGGGTAAAAAGAACAGACCAAGTACTGAGCCAAAGGTCAAGTTTACTAAGTATTGAGTACTTTTACTTTACTGGAGAATTTCCAATTAACTATACTTTTACTTCTACTCCACTACATCTCAGAGGCAAATATTGTACTTTTACTCCAATTATTTGAAATCATTAGTTACTAGTTACTTTGCAAATATAAATTATTACAGTATAAAACTTACATTAACCACTTTAGCCCTATATAGGCTATTTGAAAATAGCAGATTTACAAGCTCACAACGCGTCGCAATGCGACGCGTTGTGAGCTTGTAGATCTGCTATTTTCAAATATTTTAGTACTTTTACTTTTGGTACTTTAAGTATATTTTGATACCAATACTTTTGTACTTTTACTCAAGTAGAATTTTGAACACAGGCCTTTCACTTGTAACAGAGTATTCGTATAGTATGGTTTGGATACTTTTATTTAAGTAAAACATTTGAGAACTTTTTCCACCACTCTTTACATCTAAACTTCTGACTTGAATGTGGGGGTCCATCTTCTGACATATTTAGGAACCCTGGCTGGTGAACCCTGCACATTAAAACCTGTTCCAAAAGGACACTGTTGTGTTGACATGGAGCCTCCATGCAGGTGACGTGTTGTGAGCTTGTAGATCTGCTATTTAGTTCATCTCACATCCTTATAAGATGAGTATAAAGCAGAGATGAAGTGGTTAAATGCAGAAGACAATTCCTGGGTATTTAAACATGTATTAGTGAAACTAAATGTAAACAACAGCTCCACCTGCTGGTAGAGGCTATAAGAGCACCACTGTGTTACTGTGTTTAGAATGAGGCTCTAAAAGGACAATTAATCAGTGGTGTAAAGTAACTGAGTACATTTACTCAAGTATTGTGCTTACAATTTTGAGGTATTTTCTTTACGTTACTGGAGTATTTCCAGTTTTCAGTACTTTTACCTCTACTCCACTACATCTCAGAGGCAAATATTGTACTTTTACTCCACTACAATTATTTGAAAACTTTAGTTAGTTACTTTGCAGATATGAATTATTGTCCATATGTATTATTTGTATGTTTGGTAGTGAATGAATCCCCTAATTCATCATCATACAACAGCGTCGCACAAAATGTAGTGAAGATAACAGATTTACAAGCTCAGTGTGTATTGTCTTCTAACTCATTGGTTCTCAAAGTGGGGTCCGGGGACCCCCAGGGGTACTTGAGGGGGTTCCAGGGGGTCCCCAGCTAAATGATGGATAGGAACCATATGGACCCTTATGGTTCTGTAACTCTGAGAGTGTACAAATGGAACCAAATGGACCCGTTAGGGTCCATTTGGTTCCATTTGTACACTCTCAGAGTTAAATTAACATTGATTTTACAATATGAATTGGGGTCCCAGAGATAGAAATGCCATTAAATGGGGGTCCGTAGCCCTAATGCATGTTAAACTGGGGGTCCTTGAAATTAAAATGATTGAGAATCACTGCTAGAGCCGTAAAAATCTTCTCTTATGGGGGTCCCTGGCTTATCTTTTCAAATGGGGGTCCGCGGGCTAATAAGTGTCCATTTGGGGGTCCTTGACATGAAAAAGTTTGAGAACCACTGCTCTAACTGTGTGTCATGTATTAATGAACCAACAGACTCCGTTCATCTGTTTGTATTCAAAGGTCGCCCTCATGTGGACAAAATGAATCACTACAAGTGGAATTGGTTGGATACTTTATTTATTAGCAGTTTAAGAACCAGATGATGTAATATATGGCGCTAGTTTCTACAATATAAGC
>NC_139960.1:584887-589887 GCF_963454915.1 Gymnoscopelus microlampas
ATTAACACAGTTTAGGCATAAGGCATCCATGCAATGAATATATGAAACAATATGGTGGAGGATCGCTCTGATCTCCCTCATCGCCACTGATTCTCTTATGGACTGTCCGGTGATGATGGAGGGGTAGGTGAATTCCCCCTTCCTGGAGTGGAAGGCACGTAGACCAGGGAATGATGCAACCTGGTGATGATGCGGCCTGGTGATTGTGGTCGTTGCAACATCAACCTTCTCAGCTGCTGCTGTTGGGGTGTCGCCTCTGGACCCTGTTCTAACTCCACCTCCCTGTGCTCCTCACTCCCCTGCTGCAACTCCTCTATGGCACTCTCCTCATCACTGCTTAACACTATCACAGCATCTCTGTTCCTAGCGTCTGATTCCATCCTGTCTTCATCATCGCTGATTTCTATCACTACCCTCTGACGCTCTCTCTCTCTCTCATTGTTTCTCCTAATTCCTCGATATTCCTCTCCACATTTTCTCTTTCTGCATTAAGATTGGCGATCGTTTCTCCTAGTTCCTCGATATTTCTCTCTACATTTGCTCTTTCCGCATTAAGAGAGGCGATTGCTAGTCCACCATTTATGGTGGCCAACACATTTTCTAATATCTGCTCATCTCTTAGGGTCATTTCTGAAGGCCCCTGAGCTGCAGAGTTGGTCCTGCTCTATTACGGGGCATAGCGCCATCTGAGGGCCCTTGAGCCGCTGAGCTGGGCCCTCCTTGACTGTTATGGGGCATAGTGCCATATGAAGGCCCCTGAGGTGTCGGTACCACATAAACTACTTGTTCGGCTTCTGTCAGCCGCGTATCTCGATTCATGCAAACAACTGCCCTCCGGGCGACAACACACACACACACACACACACACACACACACACACACACACACACACACAGTACATAGAAAACATACATTTGGTTCCATGTGTACACTCTCAGAGTCACAGACCTGTAAGGGTCCATTTGCAAACCCCTTAAGTCACTCTAGATCATACTTGGGCAACTGGCGGCCCGGGGGCCACATGCGGCCCCCACCTTCACTTAATGTGGCCCCCACCTTCACTTAATGTGGCCCCCACCCACCCACAGGTTAATATCAGAATAGTGATATATTATTGATTTCAGCTGTTATGATTCAGAACATGTAAACATGACCCGCTTTAATGACTTCAGTCTATATTAGTAACTTAATGACTAGTATTAACATTCTATTGTCTTTTTTATGTCCAATGTATTTATATTTAAGTTCATAAAGTTAACATAAGTATAACTTTTCAGGATTCCAATTCAAAAATAGCAACACAAAATGCAGGATTCCAATAGCAAAAAATAGCAGATCTACAAGCTCAAAACGCATCGTACTGCGACGCGTTTTGAGCTTGTAGATCTGCTACTTTTGCTACTTTTGTGTGACATAGAATGCCTGCCCGACAGTATAATTAACGTGTCCCTCTGGAGTGAGTGTGTAAATATAGCGGTCCTCTACATCATCAAAGTTGTATCAGCCCTGGTCTAGATAAAGAGCATCTGATAACATCTGATAACATCTGATAACATCTGATAACATCTGATAACATCTGATAACATCTGATAACATCTGATAACATCTGATAACTCTACAAGCTGAAAACTCACCTCTTCAGTAAACACTACCCTTCCTCTCTGCCTGGCCTACTTGTTGTTAACTAGTTGTACGAACGCTTGTTTTATTGTTTTATTGGATCTTGTTTAGTCGATACACTTATTTGTTTTATCTCGTGCTCATTTGATTTTGCTATTTTGTCTCATCTGTTTAAGACAGTAGGTAGCTGATATATGTCTCTTTTATCTTAGCACTAGGTATACTCTTAGTTGTTTGTTTTAGAAGAAAATGCACTTCAGACTTCTTGTGATTTGTAGTTTTCGTTCCCTACCTATGTTAAATGTACTTATTGTAAGTCTCTTTGGATAAAAGCGTCTGCTAAATGACTGTAATGTAATGCAGGGGTCTTCAACAGGGGGTCCAGGACCCCTAGGGGGGTCCTCAGAGCTACTATAGGGGGTCCGCCAAATCTTTGTGTGATATGATTTCGTTATTTTACATTAACCACTTGAACCCTAGAATTCCTTTTCTGAGGGGAACATTAGCCGAAAATAGCAGATCTACAAGCTCTCAACGCCTCGTGCTGCGAGGCGTTGATTGATTGATTGATTGATTGATGTACTTTATTTAGTAAGACATGAGAACAACAGTACATGGAAGTACAAATTCACAATACAAGGTCTACTAAACTGGAAGACTCATAAAAGCACAGAGCTTGTTTCAAATGAGTTCCCCATGCACTCAAATCATGATGACATATAAGAGACAGACAGATATACACAACTACTATAGAATGTCATACAATCAGTTTACAGGTTACTGGTATGAAGAGTGAGAAATATGTACAAAAGGAGAAGGAGAGAGGGGGGGGGGGGGGGGTAGGGGGGTAGGTTAGGTTAGGACTTAGACAGGGGCCATTTTCCAATTGCAGCCTCCTGAAGGTGTATCTTTAGGGCTGTTTTGAAAGAGAGTAGGGTTTTACACTCCTTTACTCCTTTTGGTAGGGCGTTCCACATTTTTGATGAATAGCATGAGAACGAGTTACTTCCCTTTGTTGAGCCAAAAAAGGGTTGGACAAGGTTTGTGGAGCTGCCTCTGGTATTGTGATCGTGGACATCATTAACATTTTGGAAGTATTTTGACAAATACAGGGGGATCCCAATGTTGTGATATATCTTGAAGACCAGGCCCATAGCAAGTTGCTGTACTCTGTCCGCAACCCTAAGCCATCCAATCCTATCAAAATGATCAGGGGTTGAGAGCTTGTAGATCGGCTATTTTTGGCAAAGAGGCTATAGGTGTAGAGGGAAAAAAGAGCAGACTAAGTAAAAAAAAAAAAAAAAAGCTTTAACCTGAAACACAATTTTATACAATATAGAGTAGGGGGTCCCTGCTTCATCTCTCTCTCAGCGAGGGGGTCCTTGGCCTGAAAACGTTGAAGACCCCTTATGTACTGTAATGTAATAACTGTGTTCATTGTCCTGTGTGTCCTCAGGTTGTAAATACACATGTCACACAGCCTGTGGGGACAGAGTGACGCTGGACTGTAACCATGGAGCTTCTACTGGCCTGGACCCCGTTCTGAGCCCCCTGAGACAAGACCACCTGAACAACAACAACACACAGCCCTCTGTGAGTACACACACACACACACACACACACACACACACACACACACACACACACACACACGCACACGCACACACAGACGCACACGCACACGCACACGCACACACACACACACACACACACACACACACACACACACACACACACACACACACACACACACACACACACAGTTTCTTTTTAGCTTTTTATGCCTTTATTTATGACTGTAAAGGTGATTATATCATATAAATATATTTATTACACGGCTTGGTTGAATGCTCGATTCTGATTGGTCAGTCATCGGTCATTATTTCTGGATAATGACCGATGAGCTCTATAACGGACCGCTGTGTAATCAGAGACTCAGAACACCTGCTCATATCAACCTGTGCTGCTTGGTTTTATGCTTTATCCAACATGACAGCCATGTAAACAAACAAACAACGTCATTTACAACTAAACGTTGCTCTCAACAATGTTTTTGAAAACATTTGAAGTGAGAAATAGACGATGCAATAACCGAGAAGTCATTCTATTTGATCCACTGCGCTTCCTTGTTTATCGTGGCACAACAACGGGGGAATACCAAAACGCTCGCCCCAAAACACAGTCGCCCCGGGGCAAATCCGGCGGTATTACAGGCAAATCGGCAGTAAATAGAATGGGGGGCGAGTGTGTTTTGGGGCGAGTTTTTTTCCATTTCGTCATTTGTTTTTGCGAGGCGAACTTGTCCGCCCAGCCCAATACTTATGGAATACTTTCATTGCCGTAAGCAAGGAAATACTTCGTTTTGTTGTTACTTTTGGGTAAATGTATTTATGTATTTATTTATTAATTTATTATTTATTAAGTAGCCCCTTCAGGGCGATTAACCACCTCGGCTGCGCCTCGGTGGTTAATCGCCCTGTCGGGCTTTAAATTTCAATAATGACTACCTCCCCATGCATTATCCCTTGCATAAATGATGTTATTTATCAATAACAGTATTGTTTGTATCCCTTACTGAGATCAAACAGTTGGTAATAATGTCCTCATAAACTGCTACAGTGTCTGAGTCAGGTGGAACCCAGAGCTCCACTTTGTTAGACAGAGCTTTCCAAGCATTGTTCACATTATCTACATTAAAGTTTAACGTTGGCAGTTACAACATTTTTTAACTCTAAAACTGACAGAATGTTTTTATAAAGCTGTGTTGAGTTCTGCTGTTGTAGCCTACTGGAAGACAGGTGTAATGACCTGAACGTTCCACAAGAGGGCAGCCTGACACTAGTATGAACCAACAGAGAGCACTTTCACACTGTTCTTACCTTTCCTTGAGTTTTGAGAACAAATTGTCTTTGTTGCTTGTTAGCTGATATATTGCACTTACCTTAGCACTAGGTAGGTTCTTGCCTATCTATGTTGAATGCACTTATTGTAAGTCTCTTTGGATAAAAGTGTCTGCTAAATGACTGTAATGTAATTGTAGTGGAGTAAAAATACAATATTTGTATTTTTTTTTTATACAATACATCTCCTCTGAGATATAGTGGAGTAGAAGTAAAAGTACTGAAAATTGGAAATACTCCAGTAAAGTAGAAAATACCTAAAAATTGTACAGTAAAAAGTACAGCACTTGAGTAAATGTACTTAGTTACTTTACACCACTGCTTACACCACTGCTTCCCAACTCTGAGGACCCTCTAAAACATAGAATTTAGTTCTGCCTGCCTGCCTGCCTGCCTGCCTGTCTGTCTGTCTGTCTGTCTGTCTGTCTGTCTGTCTGTCTGTCTGTCTGTCTGTCTGTCTGTCTGCCAGCCTGCCTGTCT
>NC_139960.1:592387-602387 GCF_963454915.1 Gymnoscopelus microlampas
CACACACACACACACACACACACACACACACACACACACACACACACACACACACACACACAGGGCAGTCCATCCTGTAGAGTAAGGGTTCCCAAACTTTTCAGACCGCGACCTCTCTAAAGAATCATATTTAGGAGTTAGGACAACACGTCGCGCTGTGACACGTTGTGAGCTTGTAGATCTGCTATTTTCAGAGTGCGACACCCGAGTGCAACCAAACATAAAATGACTTGTCTTTTAGTTCTACTGGATCTCTTCTCCACTAGATCCTCACTGACATTTTAGGTTAGTTTTTATTTGTTGATGAAATTGTTAATATATTTAGTCTTAGTTTTAGTCATCATAGCTTAGTTTATATTTAGTTTTCCTCAGTGAAAAAAATACAGTAACAAGTACAGTATCAACTAAGTATTAATAACATTATAACCTCGGATAAGATATATATATATTTTATTAAAATCAGTTTAGTGTGAAACAGTTCCAAAGGTTATGAAAGAATAAAGACTTGATGTAAGGCTGTGTGTGTGTGTGTGTGTGTGTGTGTGTGTGTGTGTGTGTGTGTGTGTGTGTGTGTGTGTGTGTGTGTGTGTGTGTGTGTGTGTGTGTGTGTGTGTGTGTGTGTGTGTGTGTGTGTGTGTGTGTGTGTGTGTGTGTGTGTTATCTTGCTAACCTGCTATCTGGGACTCAGATCGTCTGACTGGATAAGATTCAAGGTAACAGGAAGCGAACACACACACACACACACACACACACACACACACACACACACACACACACACACACACACACACACACACACACAAGGTGGTGGCTTGGCCGTCCCAGCTGTGGGATGTTATTTTTAGTTTGTGTTTCTCCCTGGGTTTAAAGTGTTACTCTGCAGTAAACCGTACTGGATCTGTGTGTGTGTGTGTGTGTGTGTGTGTGTGTGTGTGTGTGTGTGTGTGTGTGTGTGTGTGTGTGTGTGTGTGTGTGTGTGTGTGTGTGTGTGTGTGTGTGTGTGTGTGTGTGTGTGTGTGTGTGTGTGTGTGTGTGTGTGTGTGTGTGTGTGTGTGTGTGTGTTTGTATAGAATATGATGTTTTAACTTATGGTTAAAAACATATTTTTAGACATACGTTTAGAATTAGAAAACAGATTGAGGTTAGTGTTAGGATTAGAATTTAGGTTTAGGGATTAGAGATAGAGTTATGCCTGATAATTTATGCTTAATTGCGCCCTAGTGCCGTGCTCCGAAAAATTGCCGATCTACAAGCTCACAACGTGTCCTATGCTGTGAGCTTGTAGATCGGCTATTTTTTTTTGCTTTTAGGCTTAGGGTAAAAAAGAGGTCTTTACGTGCTGTACCATCTAGGATTGCTTAAAAATGTAGAATAATTTGTAGAAAATATGTTTTTTCATGCATGCTACTGTGATGTGTTGTGCAAATGAATGGGCTGATGTGTGTTTGGCACGCACACACGCACACACACACACACACACACACACACACACACACACACACACACACACACACACACACACACACACACACACACACACACACACACACACACACACACACACACACACACACACACACACACACACACACAGGCAGGCACAGGCAGGCACACACACACCCAATGTAGAAAGTTCAATAACAAACCAGCTGAAATCTGAAGAGTGTGCGGTTTAGGTTGTGACAGTAAAACACTCTTTATTACAACATACGTTCTGCCTTTCTCTCTCTCTCTCTCTCTCTCTCTCTCTCTCTCTCTCTCTCTCTCTCTCTCTCTCTCTCTCCCCAGCACTGAGAGATCTCATTGGTTGGCTCCTATGAGCAGTGACATAAGAAAAGATATTAAACGCCACCACACTGTAAAGACATTCATAAAACGACTGCAGTAGTATTTAATAACCACACAGTAAAAACATTCATAAAACGACTGCAGTAGTATTTAATAACCACACAGTAAAAACATTCATAAAACGACTGCAGTAGTATTTAATAACCACACAGTAAAAACATTCATAAAACGACTGCAGTAGTATTTAATAACCACATAAAGTAGTGGAGACATTCATCTACACTAGCCTGGAAACCAGACCACTCTGCCTGTGCAATATATATATATGTATATTTTTAAATAGTCCTCTGCAGATTAGGTCTGTCCCGCTCGGTTGTGATGGGGTTTTCCCCCAAAAAACATTATAAACACGATCCTGTTGTTCTGCTGAGATCAAATGAACCCTCACAGTGAAACCAGACCCTCCCCCAAACTCACAGTTTTGACTTTTTGACACTGACACACGATCTCACCTACACCAGCGGTTCTCAACCAGCGGGTTGGAGCCCCCAGGGGGGTCCCCACATGATTCTGGAGGGGTCCCATGCAGATGACAGTGAAGTGACTATTTAATATACTGAAAAGAAATATCTTCACTGCATCAAAGGTAATCTTATAAAAACAGTCAACCATTGTGAAAAATAGCAGATTTACAAGCTCACAACGCCTCGCATCGCGAGGCGTTGTGAGCTTGTAGATCTGCTATTTTCACAATATTAAAAAAAATCACTGTCAAATACATATCAACCAATCAATACCCTGTAAGGGTCCATGTGTGGACCCTTACAGGTCCCAGAAGCAGACATTGAGAAGCACTTCTCTCTACACAACAATAGTTTTCTCTCTCTCTCTGTAATGTGAGAGCGCTCTGCCGTAACCGTAACCCTCGGCAACCGGTGATGTCATCATGTGTCCTCTGATGGCTCCGTCTGATTGGCTGCTCACACATGTCAGTCAGGTCAGGTGAGCTCACCTCTGTGCTCACTGCATTCCAGAGGTGTAAAGTAACTAAGTACATTTACTCAAGTACTGTACTTAACTAAAGTTCTCCTCAAAATAGAGATGCTAGGGTTCAAGTGATTCATGTAAAAACAATTATCCTATCACACAACTGATTAGACAGAAGGACAGACAGACAGACAGACAGACAGACAGACAGACAGACAGACAGACAGACAGACAGACAGACAGACAGACAGACAGACAGACAGACAGACAGACAGACAGACAGGTAGTATCAGTAATTCTCAAAACTTCTTCATTTCCAGGGACCCCCAGTTTGATGTATTAAGCCAACTGACCCCCAATTAATATAACTCCACTAAAATCCTATGATATTTATAGTTGACTAAAACTAGACTATATTTAAATCTAAATGGTTGTCATAATGAACACTCACTGTACTTTGTAAGTCACTCTGGATAAGAGTGCATAGTTAAATTGTAATTGTACATTATTGTACATTTATTCATGTGTTTATGAGATGGCAGAATGTCCAATAACGATGTGTCTTCATTGTCTCATTTACAGTACATAGACAGTTAGATAATTATACCTTTATTAATGAGGAGGAACATTCATAGCAGAGAGGATGAGATGAAACACGAGCATATAGGGTTAGTTTAAAAAAAGTTTATATATATATATATATATATATATATATATATAAAAATATATATATACACACACACACACACACACACACACACACACACACACACACACACACACACACACACACACACACACACACACACACACACACACACACACACACACTGTAGCAGCTTGTCATTAATAATCAAGCAACATTAGTCACCAATTAAATCCTCTTTCTCGTCCTTGGTGTGGTGGGTTCTCCACGCTCGCTGATTGGACGGCAGCAGAACGGGGGGGGGCGGGTGGGGGCGTGGTCTGACTGTAATCTGGGCAGCAGGCTGTCAGACAGAGAGGGACATGTGTTGCCATGTCCGCTTACTATAAGCGACTTTGGGCTTGTTTTTCTGTAAAGTTGCTTGTAAATATTGGCAGTATTTACCAACATTTCTTTTTCAAGATTTAAAAAATAAATATCAGTCCTACGAGCTTGAGATCTGCTATTTTCAAATGGCCGATGTATACAGTTACAGTACATAGGTGTAAACTGCTCATGTGTTCAAAATGTTACTTGAGTAAAAGTACACAAGTATTGCCATCAAATAATACACTTAAAGTACCAAAAGTAAAAGAACACAAGTGTTTGAAAATAGCAGATCTACAAGCTGTAGTGAGCTTGTAGATCTGCCTATAGGTATAAAATAGGGCTGCAGTGGTTAATGTATGTTTCGTAATATAATAATTTATATCTGAAGTTTTCAAATAATTGTAGTGGAGTGAAAGTATAATATTTGCCTCTGAGATGTAGTGGAGTAGAAGTAACAGTACTGAAAACTGGAAATACTCCAGTAAAGTAAAAACTTTATATTTACCTACAAACTTTACACCGCTGGTGTCTTCTTTTCCCAGAGCCATGTTGCTTGTTTTTCTCACAATCTGGCAACACTGGAGAGAGACTCAAACACAGCGAGAGAGAGAGAGAGCGCTCGAGCTGTTTTCTCTAAACTTGACTTTAAAGTCATTTATCTTTCTTTATGAACTCTGTGACAACATAGACTTTATCTTTACTTAAATAACACGCTTTTAGGTCGTTAAAGCACGTGTTTTGTGCTGTTTTAAAGCACTTTAAAGCACTTTAAAGCACATCAACCCGTCGCCATGTGGGAAGAAGAAGTACAGTATTCTGACGGAGAGAAGGAATGATTCAGGAAGGAAATTAAATCTGTTTCTAAACTAAATAAAGCTTTAATAAAGCTCTGAGGAAGACTTTAAGAGACTTTAAGAGGCTTTAACCTTTAATATAGTTTATTAGTGTTCAGGTTTAAACTGTTTGAAACGGTTTTTATTTTTAAAACCATTTTTTTTTCACGGAATGTTTTGGACTTTTTGAATGGACCGTGATGACGTCACAGCGACCTGCGCTCGTTTTCCTGGAGGGCTCAGGGTTTAAATTAGACCCGAGCTGGTTTTAAAAGGTGTTTTTTTGGACCCTAGTTGGCTTTGAAAGGAGTATTTTTTTGGACCATACTTTGTTTTAAAGAGGGTTTTTCTTCATGGGTGTTTAAGGGTGTAAATTGGACCATCAGTAGTCAGGTTGATGGATGTTTCGGGGTGTAAATTGGACCATCAGTGGGGTTCCAGTATGAGCAGTGGGTACAGCAGTCTGGAGGAAGACTCTGAAGACTTCTTCTTCACAGCAAGAACCTCTTTCTACAAGAACCCTGCAGGAAGACCCCTCCACAAGGTAACATTAACACCCTTTATTAACCTATAAGGTAACATTTACACCCTTTATTAACCTATAAGGTAACATTAACACCCTTTATTTACCTATAAGGTAACATTTACACCCTTTATTTACCTATAAGGTAACATTTACACCCTTTATTTACCTTTAAGGTAACATTTACACCCTTTATTTACCTTTAAGGTAACATTTACACCCTTTATTTACCTTTTAAGGTCAAATACACACCCTTTATTTACATATAACCCACCTTAACCCCCCACAAGGTAAAATAAACACTGTTCCTGTACCTATAACCCACCCATAAGGTAACATTAACACCCTAATCCACTCAATACAATTAGAAGGATGTTTGTTGTCACAATGAGACAATATGTTTATATGGAATATGGTCAATAAACATGGATTACTGATCAGGACTATCACACAGCCTGTGTGTGTGTGTGTGTGTGTGTGTGTGTGTGTGTGTGTGTGAAACTACTTAGAAGGCAAGCAGTTGAAGTGACAGATATGTGAATATCTGTCAGTATATATACATTAACATTGGTTTTACAATGTGAATCGGGGTCCCAGAGATATAAATGCCATTAAATGGGGGTCCGTAGCCTCTAATGCATGTCAAACCGGGGGGTCCTTGAAATTAAAAATGGTTGAGAATCACTGCTAGAGAGCCGTAAAAACCTTCTCTTATGGGGGGTCCCTGGCTTATATTTTCAAATGGGGGTCCGCGGGCTAATAAGTGTCAATTAGGGGGTCCTTGACATGAAAAAGTTTGAGAACCCACTGTTCTAAATCAATTAGTTCTCACACTTTTCACCGTTTTTCAAAAAAACAGATGTTGGAGCTTGTACATCTGTTATTTTTTGAATAGCCAACGTATATTAAAATGTAAACATGACACAGAGTTAGTGGTTTAGTGGAAACGTGAGCTGCATCACACAGTCTGTCTGTTGTCATGGAGACAGTGTTACATTACCAACATCAAACACCAAGGTCTGCCTCTGACACACAAAACACCAACTATGAAGGTGACAACACAGAAGGTGTAGATCAGAACAGGGGTCTTCAACAGGGGGTCCGGGACCCCTAGGGGGTCCTCAGAGTTACTACAGGGGGGCCGCCAAAATCTCTCTGTGTTTGTGTGTGTTTTTACAATCAGAAGTTATTGTCTCGTCACAGGTTCTCAGGAGTAAAGAATTGGAAGAAATGATTGTTTTTGTTTTGCGCGTAGTATCGTTTAAAGGAGTAGTTCACCCAAAAAATGACTTCATTTTCTGTCAATTACACACCCCATGAAGCATGGTTTTCTGAGACGATAATTTGATGACTGGCAGAAAGATGCTAATGTCTCCCCGGTATAGGAGACACAAAGGAGACTCTTTGTGTCTCCTACCGGATATATACCCGCTCGTCAAATTATTATTGTCTCAAAAACAAAAACGATCTCCATGAAGTCAAGACTCCATGGGGTGAGTGTTTGATGGAAAATAAGTCATTTTTTTGGGTGAACTATCCCTTTAATTTGTAGTTTTCCTGGAGTAGAGGGAGTGATATAGATTAAAAGCAGGAGAGAGAGAGAGAGTGAGAGAAGAAACAGACCGATAGAAAGAAGGTCCAATAATTAAAAGGCTATAATTATACACACAGCATAGTGTATGTAGTGAGTGTTTCATGATGTTTAGAACATGGTCGTCCTATGCAGCCTTTATGTGTGCTGTTTATATAACTGTTTAACATGAGGCCGTTCTATCAATCACATGATGTACGTGATTTAGTGATTAGGACTTTAACCTTAAGACCGGGAACGCATCTGTGTCTCTTTAGATTTCTTTTTGGCTATTCAGAAATAGCAGATCTACAAGCTCATAGCGCGGCACCGAGTGCCGCGCTATGAGCTTGTAGATCTGCTATTTTTGAAAAATCTTGAGGAGAGATTTTTTTTTTTTTTTTTAAACGTTTAGGATTTAGAAAACATTTTTAAGAATGGCCTCTCAGGTCTTAATGGGTTAATGAGACAGGGCGTGTCTGACGTTTCCTCCACTTAACACACCTCTGAGGTCGGCCATGACACCCATGACCCCATGACCCCATGAGCCATTCAAACTGCATTATAAAACACAGTGGCCCTCATTTATCAACGCAGCGTATAAACCGCCGTATATTTTTCCATATATTCGGCGTACACCAACGTCGAAGTCACATTTATCAACGCATCCTACACAGCTGATCCGAGCTTACACTTGGTCCCAGCGTTGATAAATGTCACGGCTGAAACGAGCGTCATTTAAATAACACGCCCCATAAATATTCTCAAAACGCCCCGATTTTACGACATGAAGACGAACCAGAATACGACCAAAGACATGAAAAGCCAATAAGAAACAGCCCCCCCCCCCCCCCCCCCCCCGCTGGCCTTGCCGCACACGCACACGCCTCTCTCGCTCGCTCTCTCTCTCTCTCTCTCACACACACACACACACACACACACACACACACACGCCCGTAGCGTATTGTCACGTAGGCTTGTAGCCTACATGAATGACATATTATGATACCAATCACATCGGCATGAATGGAATACTTTTGTAGATTAATGTATTTAACCCATACCGAGCAGTGCACGTTCGAGTTACACTAAAATAAAGCCGTCATGTAGGCTATTCCCATTTCCCAGTGAGACTCGGACCGTCGGACGGGCGAGTCCCGTCCCGCTCCGCATTAATGAGAGATAGCCTGGAGAGAACATTAATGAATGAAGGCTGGTGTGTGTTGGACCATGGGTTAAATGTCTGATCTCCCGGTGGCCATGAAAATATAACAGCAGCGCCGCCTGTTAGACCGGTGCTCGCGCAGAAGAGTGCTCTCGCAGAAAGCGCCCGTATATTTTGAAAATAGCAGATCTACAAGCTCACAACGCGTTGCTGGCTTGTGAGCTTGTAGATCTGCTATTTTCAATACAGACAGATCTACAATCTTATCTGAATGACTGTTAAAGCAGTTTGTTTAAATTACTTTATAAAATGTTATATTTTCACAGGGATTATTTATTAGTGTAGATATACAGATTTATGAGTGGATTAGGTGTCCAATGCCTCTCAGACAGTCAAACAATGCTGCTCCGCAGGTCTAGGATGGAATAAATGGGCGCAGCCAACGTCAACAACTGGTCCCGACCAGACGTGAGATCTCAGCGTACCGTAGGATAAAGCCCACGTCAGGATATATTGATAAATGCCGAAAATTGCGGTGATCTCGCCGTACGCCCATTATTTGGTCTGCACCGCGTTGATAAATGAGGGCCAGTGTGAGGCCAGAGGGTTTTTAACACAGACATATAAAGGTAGGTTTTATTTATGACCATTATTTTATACGTTTGGCTATTTTTGAAAAATCTTGAACTTTTGTGCAAATCTTTGAATACATATATATATATACATTTTTTTTACAACATTTCTAACTCTTTAACTTAGCTTCTAGGGGGTCCCTGGAACAACATATTTTGATGGGGGTCAGCGGCCAAAAACATAATTTGGGGGGTCCTTGACATGAAAAGGTTTGAGCATCACTGATAGAGCAACCATAGTTTATCAGACAAAATGAAGACATTTGACAGTTACAAATGTACAAAAATATGTATATATTCAAAGATTTGCACACATTTTCACGATTTGTTTAAAAAATAGCAGATCTACAAGCTCATAGTGCGGCACTTGTAACTCTGAGAGTGAAACCTGAGGTTCCTGGTTCCTCTAGTCAACAGTGTTATTGTGTCATATCATGTGGTTATAGAAAGTAGAGCGTTAAACACATTAACAGGATTAAAGCATCCATTCATGGAGTTCAAACCCAACACACTGTGGAACTCTGAAACTATGACTCTGTGTTCACATCCTTCATTAACCTCTTCATCCACATATACGTCAGTCTGAAAGATTGCAGATCTATTCTGCCAGCCCAGAATGTGTCACAACACAACGCTGGTGCATGTTGTGGGCTTGTAGATCGGCTATCGTTTTTATTGAAGTACAGAAGCCAAGTCAGGTCCAATTTACTGAATGTCTCGAGGGTGTTTTAAGGGTTAACCCAATAAGACCTGGAACTGTGTCATTTTTAGATTTGAGCTAAAAAGCATTATTTTACACTTTGGGCTATTCAAAAATAGCAGATCTACAAGCTCATAGCGCGGCACCGAGTGCCGCGCTATGAGCTTGTAGATCTGCTATTTTTGAAAATTCGTGAAAATGTGTGCAAATCTTTGAATATATATATTTCTAAAGCGAACATTTTTAACTCAAATCTTTGCTTCTGGGGGTCCCTGGAACAAGATATTTTGATGGGGGGGGGGCACGGTGGCGCAGTCGGTAGCGCTGTCGCCTCACAGCTAGAAGGTCCTGGGTTCGATTCCCGCCAGGGACGCTGTGGGCGCTGGGGGCGTGTTCTCTCCTCCACGTCATCAGCGCCCATACCCTAGGTGGGGTTGGTGAAAGGGCCTTTCTGTGTGGAGTTTGCATGTTCTCCCCGTGTCTCCTAGGGTAGTTAATACCCTCACAAAAACATGTAGTAATCCTGGTCACTATACTGCCTCCCCCTGGTCAGCCGGGGCGCCTGATGGAGGAGAAGGGAACTGGTTGGAATAACGTGTTCCTTCCACGCACTACGTCCAACCAGGGAAAGACATGTAGAACCGGCTTCAGGTCTCAATGGGTTAAAACTCAGTCACTTATACATTCTCTGACACACACACACACACACACACACACACACACACACACACACACACACACACACACACACACACACACACACACACACACACACACACACACACAC
>NC_139960.1:604887-629887 GCF_963454915.1 Gymnoscopelus microlampas
ACACACACACACACACACACACACACACACACACAGCCATGCTCTCTCGTCCATTCAGTGTGTCTGTCATCCTTTCTCCATTAGAGCTTTTAGGTGTGTGTGTGTGTGTGTGTGTGTGTGTGTGTGTGTGTGTGTGTGTGTGTGTGTGTGTGTGTGTGTGTGTGTGTGTTAATAAGGATGTGTTGACAGCCCTTAAGCTGCCCCCCCCCCATTTTGTGAAAACAAATTGTACACAATGTATCAGACTAGAGGTGAGGGTCGCTGCGCGGCCCTTCTGCCTAGACCAGGGGTCTTCAACAGGGGTCCGGGACCCCTAGGGGGTCCTCAGAGTTACTACAGGGGGTCCGGGACCCCTAGGGGGTCCCCAGAGTTACTACAGGGGGTCCGCCAAATCTTTGTCTGATGTTTTTTTTTTTTAACCTTAACCACTTAAACCCTAGCATCCCTTTTCTGAGGAGAACTTTAGCCAAGATCTGCTATAAAAAAATAGCAGATCTACAAGCTCACAACGCCTCGCGCTGTGAGGCGTTGTGAGCTTGTAGATCTGCTATTTCTTGGCAAAGAGGTATAGGTGTAGAGGGAAAAAAGAGCAGACCACGGCAAGTAAACTAAAAAAGTATAATCTGAAACACAATTTTATACAATATAGAGTAGGGGGTCCCTGCTTCATCTCTCTCTCAGCTAGGGGGTCCTTGGCCTTAAAATGTTGAAGACCCCCTGGTCTAGCCGCTGTGCGGGGGCTCTCTGTAGCAGGCTGTAGACGTTCATTGTAACAGCGGGGCACTGAGGCCAAAACCAAAGCCAAACGTACGAAACCAAACGCTACTTTTGAATAGGCGAATAAATGTTAAAGTGACACAGATGTGTTCCCTGTGTGAATGGATTTAAAGAGTTAGTTTAAGTCAGAGTTGAGGTAAAGTTGTGAGTGAGGGTAGAGTTACACAGCAACAACACCGTGTTCATGTCTGTGTCTGTAGATTATACTGTATACTGACTGTACTGTTCTAGAGATGCATATCACACACACACATACACACACACACGCGTACGTGCGTACGGCATACGCACATACACACAGAGTACAGTAAGTGTACAGTATGCTAGTGGGTGACGTCACCCTACCAGTAGTGTACTGCAGGGTGCAGGGTGCAGGGTGCAGGGTGCAGGGTGCAGGGTGCCAGCAGACACCCTGCACCCTGTCTTTAGCTCTGTGTCACTCACCTACATTCCTGTGCTCTCTCTCACACACACACACACACACACACACACACACACACACACACACACACACACACACACACACACGTCCTTTTGAACAGCTGACATGATTGTTTTTTTCCACAGTTTGTGTCATTCTCTAGGGTTCATAGTGGTTAATATAAAGAACATCCTATCTCACAACGATTTGGCGGACCCCCTGTAGTAGCTCTGAGGACCCCTTAGGGGTCCCGGACCCCCCTGTCAGGGTCCCCACGGTCATGAAATACCTGGAATTGTTTAGACATTTGAAAAATCTTTTTCCAGTCCTGTAAACATATTAGGCTTTGATTTAATTCATGAAAAACATTCTCTAAAACATGTTTAACAGCCAAACTGTGTGATTTCAGCCAATGTTTGCCAGACGTGACAAAAAGAACAGATCTACAAGCTCTCACCGTGCTGCAGTGTGAGTTAGTGTAGTTAGTCAGTCTATGCTTTATTGTTGCTACACTGTCTGTCTTTGGGAGATGATCACATGCCGAGAGTTCCTCCTTTCATTGTGTTTCAGTTCCTGCCTCTCACCAGTCTGTCCTGTTCTCTGTGTGTGTGTGTGTGTGTGTGTGTGTGTGTGTGTGTGTGTGTGTGTGTGTGTGTGTGTGTGTGTGTGTGTGTGTGTGTGTGTGTGTGTGTGTGTGTGTGTGTGTGTGTGTGTGTGTGTGTGTGTGTGTGTGTGTGTGTGTGTGAAGGTTTGTTGTGGTTTGGTTGGTGTTGCTTCAACACCGTTTCCCAAACAGTGGGGCAGGACACCAGAAGTGTCCGGTGACAGGTCTGAACAGGGTCACTCACCCTCTGATGCTCCACTTAGTCTTTACTGGTCACTCCCACATTTTACTCTAGTTTATATTTGCTGCTGAAATTGTCAATATCTTTATTTTTTGTCATGATAGCTTAGTTTATATGTAGTTATTTATGTAGTTATTTATGTAGTTATTTATGTAGTTATTTATGTAGTTATTTATGTAGTTATTTATGTAGTGTATAAAGGCAGTAGACCAGCATGTTAGGTCAGTGGACAGAGTGAACATTGTGGGACAGACAGTATGTTTATAAAGAACTCACTGACATAATGTCCTTATTGAAGTCCTGACAACCTGCCCCCCCCCCCCCCCCCCCCACACCACCACATAACTGGAGGGTGTAATTAAAACCTTTTTAAACACAGAGGAGCTTCTATAAGGCTCTAAATGTCTTCTAACAGACATTAAACCAGGTCTGTGTGGACAGTAACACCTGGTTGCATAAGGATCCTGTTTTCCCCTCTGTCACCCCTCCACACACACACACACACACACACACACACACACACACACACACACACACACACACACACACACACACACACACACACACACACACACTGTAATTAGGCTGAAGGGAAACCATATGGAATGTGAACCTCTTTTTAACCTGATGTTCCCTAAAGCTTGAGCTTTGTCATTATAGGGTTAAAACTATTTTCAAAACCTTCACAAAAAACAGCAGATCTACAAAAAAACAGCAGATCTACAAGCATGTGTTGAGAGGTTTAAGGGAGAGCTGGTGCAGATGACATTTTTAGTGACTGTGGTTTGCGTGCACACGTGTGTGTGTGTGTGTGTGTGTGTGTGTGTGTGTGTGTGTGTGTGTGTGTGTGTGTGTGTGTGTGTGTGTGTGTGTGTGTGTGTGTTAATGTGTAGTGTGTGTTAATAACCACTTCAGTAGGCTCAATAAGAGACAGCAGGTTGGCAGTTTGGCAAAGACAACATTGTGTGTGTGTGTGTGTGTGTGTGTGTGTGTGTGTGTGTTTGTGTGCGTGCGTGCGTGCGTGCGCAGTAGGCAGCCTAATATGTATTTGTTCAAAGTTCCATCTTCTGTTCTTGCTGTTTCCTCTCAGACATGATGTGATTCTCATCAGAGACTCTGGATCGTTTAGCTCTGCCTTCTGACAACTAAAACTAAGGCCATGGTTTAGACAAGGGGTTTTCAACCGGTGGTCCGCGGAGGTATTGCAGGTGGTCCCTGGACATGCATTAAAAACTCTTTTTAACTTTGAATAACTTCCAGGAGTTCTTACTGTATGGTGTGTGTGTGTGTGTGTGTGTGTGTGTGTGTGTGTGTGTGTGTGTGTGTGTGTGTGTGTGTGTGTGTGTGTGTGTGTGTGTGTGTGTGTGTGTGTGTGTGTGTGTGTGTGTGTGTGTGTGTGTGTGTGTGTGTGTGTGTGTGTGTATGATTTCTACATGGCAGTATTGATACTTTTACTTAAGTAAAACATGTGAGTACTTTTTTTCCACCACTGGTATCCTCTAGCCCAGTGGTTCTCAAAGTGGGGTCCGGGGACCCCCAGGGGTCCTCAGAGGGGTCATTTAAAAATAACAGATGCACAAGCTCACAGTGAGCTTGTGCATCTGCTATTTCTGAACATTTTAGAAAACATCTTGAAAGTGTTTCGAAAGGTTTTGAATAATTTAGCATTTTTTAACACAAATGTTCTCCCCTCTGGGGGGTCCCTGGAACAAAACGTGTTCAGATGGGGGTCCGCGGCCAAATCCATATCACTATGGGGGTCCTTGACATGGAAAGGTTTGAGGACCCAGTGATTCACATAGGTTTAGCTCCAGATGAATTCATAGTGGACACAAAGTAGTGAAAATAGCAGATCTACAAGCTCATAACGCATCGTTTCGGCGCCACGTTGTGAGCTTGTATATCTGTTATTTGCACTACTACTTCAACTTTTATCTAAATCTATTTATGGACATTTTTGGACTTTTTAAAAATCTCTTGAAATAATATACTTTATATATGTTTTTAAATGTAGGAAACAGAAAGCTGCCTAGAACAATGAGACTCACTATCTCTGTTTAACACACACACACACACACACACACACACACACACACACACACACACACACACACACACACACACACACACACACACACACACACACACACACACACACACACACACACACACAGGCTGTGTTGTATAACATGATTAGTGAACCTTTGACAGCACCCACCAACGTCATGGAGAGAATGACTGTGTGTGTGTGTGTGTGTGTGTGTGTGTGTGTGTGTGACTCTGTGGTTAGAGAGGCCCTGGTTGTCGGTTTAGATTCCAGACCATGTGTCCAAGTGTCCCTGAGCAAGACTCTAAGGGCTGGTACACACTGCAAGACATTAGGTCCGATATTGCTGTCGCCAACATTTTTTGGCGCTCGCCGACAAAACCTCCCGACCTGACGCAGATCGGCCTTTGATCGGCGAGATAATGCTCTGTGTGTGTGTGAAAGGCTCTGCGACCCGATGTGGCCGCGATTCTCCGCTCTGCGACGGCTTTCCGACCGTTTTCAGATATCTAAATTGTTAGATATTCATCTCTGTCTGGGACAGGACAACAGACAATATCATTCACTATGAACGGGGCTGCGAGCACCTTGCGAGGAGATGCACGCTACAGCCAATGAGAGCACATTACAGCCACCGTGGCTATAGGGAAGCGTCGCTGGACCTGACCACAACAAACAGTCCCTACCGCAATATTACCGTCCAGTCCTCTAATAAGTTAACATTATAAAACAAAATGAGAAAGTGAGCGAGCCTGGTGGGCTGTTTATTTTAGAGGAATTGTACAGAGAGAGAGAGAGAGAGAGAGAGAGAGAGAGAGAGAGAGAGACAGAGAGTGAGAGCGAGCGCTCTCTCTCTCTGTGTGTGTGTGTGTGTGTGTGTGTGTGTGTGTGTCGTTGTCTGTGTTGCCAGATTTTGCGAGAGAAATAAGCAACCAGGTTTGTGAAAACAAGCCCAACAAAAGCGACTATGAGCACTTTAAGCCTATATACAAATACATTGGATACTTGAAAATAGACGATCTACAAGCTCACGTTGTAAATAGGCTATTTTTAAAGAAGACATTTTTTGGGGGGGGGGGGGGTATTTACAAAATCCACACAGATCTTGAATGTGGGTCTATGGCACAACATGTTTTCAGAAGGGGGAGGTCTGCGCCTCTGTGGACAATTAATTACTATTATTAATTTGGGGGTCCTTGCCATGAAAATGTTTGAGAACAACTGGTTCAAACAACATTATCTAACATCTAACTGTATCTGAGCTGTAGAGGCAGAGAGACAGGAGTAATGATGCATCACTGCTGCTGTGTGTGTGTGTGTGTGTGTGTGTGTGTGTGTGTGTGTGTGTGTGTGTGTGTGTGTGTGTGTGTGTGTGTGTGTGTGTGTGTGTGTGTGTGTCCTGCTTGTTGTTAACTAGTTGTACAAACTCTTGTTTTATTATTGTATTGTTTTATTGGATATTGTATATTTTGATACACTTATTTGTTTTATCTCTTGCTCATTAGATTTTCCTATTTGTCTCTTCTGTTTAACCACGACCTGGATCTGTGTCATTTTTAGATTTGAGCTAAAAAGCATTATTTTGCACTTTGGGCTATTCAAAAATAGCAGATCTACAAGCTCATAGCGCGGCACCGAGTGCCGCACTATGAGCTTGTAGATCTGCTATTTTTGAAAAATCGTGAAAATGTGTGCAAATCTTTGAATACATAATTTTTTTAAAGCTAACATTTTTAACTCACATCTTTGCTTCTGGGGGGTCCCTGGAACAACATATTTTGATGGGGGTCTGCGGCCAAATACATGTCATATTGGGGGTCCTTGACGTGAAAAAGATTGAGCACCACTGATATAGAAACATACGTTTTTCAGAAAACTGTTGAGATTTAGGAGACATGTAGAATGGGCTTCACGTCTCATCTGTTTAAGACAGTAGGTAGCTGATATATGTCACTTTTACCTTAGCACTAGGTATACTCTTAGTTACTTGTTTTAGAAGAGAATGCACTTCAGACTTCTGGTGATTAGTAGTGTTGTTCCCTACCTGTGTTGAATGCACTTATTGTAAGTCTCTTTGGATAAAAGTGTCTGCTAAATGAATGTAATGTCCTGGTTTACACCCCCTCCAATCATTATTTAATTAATTATTCATTGATTAATTGATCGATAAAGTAGTAATCAACTATCAATGAATGAATTCATTGATAATTTGCCTCCCTATTCCTTGCTGAGTAATAATACTCAACACGGTTGGTATGTGTATGTATTTCTGTGTGAAATGTGGTAAATAAACCCTTTATCTCTTCTGGTTCACAGAGCATCATATTTACTATAGATTGAAGTCCTTGTGTCTTCACAGACAGACATATTGTAGGTAAACATTGGATCAGTTTGTCCTCCTTAATGTCTTTATATGTAGATCTATATCTGATCCATAAAGTCTTTAAAAGACGTCACCAAACTCAGCTGAACCCTGAAGAGTGTTTATTAAACATCATTATGGTCTTATAAGAGCTTTGTGTTTGTTTATGAATCTACCTGAACATTAACCCTATAAGACCGGGAGAAGCATCTGTGTACATTTTTAGGTTTCTTTGGCTATTCCAAAATAGCAGATCTACAAGCTCATACGAGCTTGTAGATCTGCTATTTTTGAGAAATCGTGAAAATGTGCTGCAAATCTTTGAATATGTATATTTTTTCAAGCGAACATTTTTTAGCTCAAATCTGTGCTTCTGGGGGGTCCCTGGAACTACATATTTTGAGATGGGGGTCCGTGGCCAAATACATATACATTTTTTGGAGTCCTTCACGTGAGAAAGTTTGAAAACCACTGACATAGTAACATGAGTTTTTTAGAGGATTTTAAAAAACTATATTTTTTCTATCTCACAATTTTGTAACCCTTTTCACCCAGTGCAAATTATCTAAGTGATCCTGGGCGCTACACTCCCCCCGCCAGCCTAGGGAGGCCCGAGCCGAGCTCATGCCTCCTTCAATGCATGAGAGCTAACTGACCTTCTTATCACCTGACAGGGGGGAGTTTCCCCGGTAGGACGTAACAACACGTTATTCCAACCAGTTCCTTTCCCCTCCATCAGGCTGTCATGGGGGAGGAGTTTAGTGACCAGGATTACTACATGTTTTTGTGAGGGTACCTACCCTAGGAGACACGGGGAGAACATGCAAACTCCACACAGAGTAGGCCCTTTCACCAACCCCACCTAGGGTATGGGCACTGAGGAAGACATCGTAAAAACAGACATTTTGTGCAATCAGCCCCAGGTCTTAGTGGGTTAAGATTGGTTGTTGGTTAAACATGGTGGTGTGGTTCTCCTGTGTGTTGCATCATCAAACATCTCAATCTGTGTTCAAGTCTCTGCGTGTTGAATGATCTTCATGTTCATTTATACCCAAATCCACTGAACGGAATCCTGTGTCTTTTCCTCTGAGTCATCAAACCATAAACCACTGTGTTTATGAAACAGTTGTACCATGATGAACTCATTACACAATACAACATAAACACTACACACCACCTCTATGGTCCTTTAAAGCAGTGGTTCTCAACCTTTTCAGGCTGCGACCCCCCCAAATAATCACATTTGAACTGGGGACCCCCCACCCTGACAAGCAGTTGGAATTACTAAGTTGACTCAGTTCCACAGATAAATATCTGAAAATAGCTGATCTACACAAAGCCTCACGTTGAGCTTGTAGATCTGCTATTTTATGTTTCCTCTTTCTTATATTATTTTATTTGACAATGTGGCCAATGGTTGACCAGTTTTTGGTCTTTTTTCAATTACATTTTTTTTTGTATTACCTTGAATAGTCGCATGTTGTCATCTGGGTACCCCCCCCAAATCACGTGGGGACCCCTCTGGGGGTCCCGACCCCCAGGTTGAGAACCACTGCTTTAAAGAACACACACATGACCAGACCACCGCTATGGTCCTTTTTAACAGATAAAAGGACCATAACAGTGCTCTGGACGAGTCATGTTATGAGCTTGTAGATCTGCTCTTTTTTTTGAATAGTAAAAAATGACACTGATGTGTTCCCGGATTGCATCTGTGTACATTTTTACATTTATTTTGGCTATTCAAAAATAGCAGATCTACAAGCTCAGAGCGCCGCACTATGAGCTAAAAGTATGTTGCTATATCAGCTATATCCTCCAACTTTTACATATCAAGGACCCCCATCTCAAAATGTGTTGTTCCAGGGACCCCCATCTCAAAATGTGTTGTTCCAGGGACCCCCAGAAGCACAGATAGGAGTTGAAAATGTTTACTGTGTTATTAGCTGGACACACACACACACACACACACACACACACACACACACACACACACACACACACACACACACACACACACACACACACACACACACACAGGCTAAATAAGCTGACACAGTGTTAATGATGTAATGAGTCATCATTTGTTGAGCAACAACGTGTGAGACGAGGACTCTGATTGGTCGGCTCAGTCATGAGGTGTGTGTGTGTGTGTGTGTGTGTGTGTGTGTGTGTGTGTGTGTGTGTGTGTGTGTGTGTGTGACAGAGAGAGAGAGAGTCTTTTTAAAGGGATTTTCCATTGTAGCTGCTGTGGGAGAGCTGGTGGACTGGCATGACATCACACACACACACACACACACACACACACACACACACACACACACACACACACACACACACACACACACACACACACACACACACACACAGGACCTTGACCCTGTGTTACAGTGTGGGAGGAAGCTAAAGAAGGAGTGTCCCTTCCTCTCTCTCTCTCTCGCCTGTAATGTTGTTCTTTATGTCTGTAGGTCTCTCTATCCCCCCCCACACAGGCATAGTGGCCCTTAGGGGTGTGCCGATATATCGTCCCGCGATATATCGCGATACGTTTTCGCGACGATATGTATCGTTTTGGGGAAAAAAAATATCGTTTTTGAAAAAAAAAAAAAAAAAATTTTTTTTTTTTTTTTTTTACAATCATAATAATCAGGCATGCAAACGGCCCCGAAGTGAAAAGAGTGACAACATATTTTTTTTTCGGGTCAGGTGTCATACTATTTGGATTCAAAACGGCTATTGTAGCTGAAAAGCTACAAGTTTGCATGTCTGAATAATAATGCAAAAACAGAATTATTTGTTTGCATTTTCTTTTTTTCTCCTCCATATATTTTCATAATAAAAAAAGTGCGTATCGTATCGTATCGAAATCGTATCGAAGTTGTGAGCCAAATATCGTATCGTATCGTTTGGTGAAATTAGTGTATCGGCACACCCCTAGTGGCCCTCATTTATCAACGCGGTGCAGCCCGAATAATGAGCGTACGGCGTAATCACCACACTTTTCGGCATTTATCAATATATCCTGGCGTGGGCTTCATCCTACGGTACGCTGAGATCTCACGTCTGGTCGAGACCAGTTGTTGACGTTGGCTGAACCCGTTTATTCCATCCTAGACCTGCGGAGCAGCATTGTCTGACTGTCTGACAGGCATCTGGACACATAATCCACTCCTAAATGTGTATATCTACACTAATAAATAATCCCTTTTGAGAATATTTAAGGGCGTGTTATTTAAATGACGCTCGTTTCAGACGTCACATTTATCAACGCTGGGACCAAGTGTACGCTCGGATCAGCTGTGTAGGATGCGTTGATAAATGTGACTTCCACGTTGGTGTACGGCCGAATATATGGAAAAATATACGGCGGTTTATACGCTGCGTTGATAAATGAGGGCCAGTGTTTCCTCTATCAGGCCCCATACAGTCTGTCTGTCTGTCTGTCTGTCTGTCTGTCTGTCTGTCTGTCTGTCTGTCTGTCTGTCTGTCTGTCTGTCTGTCTGTCTCTCTGTCTGTGTTGAGTTGTATCAGTGAACATTAATGATTGACCTGAATTGAATGAATGAAGTATAAAAAGATAATGAATGATCCATTTGCTTCCTTTAGGGCAGTGGTTCTCAAACTTTTTCATGTCAAGGACCCCCAAATGGACACTTATTAGCCCGCGGACCCCCATTTGAAAAGATAAGCCAGGGACCCTCATAAGAGAAGATTTTTATGGCTCTCTAGCAGTGATTCTCAACCATTTTAATTTCAAGGACCCCCAGTTTGACATGCCTTAGAGGCTACGGACCCCCATTTAATGGCATTTCTATCTCTGGGACCCCAATTCATATTGTAAAAGCAATGTTAATTTAACTCTGAGAGTGTACAAATGGAACCAAATGGACCCGTTAGGGTCCATTTGGTTCCATTTGTACACTCTCAGAGTTATAGATAAGGGTCCATTTGGTTCCTGTCCATCATTTAGCTGAGGACCCCCTGGAACCCCCTCAAGTACCCCTGGGGGTCCCCGGACCCCACTTTGAGAACCAACGCTTTAGGGAACTGTATGTTATCATAGCTGAGCAGGTAGACAGGCTGTATGAGCAGGTAGACAGGCTGTGTGAGCAGGTAGACAGGCTGTGTGAGCAGGTAGACAGGCTGTATGAGCAGGTAGACAGGCTGTATGAGCAGGTAGACAGGCTGTGTGAGCAGGTAGACAGGCTGTATGAGCAGGTAGACAGGCTGTGTGAGCGGGTAGACAGGCTGTATGAGCAGGTAGACAGGCTGTATGAGCAGGTAGACAGGCTGTGTGAGCAGGTAGACAGGCTGTATGAGCAGGTAGACAGGCTGTGTGAGCAGGTAGACAGGCTGTGTGAGCAGGTAGACAGGCTGTATGAGCAGGTAGACAGGCTGTGTGAGCAGGTAGACAGGCTGTGTGAGCAGGTAGACAGGCTGTGTGAGCAGGTAGACAGGCTGTATGAGCAGGTAGACAGGCTGTGTGAGCAGGTAGACAGGCTGTGTGAGCAGGTAGACAGGCTGTATGAGCAGGTAGACAGGCTGTATGAGCAGGTAGACAGGCTGTGTGAGCAGGTAGACAGGCTGTATGAGCAGGTAGACAGGCTGTATGAGCAGGTAGACAGGCTGTATGAGCAGGTAGACAGGCTGTATGAGCAGGTAGACAGGCTGTATGAGCAGGTAGACAGGCTGTATGAGCAGGTAGACAGGCTGTATGAGCAGGTAGACAGGCTGTATGAGCAGGTAGACAGGCTGTATGAGCAGGTAGACAGGCTGTATGAGCAGGTAGACAGGCTGTATGAGCAGGTAGACAGGCTGTATGAGCAGGTAGACAGGCTGTATGAGCAGGTAGACAGGCTGTATGAGCAGGTAGACAGGCTGTATGAGCAGGTAGACAGGCTGTATGAGCAGGTAGACAGGCTGTGTGAGCAGGTAGACAGGCTGTGTGAGCAGGTAGACAGGCTGTGTGAGCAGGTAGACAGGCTGTATGAGCAGGTAGACAGGCTGTATGAGCAGGTAGACAGGCTGTGTGAGCAGGTAGACAGGCTGTGTGAGCAGGTAGACAGGCTGTATGAGCAGGTAGACAGGCTGTATGAGCAGGTAGACAGGCTGTGTGAGCAGGTAGACAGTTTGCTCTCTATAAATGTTGACACACAGACACAGTAAAGTGTAGGTTTGATTTATTTACACATTTTCCAATTGTCAGTACTTTTACTTCTACTCCACTACATCTCAGAGGCAGATATTGTACTTTTACTCCATTACAATTTTCTGAAAACTTTCCTCATTTGAAAAATATTTTCACTTTTTTAACCCCCCCCTCCCCTCTGCCCCTCCCAGAAAGCCCCTAAAGGACCATATTATATGTGTGGTGTCTTGGGAAATAGAAATGAGAGCAGTGTGTCTGTAGAGTACAGTAACTGACCCTGTGTGTGTGTGTGTGTGTGTGTGTGTGTGTGTGTGTGTGTGTGTGTGTGTGTGTGTGTGCGTGTGCGTGTGCGTGCGCGTGTTCCGTTTTCCATAGAAACTCAAACCAGGGTAAAGTAAATATTTGTGTTACCTCACTACACACACACACACGCGCGCACAAACATACACACACACACACACACACACACACACACACACACACACACACACACACACACACACACACGTGCACGTGTACGCGCACAAACATTCACACACTTATAACTTCTCTATAAAAAAAACTTCCCTAGAACAAAACATTGAAGTTTCATAATGACCCCCCCCCCCCACACACACACACACACACACACACACACACACACACACACACACACACACACACACACACACACACACACACACACACACACACACACTAGTGTTGTGTAATAACATGAGTTATGTTTCAGGATGAGAGGATCCATCTTCTATAATGTGTGTTATTAGGGCTTTGTTGTGACTGAACACACTATGATTCATGTGTGTGTGTGTGTGTGTGTGTGTGTGTGTGTGTGTGTGTGTGTGTGTGTGTGTGTGTGTGTGTGTGTGTGTGTGTGTGTGTGTGTGTGTGTGTGTGTGTGTGTGTGTGTGTGTGTGTGTGTGTGTGTGTGTGTGTGTGTGTGTATTAGGAACATTTTAACAACACACATCTTGTACGGGTTGGGGGGCAGTGGTGTTAAAAGTACTCACATTCTTTTACTTAAGTAAAAGTATCAATACTGCAATGTAAGAAACAGTTAAATGTACTTAAAGTACCAACAGTAGAAAGTAGTCATTATGCAGAATGTCCCATTTCACAAGTTTTCAAGGGTATAGAAATCCTTTGAGAATAGCAGATCTACAAGCTCACAATGCGTACTGTATACATCAGGAAACAAAGCCTCCAAATAAACAACTTGACTTTAGAAACAAGACCCTAAAAAAACACAAGCCACAACCTACCAATATTTACAAGAAAACCTTACAGAAAGCAGACATGGCAACACTGTGTGTGTGTGTGTGTGTGTGTGTGTGTGTGTGTGTGTGTGTGTGTGTGCGTGTGTGTGTGTGTGTGTGTGTGTGTGTGTGTGTGTGTGTGTGTGTGTGTGTGTGTGTGTGTGTGTGTGTGTGTGTGTGTGTGTGTGTGTGTGTGCGCGCGCGTGTGCGCTTCCTGGGTTGTGTCTCTAAAAAGTACAGCAGAAATCCTCCTTATCTTAACTTCTAAATGTGCAGCTCTGCTTTTTCTGCGCTAGTCTTTCTTTTCATCCATTAACCCATTAAGACACATCTTTACATTTCTTTGGCTATTCAAAAATAGCAGATATGCAAGCTCATAGCGCGGCACCGAGTGCCGCGCTATGAGCTTGCATATCTGCTATTTTTGAAAAATCGTCAAAATGATTTTTTAAATATTATTTTTTTTCCGAAAAACGGTTAGGATTTTGAAAATGTTTAGAAGCGGCCTCAGGTCTTAATGGGTTAAAGGGTTAAAGATACAATATATCATATCTGCTGTTCTCAGACTGTTTATTATGCAAGAGCTTTTTACACAACAGAAGAACACTGGCCCTGATTCATAAAGGGATTTGCGACCATATTTTGTACGTACCGGCATTTAGGACAAGTCGTACATATCCACCTGATGCATAAAGATTTTTTGGTCTGTGTTTTGTGCGTCAGGTGCGCACGTTCTCAGGTCAGCCCCGAGGCTGGCGTACCAGGGCTGAAATGTGCGTATGTCTTTAGAATGCTTTATTCTTCATGTCAAAATCAATTACAACAGTGGCAAACCTCAAATAAAATATATATGTGCCCAACATTTGTCAACACATATATATATATATAAAACATTAAAAATAAATGTCAAACGATATATTGCTTGTAGCCTATGCATAATATAGACATGATGTAGATTCCACCGCTTTTTATTTATTTTCCATCTCAGCCAAAGTGTCACGTAATAATGAAAATCGGCTATGATGCCTTAATGAAACTGCGGAGGGACTGACTGCATCAGTGTCCGTGTCGCGGTATTAATTTGTAAAGCCTACTGTAGGCTACTGTATATTGATCACATGAACGGCACACACAACAGCCTAATAAATATTACCATCTGATGAGGAAAAATAAAGTGGATGAAAGCTGTGTCCAGAACCATTCCCCATTCCGACGTAGGACAGTGATATCCAAAATGAACTAATTTAATCAATAAGCTCTGGTCCATAATCGGATAGAAGCGTTCCACTTGTATGCCCTGGATTTATTTTCAACATCATATTTAGGTGCGCAATGTTCATTAGAAAATGCTTATAATATCCTTTCCACGTTTATTAGCCTTTTATTTGGTAATGGGGTTAAACCTTGTAAACTTCTTTATTCTCATTACACATGAGAGCATTTATTACGTGATCCGCTTCCAGACAGAACAGTAAGTTGTCAAGGCGATGCGACACCGCATCTGTTATCTTAGACGAGAGACGGCAGAGTTGAACTGCATCAGCGTTGCCAGATGTTGTGAGAGAAATAAGCAACCAGGTCTAGGAAAACAAGCCCAAAAGAAGCAACTGGCACTTAGGCCATTATAAGCACTTTAATTAAACCGTTGTGAGCTTGTAGATCTGCTATTTATTTTTTATATCGTGTAATAAAATTTGGAAGATTTGGAAGATTTTTTAAACATTCTGACAACACAAATCTGCCTCCAGCTGGCACAAAACATTTTCAGATGGGGCTTATAGATATATTAGCACATATTAACTTGGGGTATATAATATAAAAATATTTGAGAACCACCGGTTAAAACAATTAAACAATTGTGAAACAAGCCCAAATAACCAACTACACTTTAGAAACAAGCCCCAAAAACCTCATCCCACAGCTACCAATATTTACAAGCAACTTTACAGAAAAATAAGCCCAAATTCGCTTATAATGAGCGGACATGGCAACACTGTTTAGCACGGTTCAGCCCGGTGACGTTGAAGTTGGATGCTGTTGGATGCAGCCTTCCAGAGAGTAATCATCACACCTGGTCATACGCACTGGTCATACGCACGTCTCTGTCATATACGACACCCCTTTTGAATTGCACGTTCGTTTGTGAGTACCAAAAATACGACCTCCTTTAGGAACTTCATTTACACCATATTTAGGACCCTCGTTATGAATCGGGGCCAATGAGAGACCTGACCTGAAGTGATCTGACTGTAAAACCTCACACTCTGTCTGTTAGGCAACGACAAGACAAACTAAACAAAGACATGTGAGATATATAAAGATAAATAAAACCTTTTAGTCTTTACTGGGTGGTAGAGATGAACCTCCATAGTTTATGCTGTTCTGTTCTATTGTATTCTATATCAGTGGTTCTCAAACTTTTTCATGTCAAGGACCCCCAAAATGATATGTTTTTGGCTGCAGACCCCCATCTCAAAAATATTTTGTGCCATGAATTTAAAAAAAAATAGCAGATCTACAAGCTCACAGTGCGGCACTCAGATTTTGGAATAGCCACGGTATAAAATTAAGCAATATTACACGAGAGGGTGTGCTTTACCGTCATTATTGGCACGCCAGTGATGCGGTCAGGAACGAGGCGAAGCCGAGTTCTGCCAGCATCACTGAAGTGCCAATAATGTACGGTAAAGCACCCCCTCGAGTGTAATATTGCGATTATACAACAGTTACCAACAAAACACATCCAAATGTATTCATATTGTGGGGCAATTAATAATAAAAATGTTTCGCTATTGTCCGTTTCCCTGTAAAGAGAAGAGTTTTTGACTGAGAGACATTAAATAGTCCCTGTAGCAGCGCTTTGAGTTTGAGGCACCGTCTCATCAACACAGCTGAGCTATCAATGCTTGCGCAGTGGAATGAATTCCAGTAGGCTATATGCTCCGTCGTACGACCGTGTCACGCGGCCAAAATAACTGATCTACAAGCTGACAACGCGTCTCGATGGCGACGCGTTGTGAACTTGTAGATTGGCTATTTTGGCCGTGTGACACGGTCGTACGACGGAGCATATAGCCTACTGGACTGTTAACGAAATGGGAGTAATTTTACTTTACACAGGAGTATAATTATAACCTTCTAACCATTGATCAACCGTAAATCCACCAAATTAACAACATAGTCCATTTTGCATAGCTGTTTGTTCTCCGGTGGCGGCAGTGGGTCAGGCTACTGTCTGTTTGTTTTCCTACCGAGGGACAGAGTGACTTCACAGCACAGCTGTGTCATATAATGGTCTAATCAGGTGCGGACTGGACTGCACTGCGGAGTGATTTATTAATGTGATTAGGCCCGTGCTATGATGCTGGTTTGAAGCACGGCTAGAAAGCTATTTCAACCAATCAGATTGCTTGGTCGGAACTACCTGTTGTATAATAATGGTTAAAATGACGCTATATTAACTAGTTTTGCTGGGGACCCCCTGGTACTAAACAAAAGAAATGTGAGACAGATAATAAAGACAGAATGGTGTTTAGTATGTATTACTGGGTGGTAGAGATGGACCTCTATTAGTTTATAGCGGTGGTTCTCAATTTTTGTAGGTCAAGGACCCCCAAATTGATATGTATTTGGCCGCGGACCCCTCGTCTGAAAACCTTTTTGTGCCAGGGACCACCAATTTTTCAAAAAAATAGCAGATCTACAAGCTCACAGCGCGGCACGAAGTGACGCGCTGTGAGCTTGTAGATCTGCTATTTTTTCAATGGCCAACATGGAAATGGATAAAGCGGTTCAAGTGATTGTTGTGATGCTGTATTAAGTACTTTTCCTGTGTGCGTGTGCGTGTGTTTGTGTGTGTACACGTGCGCACATGTCATAGTTAAGGGTAAACATGCTTGTCAGATCTGTATAGCCGCTGTAGAGCAGAGCCAACGGTACAACATGAAAGGTTTAGTGAATCAGTTTACTGTTGGTACCAAACACAGCACACATTCACTAAAGCACTGCACCGTGATCTCTAGCTGATCTCTACAAGCCCACAGCGTGTGGTGTGTTGTGATGCAACACATTGTGAGCTTGTAGATCGGCTGTTTTCCAAACGTTTTTTTTACAAAGACTTTGAGCGCTGTGTGACTTTAAAACATGTCTTTATTCTGAACAGAAGTCCTCACAGAGATAGGAAGATGAGTGAATGCTCTGTTCTGAAGGGACTGTTTAGGTTCAGAGTTCAGCCTGGTTTTACACTCGCGTTGGGGAAAATAGTCGATCTACAAGCTCACACAACGCGTCGCGCTGCGACACGTTGAGTGAGCTTGTAGATCGGCTATTTTGGCCGTGACATACCGGCATGCAGCTATAAGTATAAGTCAGGCTTTGTGAGGCTGCAATTATAGGGTCAGGAACGTGTGTGTGTGTGTGTGTGTGTGTGTGTGTGTGTGTGTGTGTGTGTGTGTGTGTGTGTGTGTGTGTGTGTGTGTGTGTGTGTGTGTGTGTGTGTGTGTGTGTGTGTGTGTGTGTGTGGTCATTTAATAGCAGACTCTTAACACTTCATAATGGAGATTGCCCCTCCGAAAGAGCGTGGGAAACCCTTAGCGTGTGTGTGTGTTATAAATGCCCCACAAGTACAGTATCATGTCAGTAATATAAATGATGACTGTTTTCCTGGTCCTGCATGATTTCATTTAGATTGATTGAGGTTTTTTATTGACACATCCTACTATAAATCTAGTAACCTCTGTAGTGGTAGGTGAGTGAAGATACCCGGTTCTCCTCAGTGGCTGGACCAATTGCTCTGATTTTGCACACAGCCATTGACCATTACCATCTGAACTTAACTGTGAAGCCCGTTTTTCAATTTCATCAAATCTCAGCTTCTTATTAGCGTTTATGTGTCAAACACTGTCGCCTCCCGGGTTGCCAGATCATGTGCGCATATCCCCCCACGGATGCGTTGACCGGGTATGGTCTAGTATCCATAATTATACATATCTGTCAAAAGGGAGAAATCATGTAAAAGCGTACAGACCTTATTTCCATTCCTTGAGTGCAAATGTGTTGTGTGTGTGTGTGTGTGTGTGTGTGTGTGTGTGTGTGTGTGTGTGTGTGTGTGTGTGTGTGTGTGTGTGTGTGTGTGTGTGTGTGTGTGTGTGTGTGTGTGTGTGTGTGTGTGTGTGTGTGTGTGTGCGTGCGTGCGTGCGTGCGTGCGTGCGTGCGTGCGTGCAGTTTAGTCATTAGTCTTTTGAATAAAATTCCATGTAGGGATGGAGCTCGAAAACCGGGTCCATTATATACCCGGACATGAATTTATCGAGACCCGGTTTTCGATAAGCTTAGGCTTGTCGAGCCTGTTATGGAGTGTAGCGGCCCATGACGTCATGTCTAAACTATCAAAACAAGAGGCGATCAAGAAATAAATCTAATCACCCACGCTGGCACAAACATGTTGGTCTAAAAGTGTATTGATAGCTGCAAGTTGTGCCAAACAGCGCTGTCCGTCCCTCAGTCTATCGTTGCCGAAAATGGCAGATCTACAAGCTCACAACGTGGTGCGAACAGACGCAGTGTGAGCTTGGAGATCGGCCATGTTTGGTGCGTGACACCGTCGTACGATGAAGTATACATTGCGCTTTTAAAGTGACAGTACACACATTAACCGTTTCTTCAATATTATTTTCCAAAAGTAAAAAGGTCACTTGCCTTCTATCTGTTAGAAAAGTACTGTATTTGAAGGCCCTAGTAAAATGTAGTGCACGTGATATATTTTGGTTAAAACAAAGAAAAAAGAATAGAAAAAATAACTATGCATTTTTTGTTTATAAAAAGTTGAAGAGACATGGAGATTTTATAGTAATTATTACAGTACTATTCATAATATAAAGCCATTTAACACTTATTGCACATTATATGAATGGTTGTTTTAATGATAGGTAAAAATATTTTTTACTTTTGTCATCTTCATTTAATTTTAGATAGTGGTCAGCCACAAACTCACTGTCACAACTGGCCAATAAAAAAAGATACCGGTTCTGTTCAGAATTTTTCGCCTCACGTCTTTTTTCTTAACAATAGAAAAAGATCGATAGTGGGCTCGATAAAAGCTCGGTTCGATAAGCAGGTTCGATAAGGTGCTCATTATCAATAAAAATTAACGAGCTCCATCCCTAATTCCATGTAGTTTTAGTCATATTTTAGACATCTGAAATGTTTTACTTTTAGTCTAGTTTTACTCGACTATAAGATTCTAGTCGATGCAGTGACGTAATGCCTGATTCATACTGAGCTGTGTGATGAAAATAGCAGATCTACAAGCTCACAACGTGTACTTTTAGTCCACCAATATATTTTGTCTTTGTTTTTTTCATTTTTATACTTGCTTGGCTATTAAAAAATAGCAGATCTACAAGCTGTTGTGCCGCCCTATGAGCTTGTAGATCTGCTTTTTTTTCGTGGGGGGGGAAATTGTGAAAATGTGTGCAAATCTTTAGTTTGGGGAAATTGTGAAAATGTGTGCAAATCTTTAGTTTGAATATATTAGTTTTTAAAGTGAACATTTGTAACTCAAATCTTTGCTTCTGGAGGATTCTACAAAAGTCTTCTAAATCCTAACAGTTTTTTAAACAGCAGTATGTTGATATTATATATCAGTGGTTCTCAAACTTCTTTCATGTCAAGGATTGGATGGGTTAAAAAGTCTCTGTTGGAATGTTGAGAGGTGTGTGTGTGTGTGTGTGTGTGTGTGTGTGTGTGTGTGTGTGTGTGTGTGTGTGTGTGTGTGTGTGTGTGTGTGTGTGTGTGTGTGTGTGTGTGTGTGTGTGTGTGTGTGTGTGTGTGTGTGTGTCCATTAGTGAAGGAATGTTGGTAAGGAAAGGAGGGAAGGTGTGGCTGGTTCACCACTTCCTGTACGAACCCAACAGGAAGTGAACATGAGGGGACAAGGAGAGGTGTTTGATTGGTCGATTGACATTTGTATTATCGTGTAGATATCTGTCAGAAGGAGATTATTTATTGTAAGAGTAAATGAGTTTTAACTGAATGTCAGAGAAATATACAATCTATAAATAAATGAATTTATAGATTAGCAATTTAGAATAAGGAAGTGGTCACTGAATATGTTGTATTCATCTAAAACTGCAAAGTAACTTTGTAACTAAAGCTGTCACTTCATTGAAGAAGTTTGTATATGAAAGAAGTTTGAAAATCTGACCATGAATCATGAACTGATGAAAAGAAAATCTGTATATTATATATACTAGAAGCTCGCCCCCGCTACGCGGGGGCTCGCGTCTAGCCCGCGGCCACGCCCACGTTGCGCCCGCGGCCACTTGGCAACTCATATAAGTGGCGTAGCGTCATGAGGGTCAGTGGGGCCGTGGCTCGGTCAGTGAAGACCCTGTAGTGCGGATGATATGTGGCATAGAGGGGCAGATTGTAAATCCCCAGAGGAAACATCCGTGGGCTACCATTGGTTCAGCGATGTGTGCGGTCGCCCTGCGGCCCCTCCTCCTCCACCAATGTGCAGTATTGAGAGCCCTGACGTCACAACAATTGGAGCGATGGGCACTGCACTGTGGTTGGTTAGGGTACACCTAGGGCCCAGGTAGAACCCAGTTAAAGCCTGCATGGGCAAACCCAGTTAGGACCCGCCTTGGTCCCACATAAACATGGCTAGTTGGGGCCCACCTAAGGGCCAGGTAGAAGCTACTTATAGCCTGCATGGGCATCGCAGTTGGGACTGAAGTGGATGCCGCTGACATTGCTGACATGGGGTCCATATGGTTTAGCCCACCTTGAAACCATATGGGAACTACGCTGGCATGCTGGCTGTAATGCAAACGCTGCATCATACCTGCAGTGTGTAGTTTGATGTTGTGTGTGTAGCAGATATACCTGCAGTGTGTAGATCAATGTCCATATGAAAGTCAATGCCCAGCAGTGTTTTTTTTCCCCAACAGAGTTTCTAGTGTCTCTGTGTCTCTCTGGAAGAGGTTGCACATGAACTCTGCAGCCGCACTGAGGCGCTCCAACACAAACACTCTGACATTAAGCTGCTTCACACAACAAACATCAGCACCACGCTGCTGTTTGTCCAAAAGACACAATATCTCCTCTCCCACCGACGTCATGTGTTCATTTATCGACAGCCGTACAGACTCCTTTTGACACATTTTACCTCGTTTATCCAGCTCTCACTGACTCTCCACATCGGGCTGTTATTTTGCTGCGATCAAGTCAACGATGTGAGAGATTAGCTATCACAGACGGACGGACAGGGGGTGAAACATAGTCTTGCGCCATGCCTTTCGGCCTGGCGGAGACAATAAAAAAACGAAAGTAAAGGAAATGGCCATTTCTGCAACAGAAGTAGTCAACAAACTATACTATGAAAACATGGGCCACATTGGCAAAGAATGTAAGAAAGAGGCAATCATGTAGAAAATAGCCGATCTACAAGCTTACAAAGCCTCTCAACGTGAGGCGTTTCGAGCTTGTAGATCGGCTATTTTCACAATATTTACTTGTGGAACGGAGTCAAACAGAATGGGGGGGGTCCCAGATCAAGTACGTGTATTTGGGGGGGGGGGGGGGGGGGCGGCGTGAAAGGGTTGATAAGCACTGCTCTAATCGGAGCGAAATTATCTGAAATTACTACATGACCATAATGCAGCCTAACACGCGTAGCACGGGGCGGTCCTGCCATTACGTTAGTTACTGTAGTTGCTGTGGAGCTACATAGTTCTCCAGAAGACACACACAAACATACACCATCTACAATGGACGAACTGAGCAGCAATATTGACATTCACCACACGAACGTGCATTGTTGACAAAGTGATTGCACAGCCGCTGCAGGCATGACAACCACGTTAGCGTTAGCGACATGGCAGCTATCACAGCGCCCTGTCCGTCGTGCTGCAACTGCCTGTGATGGCTACAGCAGTAACAGCAAGCTGTCTGCGATGCCATTGTCTGGAGACTGCTCTTAGCGTGACACGACCAATGAGAGTGAGCGCTGTAGTTGTTGCTAAGATACGGTGGCGTCTCTGCCCCATAGCTTGTAGATCTCTCACACATGATTGGCGTAGGCTGCGTTGCCAGGTCTGACTTTGTGTCTAAGCAATGGTCGGCTTATTTTAGCGCGCCTTTGGGCTCGTTTGCATTGTGCGCACGGCAGCGCTTGTTTAGCGTACGTCAGCGCGACGTGGCAACGGACGTGGCAACGTGAAAGGTGATTGGCTGGTGAAAAGAAACACCCGGACGTGAATTTTGTGTTGGCGAAGTGATTTGCATAAGTATTGGAGCATAATGCGTTTGATATTAATTGTACATCCTGCAAGTACAGTGATGGGATGCGAAGCAGCTGGTGTCACAGGCAGAATATTGAGGAATTTTGGGGGAAAATGTGGAGTTAGTTGGGCCATGTGTCTGCTTGGCAATTGAGCACATACACTCGTGTACACTCCATGACTGTGGCCGTCAATTATGGTAGCAAGATATATATATATATATATATATATATATATATATATATATATATATATATATATATATATATATATATATACTCCAAACAATGTAACGTGTTGTTTGTTGATTTTGTTCAGATACGATTTATTCCAACTGTACTTTGATGTAGTTTCCCCCCCATGGGAAAACTACACACCGTGTGTGTGTGTGTGTGTGTGTGTGTGTGTGTGTGTGTGTGTGTGTGTGTTTCTCAGATGTAGGTCAAGGTGAGCGTAATCAGGCTAAAGTCACTTTGTTTGGTCTACACACACACACACACACACACACACAGCCTGCTATAAACTTTACAAACTGTTGACACAGTATTTACATGTTTTATATTCACTTTGTATAAAAACATCTGTCTGTTTGACTGTCTGTCTGTCTCTCTTTCTCTATGTCTATCTGTCTCTGTCTGTCTCTGTCTCTCTGTCTCTCTGTCTCTCTCTCTCTCTCTCTCTCTCTCTCTGTCTCTCTGTCTCTCTCTCTCTCTCTCTCTCTCTCTCTCTCTCTCTCTCTCTCTCTCTCTCTCTCTCTCTCTCTCTCTATGTCTCTCTCTCTCTCTCTCTCTCTCTCTCTCTCTATGTCTCTCTCTCTCTCTCTCTCTCTCTCTCTCTCTCTCTCTCTCTCTCTCTCTCTCTCTGGTATAAATATGAAGATGACATCATTTGTTTACATGCTCCTCCGTATTTAACCCTGTGTGTGCCGTCATTGAGCTTTATGAATATAACTATGGTTCAATCAACATGTATGTCACATGTATTAGTATGTTATTAATATGTTATTGAGATGTTTTGCATAATCGTCATAATGATTTCCATGTTGAAAAATGTTCATATATTTTCAAACATTAAGTTCTGTAAGTTATTTGTGCTTAAACCCAAACAACAGAAACACAATTACATCACATCATCATTATTAATTATTTGACCAACAATTAATGTTCCAATATAAAGTCCTGATGGTGTCCATGTGACTGAGAACCACTTTATAAACTATGTTTTTATACTTATAGTCAGTGTGAACTATAATTTCACTCTGCTGAAGTGTGTGTGTGTGTGTGTGTGTGTGTGTGTGTGTGTGTGTGTGTGTGTGTGTGTGTGTGTGTGTGTGTGTGTGTGTGTGTGTGTGTGTGTGTGTGTGTGTGTGTGTGTGTGTGTGTGTGTGTGACCTGCTGAAACATGCTGTTAGTTATGTATTGACACACACAGTGTGATGAAAGTAGAGTTCTAGTTGCATTCCTGTGTGTTAGATGAATGAACTGTCCATATCCTGAAGACAAGTTTAATGAGTTTATATAGAGTTAATTCAGCCGCTGAAGCTTGTGTTGTCATGAATTCATTTAGTTTTAGGATGTATTTATTTATTTAGATTCACACAGGATTCAACCCTACAGTTGGTTAAAGGAATAATTCACCCCCAAAATGACTTTTTTTCTATGTATCACTCACCCCATGGAGACGTGAATTAATGGACATGTTTTAGTTTGTGTCTCATTCATAAGACAATAATGTGAATGATGACCGGCAGCGGTTCTGGTAGGAGACACAAAGGAGAGTCTTGGTGTCTCTATCCCTTTAAAGGGCAAGACCACTGTGGTAGAGGTTTGGGTTGTGTAGTTAGCTTGATGCCATGATGTAACTCTAAAGGTGGACAAAAAAAACAAAAATAATTGCTCCATTGATTAGAAATTGATCATTCTAAATATGCTCCTCATTGACTTACATTGTACGGTGAAACATCTCTCAAAGTCACTCTTTTAGCACGTAAACGGACGCAAACAGTGTCGATTCAGACAATATAGAACATCACCAAACCCAGTACTGTTTGTTTTTTTTAATAAAAATGTTAACTTCCTGTTGATTTTACTATTTTTATTAAAAAGAAAACCCGCACTGGATCCGCAGATCCAGATCCGAATCTTAGTCAAATCAACAGGAAGTTAACATTTTTATTCAAATTAAAATAAAACAGTAGTGGGTTTGTTGATGTTCTATTAAGAAATCTAAAAATGACACAGATGTGTTTGAAAGGGTTAATGTGATTTGACATCACTGATGTTGAGCAGTGATGTGTACAGTTTGTTATTTCATAGCTCATTTATATATATATATAGATTTATTTTATCATCAATCTTGACAGTCCCACACAGCTCTCCTATTTGAAGTTGCCATGTTCCAGAGGGCTTTCAAGTAGGAAGTAAACAAAACATAGCCAGCACAGACACACACCAGTGGGGGGTGGGGGGGGGGGGGGCAGTGGCAGTGAACTGTAAATCACAAGGGTCCCAGTTCCATCCCAGGCTGGGGGCCTCCTGTCCCCCAGAGTTAGTGTAGAAGTGTCCTTGAGCAAGACACTGAACCACTAAATGCTCCTGATGAGCAGGTTGGTGCCTTGTATGGTTTCCTGCTCCATCGGTGGGGGGGGTGTGTGTGTGTGTGTGTGTGTTCTGGCCCCACAGTGGTGGAATGAACTTCCCACTGATGTCAGGACAGCAGAGTCACTGCCCATCTTTCACCACAGGCTGAAAACCCACCTCTTCAGGAAACACTACCCTTCCTCTCTGTCTGGCTTACTTGTTGTTAACTAGTTGTACGAATTCTTGTTTTACTGTGGATCTTGTTTAGTCTATACACTTA
>NC_139960.1:634887-639887 GCF_963454915.1 Gymnoscopelus microlampas
TTTCAACCATTTTAATTTCAAGGACCCCCAGTTTGACATGCATTAGGGCTACAGACCCCCATTTAATGGCATTTATATCTCTGGGACCCCAATTCATATTGTAAACATCAATGTTAATGTAACTCTGAGAGTGTACAAATGGAACCAAATGGACCCGTTAGGGTCCATTTGGTTCCATTTGTACACTCTCAGAGTTACAGACCCATAAGGGTCCATTTGGTTCCTAACTACCATTTAGCTGGGTACCCCTTGGAACTCCCTCAAGGACCCCTGGGGGTCCCCGGACCCCACTTTGAGAACCAAGGCTTTAGTCCACAGCACTAGACCTAGTCATGACACCATGCATGGATATGTTCTCATGTTTGTGTTACTCATGCTGGGGTAAGGGTCTCTTTTTCTTGACCTCAATGTACAGCATGTTATTTAGACTGATGCTACGTTCACTGTTTACCTGTGGTCCTAGTTTACTGACACACTACACTGTCTATTCATTCTATGTGTTTACCTTGTTTACTGTAGAGTATATTTCAATGTGATGGTAGTGTTGTGTGTAGTATATATGTGTGTACAAGTATACAGTGTTTATAATTGTGTGTGTGTGTGTGTGTGTGTGTGTGTGTGTGTGTGTGTGTGTGTGTGTGTGTGTGTGTGTGTGTGTGTGTGTGTGTGTGTGTGTGTGTGTGTGTGTGTGTGTGTGTGTGTGTGTGTGTGTGTGTGTGTGTGTGTGTGTGTGTGTGTGTGTGTGTAGGTGATCGTTGCGTTGCTGAACAAGTTCACTGTAGCCGACAACCCTGCCAAGTACGCTCTGTACAAACGCTGCAACAGAGAGGAACAGGGTAAGTGTGTGTGTGTGTGTGTGTGTGTGTGTGTGTGTGTTCATTTGACACACATTGTGTATGAGTGTGGGGCAAATAATATTATACTACTTAGTCATTGGAATCAAGAGTAATATATTATATTACATATTACTTTTGTGTCCCACCCTCCCCTCAGCAAAAACTTTTTTTTTTAAAAGGAGTTGTACAACACAATCTGTTTATTGCGAACGCGGAAGGAAGCCGCGCCTCCGACCAAGTGGAGCATACTATGAAACTCGGCTCGGCTTGTGTGTCTGTCTGTGTGCAGTATGTGTGCAGCCGCGCCCCCATGTCACTCACGCTCTCATTGGCTGCCCCCATGTGAGTCACGCTCTCATTGCCTGCATGCACTACAGTGTGGCTGAAATTCGACCGTGCCCCTGGGTGACTAATTACACTCCTCTGAGAAAAATATAGCAGCGACAGTCAAAAATAACACATCTACAAGCATCTACACGAGTTCATCTATTGGGATATCTAAGAATTCCATGTCATTTGTGCATATTTCAGGCCGGATGGCAAGTAATTGCTCATTCCTTTCTATTCTTCTTATTGTTATTTTCGAGCTGCGTTCGCTTCCAGCGTCCGCGCGTCTTACTTGTCTTTATCTCCTTTTAGAACTGATTCTAATTTACTGGAATAATAAGAGTCACCAATCAAGTTCCAATTCAATTGTAATGTTCAATGTTCAATGGACTACTTTGTATTTATCTACTTTGTTTGGGCTGACATGCTTCTTTTTTTAACGTGTTTACAACGTGAACAATCGCTCGGGCGCGACTCCTCAGCCTCAAGGTCTGCTGAGTCGGCGCGCCTTCGTCATGGTCCAAAACTATACTTTATCGGCGAAAAAAAGTAGTCTGCGGTTGTTTGAAAAAGTATTGTCCCAAGCCCATAGAACCCATACTACCAGTGGTAATGGATTTAGAGTCCAATGATTAGCGAGGTGAGCCACTGAGGCCGGTGCTGAGATTAGGTACTCAGACTTTTATTAGAATGTGAATCTTCTAATGTAGAGGAAACAAGTCCCCGCCCCCTTTTGTGCTGCCTTCAACTACATGCAAAAAGGCTGTTCGCGCCCGGGACGGCGTGTGTTTAAAAGAGAAGGGAACCCTGTGCCAAAGACCTTTGATCACATTTGTCCCAAGAAGTCATGATAGGCTGAGAGTAGAGAGTGAGAAAGTGTGGTCGAGTGTGTCGAGTGTGTGACTGTGTGTGTGTGTGAGAGAGAGAGAGAGAGAGAGCGAAAGAGACAGTGCTGGAGACAGTATCCATGCCATGCGTGCCAGCCTTGATACCAGATGCCTTGGAATTTCGTGTTTCTGTGCATGTGCAGGGTGTGTGTATTTCTGTATTTATGGAAGCCACAGGGCTATCCCACACACACACACACACACACACACACACACACACACACACACACACACACACACACACACACACACACACACACACACACACACACACACACACACACACACACAGAGAGAGCAGCTGTATTTATTGAACATGATATTAAAGTGTATCATCAGCTCTGACCATAGACTAAACATAGACTCTGTAAACCAAAGTGTGTGTGTGTGTGTGTGTGTGTGTGTGTGTGTGTGTGTGTGTGTGTGTGTGTGTGTCAGACATGTCATGTTCATACTGGTCTCAAGGTAGTATGAACACATGACTCACTAGCAACCTCTGGTGGTGTTTTTTCCTCTCAGATCACAGTATGGACACTATGTTAATAACCAATGATGTACTGTATTTAATAACCAGGTCTATGTAATATAGTTCATAACCACTTCTATAATACAATATAGTTAACACATTCTCTGCCAGGTAATATTTAATTCTATCGTCTATCCACCAGAACAAAAACATTGTAACCGTGATCATCCGTTTTGTTGTTATGGGTCGTTAGCCTTGCGTGGCCACGACACACTGCGTGGATATTAGTCTGGTCCCTATCAACCATAGATTTTTTTCCAAGGGGCGTTTACAAAAAGATCCAAACGGACTCTATTGGTTAGACCTAAACCAATCAGAGCAGTGCTTCCTTGTACGAACCAATCAGAGCAGTGCTTCCTTGTACGTCATTGCTCCAAATGTGGGCGGGCTTATCACCTTATTTGGATACTGGGCCCTGATTGGTTCCGCACAACTGCGGAGGGAGAGAAATGAAATCTCTATGGAGGGGGGCCAGACCTAATCTGCCGAGGGCTAAAGTGCGATGCAATTTTGCAAAGGCAGATTCGTCTGGAACCAGGCTAATGGGTCGTTGAATATGACTCGTTTCCATAAAAAAGAAGAAATCTGAGCTAGATGTGTTTTTTTTTAATCTCATAACATGGGAGTGGGCTGAGTCAGGGCAGGAATTTCAGGGAGGCCACGAAGGCCATGGCCGTCATTTCCCCTCAGTTTGGCCTTGTACCCTTAAAAAAAATCATTTTCTGAGGCCACAGTGGCCTTAATGCCCCAGCTGACTGTACCACTATGTCCTCTGTCTATCTGGTCAATATGTAGACACCAGTGTCTCTTCCAGTGTCGTTGTGTTGAGATTCTGAATTCTTAACTCCCCTGAGTCCCCATCTTTAAACCAATCCAGTAACTTTGATTGGTGCAGGGCTGAGCATGGATCAAATTGTAAATACCATAATGTATTTACACTTAAATTCAATTCATTATTTCAATAAAAAAAATGGACAACACCAAAGGCCAAGTGGCCTTGCCCCTAAAATGACAAAATTCCAGCCCCGGATGGAGTGACTTTTATTATACGTGTAATAATAATAATAATAATAATAATAATAATAATACATTTTATTTGTAATGCACTTTTCATTCACAAGGAATCTCAGAGTGCCACATGGTAAAACATCATCAATCATATAAAGTTAAAAAGCACAGTTAAAAGAGTCCAGGGTCTGTGGTGCTCTCAGGTCAATAGGAAGGCTATTCCACAGGCGCGGCGCTGCCGAGCAGAAGGCCCGGTCACCCATAGTACGTAGATTTGTACCAGGGACAAAGAGGAGGAATCTGCTCGTAGATCTGATCGTAGATCTAGAATGACATCATATTCGGCTCTATTCTTCTATCACAGTCAAGGCATCATTCATAGGTCGGGCACTAAAAACATGATTTCTTTTAATTGACCGAGATCTCCGTCAATTGCAGGGAACGTGTTAAATGAATAACAATATGTAATATGTTTAATAACCATTCTTATGTATATAGTTCATAACCACTTCTATACAATCCTACTATCATTCTACAAAGCTCTGTAGTGGTGGTGAGACCAAAAGGGTCCGTGTGCACAAAGACAACATTATTACGGTTGTGTGTGTGTGTGTGTGTGTGTGTGGGGGGTAATAACAATAATGCTAATCTATTGGCTCGCCACCATTAGACACGATGTCACAGAGTAAACAAGCTAATGAAATCAGCTACCTGGCCTTAAGGTGGACTGACTTAAGGTAGACCAGTAATTCTACACAGAGCTAACTCATAACCCCCTGTCTCATGCATAGAGGCTACTGTCTGTATAACCACAGCTTTGCAAATACTTTTTGTGTTCTTCACCGGGTATGGACTAGTAGAGTTAATAGGATGAACCCTACAATAAGCCTACTAACTTCTGAACTATATTGTCTGGGATGTTGGTTATGATAATAATAATATGGTCTTAATCTTAATATCATGATGTCTGTCGTTCAGTTCACTGTATGTGTGATGTACATTAAGTGTGTACACATGTGTGTGTGTGTGTGTGTGTGTGTGTGTGTGTGTGTGTGTGTGTGTGTGTGTGTGTGTGTGTGTGTAACAGTGTACGTGTGCAGGCTAGCAGAAGGAGAACAGCCTCTGTTCCTTCGCCTGTTGGCCGGTCCAGACACTGACGTCCTGAACTTTGTCCTGAGAGAACAACACACTGGAGAGGTCATGGTGAGACACACACACACACACACACACACACACACACACACACACACACACACACACACACACACACACACACACACACACACACACACACACACACACACACACAGTGTAGTGTCTCAGTAAACTAGGATCACAGGTACACAATGAACCTAGCATCAGTCTAAACAATATAAAATCTAAAACATAATAATATGTACATTTAAACTATAGTGC
>NC_139960.1:644887-757387 GCF_963454915.1 Gymnoscopelus microlampas
ATGTGTTGTCATGACAACATGGAGTGATGAAGGTACAGAGTGACATTATGACTGAAAATATCAAATATGTTTTTAATGATAATTCTAAACAAAGGCTTTTTCCTTCTTGTTTAATACTAAACACTTTTTTTCTTATATATATAATTGACTAAATAAATTTCTCAGATTAATTAATTGACTGATTGAATATTTTATTTACCAGATTACTTTATTTACCAGATTACTAACAGTCTTAGGTTCTGATTAAAGGATGTTTACATTGTACTCATAACTTTAACAAACTATACTTTGCCGTACAACCGTGTTACATAAAACGAACAGATCGACAATACTTGATCTGCAGATCTATAGAGCTTGTAGATCTGCTATTTAATGTAATCCTTTATCAATTATTTCATCTAAATTGATTATTTTTTTGTACATAATTGATGGATTAGTTCAACCAATCAGCTGCTCCTCTACTTTCTAATCACCTTCTGAATCATCCAATCAGATTCTGTTCACTCCCTGAGCCTGACCACTCATCAACACAACGCACCGCCATTGGACAGAATAGAATATAGAACCAGCCCCCTCCACCTCTGGCCAACCAATAGGGTGTTAGGAAGAGGGCCGTGTTGCTGTGGGAACGGACAGGGTTCAGGAAGTGGTCTTAAATATTTAAGCGGCGTACAGGAAGTAGGAAGTAAAGAGGTAGAAAAGGGCAAGGAAGTTTTTGAAAGGAAAGGACAGAGTCCGTCCGTTCTCTAGATATATGACGTGACACTCACGGGTGGCAAAATCGCACCGGAAGTTTGATGAATAACATTGCAGTGGATGGAGCCGGCTGGAGCAGCTCATGAACAAACATTATTTGTGAATGATTGAGACCATTGTGAAATAATCGCTTCAGGAAAATAAAAGAAAACATATCACACATTTCTTCCTGCTGTCTTGTTTTTCCATTTACACTCTACATCATTTTATGTAGGTATCCAAAGAGCAGAGAGAGAGTAATCTCTCATAGAACAAACAGCAGAGGTCGCTGTTTTTCATTTTCAGTTGGGTCTGGCTACGCGAGACTACAGAGAGAGTAAAATTCTCACTGGGCAGCTCCCAACTCCCAGGTGTTCATAGATTGATTGACAGGCATTGATTGACAGCTGTCTGCCAATCAATCAGTCAACACCTAATCACAGCTAATACATTTTCAGTAGGAGTTTATGTAATTTCAGTAGGAGAGTAGGAGTTTCACAAGCAACAAAGTAAGTTGTCCTATTGGTAATTGTGTTGTGTTGCCTGTAGTCTCGCGTAGCCTAGTCTGGGAGGGTTAGCGTCGGAGCTTGGACAGCAGGGGCGCGGCCACTGCGTTGTGATTCAAATCAACAGCCAATGAAGAAAAGGGGGCGGGATCCACATGCAGTGGGTGATGCATCTAAATAGGATCGACGGGAAGCAATTTCCCCTTGAGAAATTTCGGCCGCCATTGTTGTGTACTGCTGTTTGCCTCTCGTCGGACTTTTTAGACGAGTTGCACAGCTCTCAGACCGGTAAGAGGCGTGTCCGCTCAGATTCAGAGCGTGACGTACATCCCGCCCACAAATACCAGGGCTGTGGCCCAGAAGTTCCTCGCCAGAGCTGGCGAAAACTTCTGGGAACTCAGATTACGCGTAGCCAGACCCAACTGAAAATGAAAAACAGCGACCTCTGCTGTTTGTTCTATGAGAGATTACTCTCTCTCTGCTCTTTGGATACCTACATAAAATGATGTAGAGTGTAAATGGAAAAACAAGACAGCAGGAAGAAATGTGTGATATGTTTTCTTTTATTTTCCTGAAGCGATTATTTCACAATGGTCTCAATCATTCACAAATAATGTTTGTTCATGAGCTGCTCCAGCCGGCTCCATCCACTGCAATGTTATTCATCGAACTTCCGGTGCGATTTTGCCACCCGTGAGTGTCACGTCATATATCTAGAGAACGGACGGACTCTGTCCTTTCCTTTCAAAAACTTCCTTGGAAAAGGGAAGGAAGTGGAAAGAAAGACAAACAGAATATTAAAGGGATAGTTCACCCAAAACATACGTTTTTTTTGTCTCATTCCTAAGCCAATAATGTGATGACCAGCGGACCTGTAGGCTAGCGGTTCCGGTAGGAGACACAAAGGAGACTCTTTGTGTCTCCTACCGGAACCGCTGCCGGTCATCAAATGATTGTCTTAGGAATGAGACAAAAACGTCTCCATGAATTCACGTCTCCATGGGGTGAGTTATAGATAGAAAGAAATTCATCATTCGTCATTTTGGGGTGAACTAGCCCTTTAACAATATAGTGTTAGTGTGTTAGAAGAGTAGATGTTGATGAAGAAGACAGTTTGTGTTAAAGAGGTTTTGGTTCAGAGAAAGATGTTCACACATAGGCTACCTGTAAAAGTCACAGTGACGTCAGAGCTGCACATGCGACGCGTTGTGAGCTTGTAGATCTGCTGTTTTGAGCTTATACACACAGCATGTTGGCCACTGGGTCTATAAACGATATTTATATTGAGCTCATTGCTGAATGTTTTATTTTACATTTTCAAAGCCATTAACGTCACATTATTATTGCGTCAGTATCAGTGAAGAAATATCTTATTATTTTGACATGGGTTTGATACAGATATTGCAGATCATTCATCATTCATCATTATTATTATTATACATGAGCATTCACAGGATATGAGCCTTTTCAACGTGTTCCCAGTATTATAGGAAGTGTCTGCCAGAACTGCTACAGTGTAACACACTTACAATGTCTTCTGTCTGTTGTTATACTGTCTGTTATAATGTCTGTAATACTGTCTGTAATACTGTCTGTAATACTGTCTGTAATACTGTCTGTTATAATGTCTGTTCTGCTGTCTTTCAGACCAAAGAGACATAATAAACTGCTGGAAAAAAAAGTCATTTAGATTCTAGAGCAGATTCACAAACCTTTTCAGTCCAAAGACCCAGAACCACAATTAAGGTGTTTCTCCCATGAGACCCAAAATCATCGGAGAAAAAAACTGTGAAAATAGCAGATCTACAAGCTCATAACGTGACACATTGTGAGCCTGTAAATCTGCTATTTTCACAATTTCTGATGAATTCGGAAAACGTTTTATTTTATCCATGTATTTGTATTATTATAATGTTTGTTGTTGAGAGAAAAGTTAAACTAAATAGATGAATAGATAAATAAACAACAATGCATATTTGTGACCCATAAAAACGCGTCCACGGCCTAAAATGGGTCTGGACCCTGTGTTTGGGAAACCCTGCTCTGGAATCACTGGGTTACCAGGGTAACGTGTCGTATCCTAGCAACCGTTCACAATATCAACAACTTCCACACAGCTGATGTTAAAATGACTAAATGTTAATGTGTGCTGGGTACAACACAGCTGTGCAGTGGAGGCATCTAGTGGACACTGTAGCTACTGCGTTGTGTCTCTGATGATCAAAGACTTCTGGATTTATTTAAATTTATTTTTTTGTTTTGTTGAATAACTTTATAACCAAAGATCTGTGGTTGTTGCCTGGAGCAAAGATATTAGAGGCCTCGCCCCATTGGAGGGGAAAATATATGTAAAGTTTTATTTAAAGGGTTATTTACCCAAATTTGATTTACTTTTCAAACACTGGGCAATTTAATTAAAAGTAAAGATGATGATCTGTGTGGAAAGATTTTTATTTTCTAATAGCGTACACACACACACACACACACACACACACACACAATAATGTATGTATGTCCACATAAGAGATATAATACAAGGACACATATGTTCACAGTGCTGTAAAAATGTACAGTCAGAACATCTTGGACAAATACCCAAACACCCTTCAGGGGTTTAAAGTAACAGCGTCTTCGTCATATTTGCCTATAACAAATATAGGTAAACCTACAGTATGTACATGTCCTAGACCATACATGGGCAACTGGCAGCCCGGGGGCCACATGCGCCCCTCCACCTTCACTTAATGTGGCCCCCACCTTCACTTAATGCGGCCGCAGGTTAATATCAGAATAGTGATATATTATTGATTTCAGCTGTTATGATTCCATACATGCAAACATGACCCGCTTTAATTACTTCAGTCTGTATTAGTACTGTAGCTTTGCCCTAGTGCCCACTCTGTTTTGGTGCCCACATTGCCCTAGTGCCCACTCTTCCAAGGCCTGGACATTGAACACACAGCCTGACATGGTACGGACAGAACCGTGTGGCCTTCCTCCAATCACACACACAATCAGGCATTAATGCTCGTTTGGTATGTTCTTGCACTCTATTTCAATGAGGTGACGCACACCTACACTGCAAGTCACACAATGGACACTTGATATGCATCTATAGGCTCATTCCTATGTTCATTCACTAGGTGTGAGTCTGGAGCCTTTGAAAACTGTGTTGAGGTGTGAATTTAAAGTAGTTTTAAATCTATGTGTGTGTCTGTGTGTGTTCTTGGTCTAATAGGTGCCTGTGTGTGTTCCTGGTCTAATAGGTTCCTGTGTGTGTTCCTGGTCTAATAGGTTCCTGTGTGTTCCTGGTCTAATAGGTGCCTGTGTGTTCCTGGTCTAATAGGTTCCTGTGTGTTCCTGGTCTAATAGGTGCCTATGTGTTCCTGGTCTAATAGGTTCCTGTGTGTTCCTGGTCTAATAGGTTCCTGTGTGTGTTCCTGGTCTAATAGGTTCCTGTGTGTGTTCCTGGTCTAATAGGTTCCTGTGTGTGTTCCTGGTCTAATAGGTTCCTGTGTGTGTTCCTGGTCTAATAGGTTCCTGTGTGTGTTCCTGGTCTAATAGGTTCCTGTGTGTTCCTGGTCTAATAGGTTCCTGTGTGTGTTCCTGGTCTAATAGGTTCCTGTGTGTTCCTGGTCTAATAGGTGCCTGTGTGTTCCTGGTCTAATAGGTTCCTGTGTGTGTTCCTGGTCTAATAGGTTCCTGTGTGTTCCTGGTCTAATAGGTTCCTGTGTGTGTTCCTGGTCTAATAGGTTCCTGTGTGTTCCTGGTCTAATAGGTTCCTGTGTGTGTTCCTGGTCTAATAGGTTCCTGTGTGTTCCTGGTCTAATAGGTTCCTGTGTGTGTTCCTGGTCTAATAGGTTCCTGTGTGTGTTCCTGGTCTAATAGGTTCCTGTGTGTTCCTGGTCTAATAGGTTCCTGTGTGTTCCTGGTCTAATAGGTTCCGGCGTGGCGTGCAAGGCCGTCCAGTGAGCATTGCACCCCTACACACAATCAATCATTCCTTGCCGTGTGTGTGTGTGTGTGTGTGTGTGTGTGTGTGTGTGTGTGTGTGTGTGTGTGTGTGTGTGTGTGTGTGTGTGTGTGTGTGTGTGTGTGTGTGTGTGTGTGTGTGTGTGTGTGTGTGTGTGTGTGTGTGTGAGTGAAAGACAGAGAGAGAGAGACGATAACAAAGCAATAAGTCAGGAAAAAGTCCACACACACACACAGGTGTGTCACATGCATTATTATCACAGTGACAGATTGTTCAGGCTCCATTTTGACTCAACGCTGGAAAGAGAAGAACCTCCATGTCTGGTAAGAGTTTATACATTTATGTAACGTGTGTTTATTATGTTGTGTTTATGGGGGGGGGTGTAAAGACTTGATGTGGGGGGGGGTCATCACATTGTGAAATTACATTATGCATGTATTTATTTTTAGTAAAAATGTGAAATTGTGAAAACAGCCGATCTACAAGCTCATATTGTGTCGCAATGATATGTCTTCCATATATGGTGTTTTGTAAAGTGTTAACCCTTAAAGGACTATTTCACCCCCAAAATGCCCCCCCAATTAATTAATGGAGATTTTATTGGAACCATTTGGTTCCATGTGTACACTCTCAGAGTTACAGACCTGTAAGGGTGTCTGTACAGTAATGAAGTAAGAGTACTGTGCTGATTCATGAGGTGAGTAAGAGGTTAAAGTTAATAGATACTTAGGGTGCGTTAGGATATGCACACCAGAGTGCTCTCACATATTGTTTTATATTGGCCAGTTAAAGGGGTTAAAGTTCACAGATACTTAGATTACAGTAGGTGAGTAAGGGGTTAAAGTTCACAGATACTTAGATTACAGTAGGTGAGTAAGGGGTTAAAGTTCATAGATACTTAGATTACAGTAGGTGAGGAGAACAGACTCCATTTTGAAACCAGACTAAAGGTTAATGATTGACATATGGTTTAAAATGGTGACACGTTTATAGTCCCACTATTAGCAGAAAGTAATTGAGTACATTTACTCACCCTAACACCAGTGGCGTCGTTAGGGGTGGGCATCGGTGGCTATAGCCACCAATGTTTTGTCCAAAGCCACCAATAAAAAAAAAAAAAAAATTAAAAAATTAAAAGTTTTCTTTTTTTTTTTTTATTATATATCTATCACCCTAACCTAACCCTACCCCTAACCCTAAAACCGAAATAAAGTAACAAAAAACGGGGGTAAAAGCACCCTAATCCGCGAAATCCGCGAAAAAAATCGCGCGCGCGGGAGGAGGGGCACATGCACGCGCGCTGCGCGCGCGTGCATGTGCCCGTTGCCTGCGGGGCTAAGCCCCTGACCTAGTAGAGACCTAGCGACGCGTCTGCCTAACACAATGAAGTACTTTGTAACTTCAAACTCCATTTTTAACATGTTAGATTCATCAAAAACACCCGTTCTTGGTTCTGGTGACTCATCCTACCCTCTTAATACGAGAGGAGGCCGTGTTTTTTCCATTACTTTTTTCATTTATTTAATTGTATTCATTTGTTGTATTACATGTTTTTAATTTTCCAAAAAATAGATAAATTAAAAAAAGTAATTGAAAAAACACGGCCCCTTCGCGTGTTAGGAGGGCAGGATGAGTCACCAGAACCAAGGACGGGTGTTTCTGATGAATCTAATGGAGTTTGAAGTTACAATGGGATTGTATAGGAAGGGGGCGTGTCTGATAACATGAATATCAAAATATCTAAATACTGAATCAAACAACTTATAAACTGTCTGGGGGGGGTCACAAAAGCCCGAGTAGACAATAAAATTACCACATATTTTTTTTAAGTGAAATATCCCTTTACGCCTTATTTTATACTTTGTGCTTCAAAAGCAGCCGATCTACAAGCTCACAGTGCATATGCGTTGTGAGCTTGAAGATCTGCTATTTTCTAAAGCTTTTGCCCAGGAGGCAACGAGCATCTGGTTTAGAAAATGAAGCCAATTAGGAAACTTGCTTAATTACCTGCAGTTCTCATTAATGGCCAACAGGTGTCGCCATGTCTACTCCTGCTAGTGGCAGAAGACTTTACATGTCATTCATTAAAGGGGAATTTGACCGGACTTTATTTACACTTGATTTTGTTACCTTAGTAATCATTGTCATAAATACTTTATGCTTCCAGACGTTAGTTTAAAGTCTTCTTTCAATCACCATGATGTGTGTTTGAGTCAATTATAATAAAGTATCGTTTGTTTCTAGGGCTTCTATTGGCTCTACTGAGTGAAGAACCGCCCCCTCGCTGCCCTTCCAGCCAATAGCATTTGTTTCCGGGTTGCTACATTCCAAGATGGTGGATTTGAATTCTCTGACATAGTGTCTTCATAACAGGTCAGTATAAAGCTCTGTGTGCACAGTGTGAAAGCTGGCACTGCTCTACATTTCAGTCCGAGTTTTCATATTCCATTCTGATTGGCGAATTCCCAACATTGCTGGCCCACAATAACCTACCTGACCTGGCGGAGATCTGTGCTCCGAGGAGCACTTTTTATAGTTTTTGTTCTGGTTTCATGTTGCTGCAATGTCGTGAGGGGAAACTCAAACATTTTACTCTTATACTTGTATAATGGACACAACAATGATGAATCTTGAACAAATAGATATTTTCATTCACATGATAATGGTTTAAACATTTGTATGATTCCAGAAGTGTTTACCACAGACCAGAGTCTCCAACAGCCAGATGTGTGTCTATGCTTTGACTTTTACAGGGGCCAGTTTCAAATTGCAGCATTTTTGAACAGGGCCGGTTTAGCACTATGTGGTGCCCCAGGGTGACCTCAAGTTGAAGTGCCCCCCCTTGCTCCCACTTTACATGTAAAAAGTCAAAGTTACTATGGCTATGAACACCATAGGTTTACATGACATTAGCTGCAGTACAAACTCACCAAATATGACACCACACCATAGCAGACATGGGCCTACAAACACCATACTGGACCATACACTAATGCTCACATCTGAATGCAATGCAACACATCAGGCTAAATGTCATTATTTCCATCATACTGGCCAGTATGGGGACTATGCAAAACCATTGCAGAGTTTATGTAAAACAATTGTTGCAAGCAACCATTTCAGCAGCTTAAAGGGACATTTCGCAGATTTTGCATCAAACCCCTATTTTTATGAAGTCTATGACCCATAAACATGATCCTGGTGTGTTTTTTTTTGTGTTTTATCTGTATTTTTAGATTTGTATCTATGTCACCGGAGACTCTTCGTCAAATGACGCAGACTCTCCGGTCTCACGTTATTTCCGCACTACATGTTGTCTCAGTGAGACCAACCCCACAGACAGCCCAAAGGGTGTCTCCCAAAGCGTGGGATCAGCCTTCTTTTCCCCCTTCCTCAGTTGTACAATGGCGTCGGTAAACACTCGGTGGAGGAACACTAACACAACAGATATTTCTTTGAACCATGATAAAACACAGAAGAGCAGGTCCACCGCAGAGGAATTCAACAGGCTGTATGCTGAAATCATGCTGGACACAGCTTTGATGGATTACTTTAGAGAGTAAGTAATGATTACTGTAAACGTTATGCCAGCTTGCCATAATAATCCAACATGTAATTGTACTTGATTGCTTTAATGTTAGAGATTAATAAAGTTAGGGTAGTATACGATGTGTTGTTGACTTCTGATAGACGCATGCACGCAGCCCATTCTTGTTTACATTGTATCGTTCCAATAGCTAGCCAAATGCACAGCTAAACCACTTGTGTGACAAGCCTAATTTATACTTTGTCTCTTGTCAGATTTCAAATATAAAGTGCTTATGCCATGGCCACGGATGTTACAATTTGAATCGGGTGGTTGAAAGTACCCGTATCTTCCGTATTGTTAAATAAAAAAGCATTTTAATCCGATCGGTGGCCATTTTCTCATAGATTTATGAGATTTCGCATATGAGGTTCGCATAATAAAATGGCCACCGATCGGATTAAAATGCTATTTTATTAAACAATACGGAAGATACTGGTACTTAGACCCACCCGATTCAAATTGTAAATTCCGTGGTCATGGGATAAGCACTTTATATTTAAAATCTGAACGTTTATGTAGATGTACGGATTGAAGGCCTACATGTAGAAAGTGCAAACACCAGGTTGAAGCTCCGCCATGATAGTTATGTTTCAGGGCTATTTCATCCTTAGACTTCGTCTCATCATGACGTCGCCGGGTCCCGAAAATAGCAGATCTACAAGCTCACAACGCGTCAGACTCGACACTTTGTGAGCTTGTAGGTCTGCTATTTTCGGCTTGCATGGAATATTAGTATAAATTAGGCTTCACGTCGGATGAAATCTATTTAATGTACAAGTGTAATCTAATGTGTTATTTTCAACAGGACAGAATGTTGTGACGTCAGCCTGCGAAAATGAAGTAATGGCTGATGAAGACCCCTGGGACTCACCTTATGAGATACAACCATATATATTTTTTTTTTCTAAATAAAACGATTACATTACACCCTGCTTGCTCTACTCATTGATCACGCTACATTATATATAATGACAAAATGTAGACCCCCAATTATATAAGGGTTCTTTAGAAGCGTTTCATGATATAGGAGATGGTCTTTCATTTGCAGAATGGTACAGTACATAATTACATGGCTGTAAGCATTACAGATATAATAGTGAAACTTTTGTACATTCTATTACTGTAGTATTTACTTCTACATGTAATCATTATTTTTCTGGTGACCCCAGCACATTGGATTACACTTTACTGGTCTTAGATACAATAGGCTATAGTAAAACCTAACATTATCCATATACACCAATTGAAAGCATGAAATGTCTCAGTTGAAAAAAACAAAACAAAAATGATTAGGCTGTGTATGACAAGAGTATTTGATCATGTAGGCCGTGGGCAGAGTGCTCCAATTCTGACTTTCATTGATCCCCACTCAGGAACTGCATTATTTTTTCAGGGTAGTCATATACAATTCTTATAAGTTCTGTAACGAATGTTTCCAGCTTCCATTCGTGCACCAGAATGAAAGAGACCGTTGTTTAAAAATGCACTTTTAAACAGGCAAATATGCAGGGCTACTAAGAATCTCCATGGCAACCAGGAAGAAAACATTCTGCAAAACCGAAACTTCTGGTCCAAAAAAAGAAAAATATAGATTTTCATAACAAACTTGCAACAGCTATACCATAGGCTACTAATAGTTCATTCATAACCAGTTACATTCTCTTGACCAATTAAGAGCACATTTCAAGGGCATGTAAGACTAGAAAGGTAGCCAAATAAATGGTTTGTATCAAATGCAGTCTATTACACTGAGGTTCAATAAACCTACTCAATACCAGTAACCCTGAATTCGACATTGCACATTTCATGGATACATTCATGGATATAAACACTTTGCATCTCAACATTTGTACTAAAAAGAAACACTTGAACTGCACCAAAAAGCATATATTCAGTAGGGTATGGTAACCAGTAGAGGTAGTACAAAAAGTATTTTTTTTTATTCAAAGTTAAGATATTACATAGTATCACATTGCAGCAGCAAACTGTGGCATTGATGGATGACATATGCCATGAGGTCCTTGTCTGTGGCCCAGCTACATTACTTCATATACGTACATTTTCTGCATTTGAGTGGATATCAGATCAGCCTTGAACTTTCCCTTTAAGGACAGATGTTCTATAACATAGCATGTGTCATAGACGCACTGTGAGGAAAAATGGCACCTGAAGTTCACTCGAATGCATTGAAGTCGATGAGAGCTTATGAATATATTTTTATAATTTCTACACAAACATTTACACACATACATAGATCTTCATAATCATGTCGACCCATCTCTCATCGACTGCAAATGTGACACACAATCCACTCTTCTTCAAACATGTCACAATCATTTCCCAGATCCAGTTGTTTGTCACCTCTTGCACCTCTGCAATTGAGTCACTCCATACAGCCTGCAACACACAAACAAAAGCAAAGGTCACTAAAGAGGAAACATTATCACATCTAATTAGGTTTATAGAATGTAATCTCAGGTGTTCTGCACACATACTTGGGCTCTGTAGATTATTTTAAGTCAAAACTGTGTTATCTAGATTAAATACTGTATCAATACATTGTGTCCCATTAACATGTTTAGAAGAATCAGTCAGATTCTGTGATGAGCATAATTCTGCCTAAATGTAGCTTCACAACACTGATTCATTCAGTTATTGCACACAAACATAAGTTAGAGATAACAAACACTGTACAAAATAACAAATGCAACATGAGTGCACACACACATACTTGACAGACACACGTAATTAACCCAACTAAATACATAACAACTGGTAACTTTTCTTAGAACTTGTCAAGAGAGAAAGAACAAATCACCAACCTTAACTATAATCTTAACAGAAATGATACGAGATGGGAATCAATAAAATAATGATGCAAAATAGTGTAGCAGAGCCAATTTATGATAGCGAGACATTTATAAAGGGGTACATATTGATTGGTCACTGCTTAATAGTATCTGAAGCATTTGCAGCAGTTGTTACAACTAAATTAATTATCCTGAGCCAGGATTGAACCCCAGTACAATATGAATGCAAAGAGAATATGATTAGATTTTTTATTTAAAAGTCCACAAACAAAAGTGCAGTACAGTACTCTTACTGAAATAAACAGCGTCCCCTGGCTCTATAATTTAAATAAGACTTACCTTTAGAAAAATGACTTCTTTCTTGACTTCTGGGATGAAAAGTCATTAATTAGATCCTCAAAGTCAGTTTCCTTGACTAATTCGGATTCTACTGCCATCAGAGAGAGTGCAGACAGCCGCTGCTGGCACATAGTTGCGCGTAGTTCATTCTTCACTCTTTTAAGAGCAGAGCGTAAGGTTAAGAAGAGCCTCAGTGCAACAAACACACTTGGGAACGTAGTCTCCAATCCTTTAGTTTGCACAAAAAATTGCAGCACATTTCGGGTGAACGTGTTTTCTCGTCCCGCACGAAATCCTTGAACTGAACAAGTTCATCACCAAAGTCTTTGGCCAGGTCATCTGAGTTGGTGGAGGCGAGCGCAGCAGCACGTTTACACATGTGACGGTGGCCAGGTTGTCACATGTAACTTGCCACTTCTTTTTAGAATGCTGACACTCTTTACTTTGTCTCAATAATAAATAAATAACAATACACATTAAACTCACAACAATAAAATATCAGTTGCACGGTAAAGTGCGGGGTGCGTAATTACTGTGAGAATAATACTGTTTGTTAGGTACTGCAAGACTACGCCACCTTTTTATTCAAGAGGTAGGGTCCTCTGTAACACTCTTTCTTAGGCTATTCACAGGTTCGAGTTTACCCAGGTAAGTACAATACTTTTAAATGAGAACAACACTTCAACACATATCCCTTGGAGAAAGCTGGACGGAAACAGGTTTGTATAAAAAGGTAATCTATTTTATTAAGCTAATACAGTGGCGTCTATAAGCCATAAAATATTGAAAAGCATAAACAAAATATAACACTAATTCTAAAACCTCAACCTCCTAATGCGCCCACTAACTAACTAAAATACAGGAATACAGACAATCACCAAACACTAAAAACAGACAGGGCTTGTGCAAACTATAGCAAATAAATAATGAATTTAGCGTCAAAGTGCCAACTATTACTGAAGCAGTAAAGTGCCAAGTGCCAATTCAATTGCTATATGTCATATACTCATCACGGTTCAATGCAAAAGGTGGGAATGTCCTTATATGGGGTTTAACTGGAGCGGGGGTTTAGGCCAGGAATCACTGTCTCTTCTTGTCTTCGTGCGTATTGCCTGCAATCATAGAAACTATAGAACCAGTTCATCTGTTCAGGTATATTTCACATATGAGGTTTAGGACCGTGGGTTTATAAAGGTAACGTTGCATAGAAGGACACTTACTCGCCCGCCAGACTGTACGTCTGGCTTTGAGGGTGTGAAGCGCGCAACGTTATCGCCACTGGACCTCTCCTCCGTTCCTTGGTTCGTCTGTCTGTCCTCCCCGTCTCTGCTGCTACTGCGCCGTCTGCTCACCGTCCGCTGCTGGTGGCTTGGTACGTGCCGCGATCACTGTATTCCCCACCTCTGCTCCGTGGTATGTCTGCTCCTCCTGTGCACAACCGTCCCTTCTGGCTGTCACTTCCACACTGCCCTGTATGCCTGTCTCTCTGCTGTCCAAGTGGCTCGCGCTCACTTTTGAATAAGGTGGGCCACACCCTACTCCGCCCTCATTCGCTCTGCCACCAGCGTGACCTGGGGACATTGGCCGTCCGCTGTCACAAGGCCAATGTCACACAGCCTATAGGGGAGTCCAATGTCAAGTGGCTCGGGGACCGGGGGGAAATACATTGTCAACCATAAAACATGCAGTGCAGAAATATAGTTAAGAGAATGATGTTTTTAAGTGCGTAATACAGGTTTTTCATCATCAATAAAAAATGTTACAATTTGGTTTCACCCCCCTGCTTTGACCCTGTCACACACACACTATCAGTGTCTGTGTCGGAATCAAACAGAACACCGAATAGTGCATTTACGTGCCTGTATTCATCAGTGCGTTTAGCAAGACAGGACAACAACCTGTCATTCTCAGTGGATTCATCTGCAAAGGTTCTTCTTTTTCTCACCCGCTGTGTATCGTGGTGATAGAATTGACTCACACCCTGTACATCACAAGCTGACTTTTCAAACTGAGAAAATGTACCTTCATTTCTGAGTGAGGCCACGAACACATGCAGGGATTCGAGTAGCCGCTGGGCAGTATTTAAATTAATATCACACGGGACACGCAACATGTCACTTGTGGCTTTAAATCTTCTCAGCACAGTATCCCATAGATGTGTCATTATTGCAGTCTCCAACTTGTCAAGTTTATGACACAGTGCAGCAGCCTTGCGTTCGCTCTTCTCCTCCTGATCTGTTGCAAACCTGCCCAGGGCCTCTCTAATTGCAGTGTAATCTTCTGTCAGAGCCTTGATGGAGTCTGCTACTCACCTAGTATTGGACAGAGGCTTCAGGGTCTTGCTGATTTTCACATCCTTATTGTTAAAAATCATTTACCAACGGTGTGTTGATGCGGCTCAAAACGCATAAAGCGACTGAAGTAGGTCAAAGTAATCGCTCACATCTCTAGAGCTAATATTGTCAATGCTGTTAGCACCAACGAGGTTAAGCGAGTGTCCTGCACAGGGCACATAATGAATCAGAGGGTTTATTTTATATGTGCCTGCAGACCGTTATACTGTATTTACCAGACATGTTACTAGCATTGTTATAGCTTTGTCCTCTGCAATTTGACAAGTCTAATCCCAGACCACAAATCATTTTAACAACACTTTCATGGGCTCAAACCCAATGAACCTCTCCACCACTTTGCCCTCCTGGCTGACTGTGAGTTGGTCAACATGCGACATATCAGGGGTTGAATATACGATGACTGAGAAGTACTTTGCCTGCTGTATTTTGGCTGCAATCGTTTGCTTTACTTTCTCACCCATTAAGGAAATGAATTCCTCGCACACAGTAGATGACAGGTATGATGTTGTTCCTCTGCCCTTTTGACCATACTTCTGTATATGTTCCTGAAGAAATGGATCAAACGTGCAATCAGTTCCAGCAAACCGAGGTAGTTTCCATTTGTTGATGAGCCCAAGTTCATCATCGCCTCTGAACGCTAGACCTCTCTCACTCAGGAACTGTATTACAACCACAATGCGCCTCAGTACCTCCTTCCAGTATTTGGCCTCAGCACCTATCTGCCGCCTGAGCGAGGCATCCACTGAGCCAACATTCCTTGATAGGCGCAGTAACGTCAGCATGTTTTCCCTGAGTGTTGCACTATTTTCATGAGCCGATATCTTCTCAGGATGTGCCCAGTCACAGAACCCAGATGTCACAGTCACACCCAGTCACAGAACCCAGGGCAGTTTGTTTTGAAGAAAACAGTTTACATGCAAAACAGTGAATGGTACCTGCTGATGTCGAATACAGTAGCCACTCCCTGGGCACTATCTCCTTGTTCGGGAGGTAATGCTGCAATACATTATTAGTAAGCGGAACGCTTGCTTTTTTTCCCTCTAAAGTAAAAGTCACGCTTATATGCTGGATATTTGGGCGCTCTGTTGCGGAAGGCTGCAGGGCCTTTAGAAAAAGCCATTTCCCTGACTTTGTCTGTGATGGGTCCCCATAGCTCTGGGTCTGAGCCCAGGGTAATGTCCCCCAGGGGGCTCTCCTGCTGTTGCTCATCCCGCTTACCCATATTATATCATTATCTCCTTCTTCGGCCTCGTCGTCCTCTGTGTTGTTGCCTCCTCCTCCTCCTCCTCCACCACCACTGTCCTCCTGTCCCTGGTCAGTTATGTGGACATCCATTTCCTCTTCCTCTTCCTCGTCCTCCTCCTCCTCACCTTGGCTGAGGCTTCCATTAGAAGAAGATATCTCCTCAATCTGGTTAATCGTGTGGTGCCCCCATTGGCTGGTGCCCCAGGGCACTCGCCCCCCTACGGCCTATGGGTGATCCGGCCATGCATGTATGGGCGTGTCTCATTGATAGGCTACTCAATCAATCAATCAACTTTATTTAGCAGACACAAGGTCCAATAAGAACAAGACACATAAAAACATATAAAAGTACAAAAATAAAACACAGTACAAAGTCATAAAACATCAGCTATAAATAAGGCAATCGTACCAGTGTTTCCAGAAAGGAGACTGATATCGAGTAACACTGTGGCAGGGATTAACCAATAATCCAATAATAGAGTTCTGAGACTCATTCAGACGACACATACATTTATACATTAAATTTCTCCGAAGAGCTTGAAAAGTGCTAATACCCAGGTTGCAAAACAGCTCACTAGCACTGCTCCACCTAGGTTTTCTACTATAGAGACAGGTCGTTGGTTATGAAGATGTAATCATCAAAGTTAATTCAGTTCCATTTTTACACTCTCATAAGTCATAAATGGAACCAAATGGACCGTTACAGGTCCATTTGGTTCCATTTATACACTCTAAAGTTGAAAATGGGTGAAGTCGTCCTTTAATACAGAGTTAAAGTAATACTAGGTAACTTTTTCCAAAAAACTAAAGTTAAATTGTATATCTTTTGTGAGTGGCAAATGTTTCACAACACCCACTCCATGAATTTCACCCCCGAAAGCCTTTTATAAACATATGTTCTATTGAAATTGGACAGGGGCTGCTTTCCCGCAAAAATGACGTTATCCGGCCGGAAAACAGAAACGGAAATGCACCGGTTTCCTGTTTGGCCAGGAACTACCGCACCGGTTTCCTGTTTGGCCAGGAACTAGCGCGCTAATAACAAAAAGGAATCTCACGCTGTTTTTAAGACATTATAGGATTTGAAGATGGAAAAACAACAGCAAAAGAAAACACAGCTCACGGTAACTAATGCTCCACTGGCTAAGAGAAACGATCCGGAGATAGTATAAAACAATTAAAAGAACGCTTTTTGAAACGCTTCCTTCTTCCGGTGAAAACAAATGGAATTCTGGGTAATGCAGGACAACGCTATATCATGCAGTGACGGTAGTGACCAGCAGAGGTTGCTAAAAATCGTTATTTGTGGACCTGCATTGTATTACTTTAAGTTAAATCATATTTATTCCTGACATAATTAACTTGCATCCTCTCTCTCTCTCTCTCTCTCTCTCTCTCTCTCTCTCTCTCTCTCTCCCAGTAGAGGGCAGCAGCAGCACACAGAGGGTCAGAGACAAGGAGTCACAGGTAAGCTGTATAGTCCATGAGCTAGACAAGATTTCATTATCAAATGAGTGGGCAAAACCATACCTATATTAAATTGTTTATAGGGTCAATATAAGTAAATTAATATATGATAACCTTTCCACAGGAGCAGCTTTTTCATATTTATCACACATTTTGTTATTTTCACCATACAAACATGATAGGTGAATAGAATGAAGAAAAAAAAGAAAGAAAAGAAATAGCATTATCATAATGAAACTTCCCCAGTTGATTACCTACAAGAAGACAATGATTTATCGTATTACAAGTTTTCTGAAATTGTATATTTACATAAATATGCAAATTGGGCATTATATAGATATATATGAGATATATACAGTATGAGAGATCTACAGGCTATGGGGCAGAGACCCTATGTGCCACACACCGTATCTTAGCAACAACGCTAACTGTCATTGGTCGTGTCATGCTGAGGGCAGTTTCCAGACAGCAGCATCAGGCACAACTCGCTGCCGACATCACACACAGTCAGACGCAGTAACAGCAGGGCTCTGTGATAGTTGGGCGAGCTGAGCTGGACAGCACAATCACCCTCATTTCTCTAATAAATCGCCCTGTCATTCATATTGTCAAGACTTTTAGCTCACTGCAGCCTGCTACTAATGTAACGAATGTTTATGTCCACTACTGTGATAGCATTGGTTGTATTTTAATGATTAGTGCCAGGGGTAGTCTGGGAGGCATTGCCTCGGAGTTTGGACAGCGGGGGCGCGGCCACTGCGTTGTGATTCAAATCAACAGCCAATGAAGAAAAGGGGGCGGGATCCAAATGCAGTGGGTGTTGCATCTAAATAGGATCGACGGGAAGCAATTTCCCCTTGAGAAATTTCGGCCGCCATTGTTGTGTACTGCTGTTTGCCTCTCGTCGGACTTTTTACACGAGTTGCACAGCTCCAGACCGGTAAGAGGCGTGTCCGCTCAGATTCAGAGCGTAAATTACATCCCGCCCACAAATCCCAGGGCTCTGGCCCAGAAGTTCCTCGGCGAGCCGGCGAAAACTTCTGGGAACTCAGATTATGCCAGGGGTGCTTAACATGCGCCGTTAGCATGTGGCTAACGCTAACGCTCGTTCACCGTAGCATGTAGCTAACGCTAACGTGGTTGTCGTGGCTGAGGCAGCTGTGAAATCACTTTGTCAACAATGAAAGTTAGTCTGGTGAATGTAAATATTGCTGCTCAGTTAATACATTGTACATGCTGTATTTTGTGGACTTGTGTGGCTTGTGGAGAACTATGTGTTGCTCCACAGTAACTCCAGTAACTAACGTAATGGCAGCTCCGCCCCATGTGACGCACGGTTAGGCTGCATTTGGTTTCAGATACTTTCGGTCATATTAGGGGAGAGTCAGTGTCAGTGAGAGCTGGATAAACGAGGTAAAATGTGTCAAATGGAGTCTGTACGGCTGTTGATAAATGAACACATGACGTCGGTGGGAGAGGAGATATTGTGTGTTTGGGACAAACAGCAGCGTGGTGCTGATGTGTGTTGTGTCAAGCAGCTTAATGTCAGATTGTTGGTGTTGGAGCTTCTCGGTGCGGCTGCAGAGTTCATGTAGTGTGGTGAATGTTAGTATTCCTGCTCAGTTACTCCATTGTAGATGGTGCGCCCACATAAACCCAAAATCGCTTATCACTCGCATGACTGCGGTTTCATTATCCAACACACTGCCTGCAAAACGGTCTTTTTGATCAAGAAATCAAGCTCTCCTATTGGTTACTGTCTCACCTCTGTGCTCCAGACTGGCTGACACCTTCTCACCCACACAGTGGGGGGTTCCATTTAAATAGCCATTCAATTGCACTCTGCTCAGTCAGTTAGCTCACTCACATATTATGTTGTTGTAAGCAGGCAGAAAAAAATAGTAATTTAGTTGTAATGGTAACTGCAGATTCTGTATGTAAAATCTTTATTAAAAAAAAGCGTATAAAACAGTGCAATCTGTAGCATTACATTAAACTCTTGAGGGAAACATGGAGCCTATATGAACGCTGAAGCCACTGCCTAATTACGTGACTATCTCCATTGTCCAAAACACTGGATATCTCTTGACAAACCAATATTAGTGTAAATATCTGATCTACAAGCACAAAACAGTTGCTGCGTGACAAGCTGTATGCTTGTAGATCTGATCTTTTTCCGCCGCTTGTATCAGCTGTCCACGCTGACAGAAGCGTCTCCTGTCCTGTCTCTCTCTGTCCCTCTCCTCCCCATGTCAGAAGCAACAAGAGAACACATCGCTATGTTCCACAAATGTGCTCATTCCTGCGCTAAATATCTGATCTACAAACATAAAACAGTCGCTGCCTGACGAGCCTTCTGCGTGTAGATCAGAACTGTTGGCGCAGCATTGGGTTGCCAAATTTTGCGAGAGAAATAAGCAGTCAGGTCTGTGAAAATGTTACTGCATGCGTTGTGCCCTGACAAAACAGTGAGGCATGAAACTAGCCTGGTTCCAGACAAATCTGCCTTTGCAAAATTGCATGCACTTTAGCCCTCGGCAGATTAGGTCTGGCCCCCCTCCATAGAGAATGTATTTCTCTCCCGCAGAGGTTGTGCGGGACCAACCAGGGCCCAGTATTCAAATGTGGGCGGGCTTATCAACAAGGAAGCACTGCTCTGATTGGTTCGTACAAGGAAGCACTGCTCTGATTGGTTTAAGTCTAACCAATAGAGTCCGTTTGGATCTTTTTGTAACCGCCTCTTGGAAAAAAATCGATCGTTGATAGGGACCAGACTAATATCCACGCAGTGTGTCGTGTGATATTGTCTGGCCACGCGAGGCTAGCATGAAACCATTGCATTGTAAATGGGGTTTATAGCCGAGGCCAATTTGCAACCCCAGTCCCTTGTTAGACCTTTCTGTATAAATATTTACCTAATAAAAAATAATTTACAAAAGGACATGCATGAAGCTCTAATCTAAACAAGTATGAAAATATATTTATATCTGCAAAGTAACTAGTAACTAAAGTTTTCAAATAATTGTAGTGGAGTAAAAGTACAAGATTTGCCTCTGAGCTGTAGTGGAGTAAAACATTATTACCATTATGATGTAATTATAATAAGGGTAATAAGGGTAATAATAATAATAATAATAATAAATATAGCTGCAAGCAGCGATAATACGGGGCCAGGAGAGAGAAAGAGAAATGATAATTCCTTTAACAGGTCAGTTCATGAAAGTCCTTGCGGTCTTGTTTCCAATGAGGGCCTTTGAGCAATTAGGGGTTAAGAGTCTTGCTCAGGGACAAATTTCATGTCATCGACACATTTGCTGACCTCGCCTGGAATCGTACCTGGGGCAACCAGAGCCTCTGGCTCCCTAGGCGGGCTCACTAACCACTCAGCTATGGCCGACCCTGAGAGAGAGAGAGAGAGAGAGAGAGAGAGAGAGAGAGAGAGAGAGAGAGAGAGAGAGAGAGAGAGAGAGAGAGAGAGAGAGAGAGAGAGAGAGAGAGAGAGAGAGAGAGAGAGAGAGAGAGAGAGAGAGAGAGAGAGAGAGAGAGAGAGAGAGAGAGAGAGAGAGAGAGAGAGAGAGATAGATTGAAGATAGAAACGGAATAGATCGAAGAGACAGAGAGACATGGAAACGGAATAGATTGAAGAGAAAGACATGGAAACGGAATAGATTGAAGAGAGAGAGAGAGAGCCATGGAAACGGAATAGATTGAGTCATGTTTTTTGCAATTCAACTTAAATGAGTGTGCATCAAGTGAGGCTTGAACCAGCAACCTTGTGGTCGTGAGGCACTCTTAGGTAGCTGCAACACTACCTATAGTGCTATAGCTTTGTCCAGGCTGATATTGTCTGTTGAGGATCACAAACTCTTGCCTTCTGTCATGACCCAAGCCCCTGTTTCACTAACACTAAGATCACTCGTTCACAAACCATTTACCAATTAAGAAATTGTACATCTCCTCAGAAGCAAAACTAGTGAAAGTAGCCGATCTACAAGCTCACAAACCATTAAAAGTTGTCAGATTGTACATCGGCTATTTTCACAATGAAGTATGTTATACATTGAAAAAACATACTCTCATTGCTATCTGAAAAGTTGTGAGATTGTAGATCAGCTGTATGTAAAAAACACTCAATTAAGTATTTCATGTTATCTTTAACAATTGCAGATGTATTCATTGATAGTCATGTTGTGTGAAATGCAACTTAGATGAAGTTTGCACCAAGTGAGGCTTGAACTGGTGACCTTCAGGTTGTGGGGCACACATTTAAGCGAGAAGCCACCAACAGACAAGAACCTGTGAAAAAGGAGATCACACAGATCATACAGTTTCACGCAAATAGCTGAAAAATCCTGGGTTTAAGTGTTTTTCAAACTGCTCAAGATTGCGGACAATCTAAGGGCGGTGCTTACTGGTCAACGTGATAGATGTGTTCCTCATTAGTCAAGGCACATGTGTAAGCAGGTCTAATGGCTGTCGGCCAAACGAGGCATGACTTTTGCCTGTTTAAAGTTTCAATTTTCAAAAAATTGCTATAGCGCCCCCGTTTGACCAATTGGAGTAAGATTGGATTGGTTTCAGTGATATTTGGAATGGCCCTTTACATTTCTGCAAAGTTTCAAAGAATGGTAAGTCTGCATGTATGTGTTAGGGGCAGATGAATAATTGTCATAAAACTGCAATATTCATTGGCTCATTAAAGCTTCATTTTTTCACTTATGGAAGATGTTTTGCAAACGTTTTTTGGTATAGGTCCAAAGTTCATGTGTAAAAAGTTTCGTGCAGATTACTCAAAAATCCCTGTTCAAAGTTGTCATTTTCAACTGAGTGCTATAGCGCCACCTTTTGACGAAAGATTGTGAGATTTATTTTTTGATCGTTTTTCATGACCATCTATCATATGGCCGAGTTTCATAAAAAGCGACTGCACGGTTCAGCCAGAACTGGCAAAAACGGCAGAAGAAGAAGAAGAAGAAATGGAATAATGCCAATAACAATACGGGTCCATGCTGGAAGCCTGGCCCCGTAATAATAACAAAGAAAAACGGAAATCCTGTTTGAAATGACCAAACCTATGATGTCACTGGTAGGCAGGTTTCTGAGACACAGAGAGAGCAGACAGACAGACAGGCAGACAGACGGTTGAATTGACAGGAAACACATTGACGTAACCTCAGTTAGATGACAGGCGTGTGTGTGTGTGTGTGTGTGTGTGTGTGTGTGTGTGTGTGTGTGTGTGTGTGTGTGCGCGTGTGTGCGTGTGTGCGTGTGTGCGTGTGTGTGTGTGTGTGTGTGCGTGTGTGCGTGTGTGTGTGTGTGTGTGTGAGCAGAAACCTTGTACGTCCAAAACTCTTTCTTTACTTTTCAGAAAATGTATAAAATAACCTTTATTCTTATTATTATTTATACACAAGCTATTTTTAATACTTTATATTGATTCAATATGTATAAAACACTCTTAACTTTAAACCTGGCAAACCCATTGTTGGCATGTAAAAGGTAAAGCAAAAATCATAATTAAAAATGTCAAAAATAGCAGATCTACAAGCTCACTACACATCACATGGCTGTGCATTGTGAGCTTGTAGATCTGCTATTTTCACCAATTTATAAACGATGACATTAGCCTACTTTAAGGGGGGAAATGACATAAAATGATAGAATATGAAGATACAAGGTTTCTGCCTGACAACAACAATATGTAACTTCTGCTTTGTGGTTATTACCTCCCCCCACTTCCTGTCTGTCTCTCTCTCTATGCACTGACACTCTACAGCCTCAATTTTGAAACACGCCACATACAGGAAGTGAACGTTGAGACTCCATCTTGAGACGGAACAGAGAAGGAGTGAGACGAGACGACGCTGATATGATTCATCCTTCTAGTGTGCTGTGATAAATGTAGAGTAAGTATCTTTATATATATTATGTTCTATAGACACAGATATGATACATCCTTCTAGTGTGGTCTGATAAATGTAGAGTAAGTATCTTTATATATATTATGTTCTATAGACACAGATATGATACATCCTTCTAGTATGGTGTGATAAATGTAGAGTAAGTATCTTTATATATATTATGTTATATAGACACAGATATGATACATCCTTCTAGTATGGTCTGATAAATGTAGAGTAAGTATCTTTATATATATTATGTTCTATAGACACAGATATGATACATCCTTCTAGTATGGTGTGATAAATGTAGAGTAAGTATCTTTATATATATTATGTTATATAGACACAGATATGATACATCCTTCTAGTGTGCTGTGATAAATGTAGAGTAAGTATCTTTATATATATTATGTTATATAGACACAGATATGATACATCCTTCTAGTGTGCTGTGATAAATGTAGAGTAAGTATCTTTATATATATTATGTTATATAGACACAGATATGATTCATCCTTCTAGTGTGCTGTGATAAATGTAGAGTAAGTATCTTTATATATATTATGTTCTATAGACACAGATATGATTCATCCTTCTAGTGTGCTGTGATAAATGTAGAGTAAGTATCTTTATATATATTATGTTCTTTAATAATTCCCTCTGTTCTGCTGGTATGAAGGTTATTGTTCCGTTAGAGTTTTGACACCAGGGTTGTTGGTCTGGTGACAAGGATGTTGTGACGAGGGCTGGTGTGTCACTGTGGGACCGTGGCCACGGTTATTTATTTCATTATTTGTTTCACAGCGATAGGCTGATGGCAACATTAACTTAATTTATGATACAGTATTTTATTAAAAAATATGCTACAGCAAAGGATATCGTAGTGAAATCTATGTAAAAAACATAGTTTTTTTCTGTGGATCAGTCACCTCATGGAGACTTGAATTCATGGATACTTTTAAGTTTTTGTCTCATTTCTAAGACAATAATTTGATGACCGGCAGCGGTTCCGGTAGGAGACACAAAGAATCTCCTTTGTGTCTCCTACCGGAACCACTGCCTACCGTTCCGCTGGTAATCAAGTTATTGGCTTAGGAATGAGAAAAAAACTAAAAATATCCATGAATTCAAGTCTCCATGGTCCAGTACACTTCAGTAGCAGTATAGTCAGTATTCCAGTACAGTCTAGTATTCCTGACAAGTCAGTACAGTAAGGTTGATGATGTCACATGGTCACTATAGTAATGTTGATGATGTCACATGGTCACTACAGTAATGTTGATGATGTCACATGGTCACTACAGTAAGGTTGATGATGTCACATGGTCACTACAGTAAGGTTGTTGATGTCACATGGTCACTACAGTAAGGTTGATGATGTCACATGGTCACTACAGTAAGGTTGTTGATGTCACATGGTCACTACAGTAAGGTTGATGATGTCACATGGTCACTACAGTAAGGTTGTTGATGTCACATGGTCACTACAGTAAGGTTGATGATGTCACATGGTCACTATAGTAAGGTTGTTGATGTCACATGGTCACTACAGTAAGGTTGATGATGTCACATGGTCACTACAGTAAGGTTGATGATGTCACATGGTCACTATAGTAAGGTTGATGATGTCACATGGTCACTACAGTAAGGTTGATGATGTCACATGGTCACTACAGTAAGGTTGTTGATGTCACATGGTCACTACAGTAAGGTTGATGATGTCACATGGTCACTAAGGGTGCGTTCGGATATTACGCACCGGAGCACACTCGCCTATTAGTTTGTATTGGCCAGTGCGCTCAGTGCTGTATTTTCAAACGCACCCTATAGTAAGGTTGATGATGTCACATGGTCACTACAGTAAGGTTGATGATGTCACATGGTCACTATAGTAAGGTTGTTGATGTCACATGGTCACTACAGTAAGGTTGATGATGTCACATGGTCACTACAGTAAGGTTGTTGATGTCACATGGTCACTACAGTAAGGTTGATGATGTCACATGGTCACTACAGTAAGGTTGTTGATGTCACATGGTCACTACAGTAAGGTTGATGATGTCACATGGTCACTACAGTAAGGTTGATGATGTCACATGGTCACTATAGTAAGGTTGATGATGTCACATGGTCACTACAGTAATGTTGATGATGTCACATGGTCACTACAGTAAGGTTGATGATGTCACATGGTCACTATAGTAAGGTTGATGATGTCACATGGTCACTACAGTAATGTTGATGATGTCACATGGTCACTACAGTAAGGTTGATGATGTCACATGGTCACTATAGTAAGGTTGATGATGTCACATGGTCACTACAGTAATGTTGATGATGTCACATGGTCACTACAGTAATGTTGATGATGTCACATGGTCACTACAGTAATGTTGATGATGTCACATGGTCACTACAGTAAGGTTGATGATGTCACATGGTCACTACAGTAAGGTTGATGATGTCACATGGTCACTACAGTAAGGTTAGTCTGGGAGGGTTAGCGTCGGAGCTTGGACAGCAGGGGCGCGGCCACTGCGTTGTGATTCAAATCAACAGCCAATGAAGAAAAGGGGGCGGGATCCACATGCAGTGGGTGATGCATCTAAATAGGATCGACGGGAAGCAATTTCCCCTTGAGAAATTTCGGCCGCCATTGTTGTGTACTGCTGTTTGCCTCTCGTCGGACTTTTTAGACGAGTTGCACAGCTCTCAGACCGGTAAGAGGCGTGTCCGCTCAGATTCAGAGCGTGACGTACATCCCGCCCACAAATACCAGGGCTGTGGCCCAGAAGTTCCTCGCCAGAGCTGGCGAAAACTTCTGGGAACTCAGATTACAGTAAGGTTGATGATGTCACATGGTCACTACAGTAAGGTTGATGATGTCACAAGGTCACTACAGTAAGGTTGATGATGTCACATGGTCACTACAGTAAGGTTGATGATGTCACATGGTCAGTACAGTAAGGTTGATGATGTCACATGGTCACTACAGTAAGGTTGATGATGTCACATGGTCACTACAGTAAGGTTGATGATGTCACATGGTCACTACAGTAAGGTTGATGATGTCACATGGTCACTACAGTAAGGTTGTTGATGTCACATGGTCACTACAGTAAGGTTGATGATGTCACATGGTCACTACAGTAAGGTTGATGATGTCACATGGTCACTACAGTAAGGTTGATGATGTCACATGGTCACTACAGTAAGGTTGATGATGTCACATGGTCACTACAGTAAGGTTGTTGATGTCACATGGTCAGTACAGTAAGGTTGATGATGTCACATGGTCACTACAGTAAGGTTGATGATGTCACATGGTCACTACAGTAAGGTTGATGATGTCACATGGTCACTACAGTAAGGTTGTTGATGTCACATGGTCACTACAGTAAGGTTGATGATGTCACATGGTCACTACAGTAAGGTTGATGATGTCACATGGTCACTACAGTAAGGTTGATGATGTCACATGGTCACTACAGTAAGGTTGATGATGTCACATGGTCACTACAGTAAGGTTGATGATGTCACATGGTCACTACAGTAAGGTTGTTGATGTCACATGGTCACTACAGTAAGGTTGATGATGTCACATGGTCACTACAGTAAGGTTGATGATGTCACATGGTCACTACAGTAAGGTTGATGATGTCACATGGTCACTACAGTAAGGTTGATGATGTCACATGGTCACTACAGTAAGGTTGTTGATGTCACATGGTCAGTACAGTAAGGTTGATGATGTCACATGGTCACTACAGTAAGGTTGATGATGTCACATGGTCACTACAGTAAGGTTGATGATGTCACATGGTCACTACAGTAAGGTTGTTGATGTCACATGGTCACTACAGTAAGGTTGATGATGTCACATGGTCACTACAGTAAGGTTGATGATGTCACATGGTCACTACAGTAAGGTTGATGATGTCACATGGTCACTACAGTAAGGTTGATGATGTCACATGGTCACTACAGTAAGGTTGATGATGTCACATGGTCACTACAGTAAGGTTGTTGATGTCACATGGTCACTACAGTAAGGTTGATGATGTCACATGTAGAGCCATATGAAATCCGTGTTAACGGAATCGCGGACGGAATCGCGGAAATGACCAATAAAAATGGAATTGGAATAAAACACGGAATATTGCAGAATTTGGAAAATAAAAAAAAATCGCGGTAAAATATTTTTTTTTATCGCGAATTTTTACAAATCCACGGGACACCACCATTTTGCATGGCCACATCCTACTTTATAAACAGTTAATCCACGTAGAAATAGTCTTAGAAAGACGATAGAAACAATAACACATGGGCGACGCCATTTTGCGCATGCTCAGACCGAATTAGACCGAATTATTTTGGGAACATTTTTGCGTATAACACAACAAGGGCCATGTATGGACTGTTATATCTTGAACATTTATTCATTTCCACTTACCAGACACTTTTTTTATGGTAAAAATGAGCATAAAAAGCAAAATACAGAATTCAGAAATATTAAAATGGAAAAAACAGAATTTGGGAAAAAATAAAACGGAATTGGGAAAAAAATAAAACGGATTTCATATGGCTCTAGTCACATGGTCACTACAGTAAGGTTGATGATGTCACATGGTCACTACAGTAAGGTTGATGATGTCACATGGTCACTACAGTAAGGTTGATGATGTCACATGGTCACTACAGTAAGGTTGATGATGTCACATGGTCACTACAGTAAGGTTGATGATGTCACATGGTCACTACAGTAAGGTTGATGATGTCACATGGTCACTACAGTAAGGTTGATGATGTCACATGGTTACTACAGTAAGGTTGATGATGTCACATGGTCACTACAGTAAGGTTGATGATGTCACATGGTCACTACAGTAAGGTTGTTGATGTCACATGGTCACTACAGTAAGGTTGATGATGTCACATGGTCACTACAGTAAGGTTGATGATGTCACATGGTCACTACAGTAAGGTTGTTGATGTCACATGGTCACTACAGTAAGGTTGATGATGTCACATGGTCACTACAGTAAGGTTGATGATGTCACATGGTCACTACAGTAAGGTTGATGATGTCACATGGTCACTACAGTAAGGTTGATGATGTCACATGGTCACTACAGTAAGGTTGATGATGTCACATGGTTGCGAACGCGGAACCTTCCGCACACAGGCTAAATGACACACAGGCTAAATGACCTCACTCACTGTGTTTTCATTAAAATGTGCTGTGGCAAAAGAATTACCCCAAGCTGTTTACATTGCAACCTACGTTGCACTAGCTAGCATGCTAGCTGATAGAAGGCTCTCTCTCTCTGTGTGTGTGTGTGTGTGTGTGTGTGTGTGTGTGTGTGTGTGTGTGTGTGTGTGTGTGTGTGTGTGTGTGTGTGTGTGTGTCACTCAGTGAATGATGTGTTTAATGTTTATTGTGTTATTTTCTCATCAGATTTCTCTCATCTCACACTGAACACAAACACAGCATACAGATACCTCTCTCTGTCTGAGAACAACATGGTGGTGACATGGAGGGGATGGGATCAGCCTCATCCTGATCATCCTGACAGGTTTGATGTATGGCCACAGGTTCTGTGTACAGAGGGTCTGACTGGACCCTGTTACTGGGAGATAGAGAGGAATGGAGAGGTTTATATAGCAGTGACTTACGGAGGAATCAGTAGGAAAGGAGGTGGTGACTGTCTGCTTGGATTCAATGATAAGTCCTGGAGTCTGTTCTGTAGTGATGTCAGTTACGGTGTCAGACACAATAGTAAGGAGACTGTCCTCCCTGTCCGTTCCTCTGGCTCTAACAGAGTAGCAGTGTATCTGGAGTGATTCTGGACTGTCCTTTAGGGACTCTGTCCTTTTATGATGTCTCATCATCAGACACACTGACTCACCTGTTCACCTTCACCTTCACCAACACATTCTCTGAACCGCTCTATGCTGGGTTCTGGTTAAACTCCTCCTCCTCCTCCTCAGTACGTCTGTGTGAGCAGAGATAGAGTCTCTATGTGAGGAGGACATCAGGTCACCATGGTTACTCCACATGTTAGTGACTCTAGGGTTGATATGTTTAACTCTTTCCTCTCCTACTGCTGTGAGCATGTTGTTGGTTGACTACTTTACTCTCATGCTGTGGTGGGTAAAGTACTTCATTTGTTTACTTAAGTAAAAGTATCAATACTGCAAAAGTACTGATACTTGTACTTATCTACTGGAAAAAGTACTCCAATTCTTTACTTAAGCTAAAGTATCACTACTGCAGGCCTATAGAAATACTCTGTTAAGTAAAAGTCCAGAATCCAAAATTTACTTAAGTAAAAGTACAAAAGTATTGGCATCAAAATGTACTTAAAGTACCAAAAGTAAAAGTACTATTATGTTTGAAAATAGTAGATCTACAAGTGAGCTTGCAATACTCCGATGTAGAAATACTCTGTTACAAGTAAACGTTTGGAATTCAAAAATGTACTTGAGTAAATGTACCAAAAGTAAATGCAGAATGTCCCATCTAAAATGTGTAAAAGTATTTTAAAAAATAGCCAAATTTTAAATAGAGCTGAAGTGGTGAATGTATGTTTTGTAATAATACTCTAAATCTACAAAGTAACTAGTAACTAAAGTTTTCATATAATTGTAGTGGAGTTAAAGTACAATATTTTCCACTGAGATGTAAGAAGTAAAAGTATTGAAAAATGTAAATACTCCACTAAAGTAAAAAATAAATGTGTACTTGAGTAAATGTACTTAGTTACTTTCCACCACTGCTCTCATGTTGAACTGTGTAAATCAGTGTGGATTCAAACATCTACTAAATGTCTGCATTCATTCATTAATGACATTCAAATCATTCATTATGACATCATTATGTTATTGTTGTTTTTATCTTCACATGTTATTGTATGATCATCTGTAGATGTTTCATTGTTTAATAAATTAACTCTTTAAAGTCTGATATTGTTCTTGTGTATTAATATTCATAGAAGTCACATCTATGCATCAGGGTGCGTTCCCACCAGTGGTGGAAAAAGTACTCAAATGTTTTACTTAAGTAAAAGTATCAATACCGAAATGTAGAAGTATTGGTATCTAAATGTAATGAAAGTATCAAAAGTAAAAGTACTGAAATGTTTGAAAATAGCAGATCCACAAGCTCACGCGTCGTGTTCTTGTAGATCGGCTATTTTCAAATGGCCGAAATGTATATAGAGCTGAAGTGGTTAATGTATGTTTTGTAATAATAATCCCCCAAAAAAATAGCAGATATAAAAATAATAGCAGATCTACAAGCTCATAGCACGCCGCTGTGAGCTTGTAGATCTGCTATTTTTGAAAATATATATTTGTACCATTTGTAACTCAAATCTTTGCTTCTGGGGGTCCCTGGAACAATATATTTGGAGATGGGGTCTCTGGATGTAACGACGGGTCGCCGTTACTATAACTAATTCATAATATACAACAGGTAGTTCCGACCAAGCAATCTGATTGGTTGAAATAGCTTTCTAGCCGTGCTTCAAACCAGCATCATAGCACGGGCATAATCACATTAATAAATCACTCCGCACTGCAGTCCAGTCCGCACCTGATTAGACCATATATGGCACAGCTGTGCTGTGCTGTCCCACGGTACGAAAACAAACAGAGAGTATCCTGACCCACCGCCGCCACCGGAGAACAAACAGCTACGCAAAATGGACTATGTTGTTAATTTTGATTTATTTGGTGGACTTACGGTTGATCAATTGTTAGAAGAGGATGAGAAGGAGAACGCGAAACCAAATGAGAGCGAAAATAGCCGATCTACAAGTTCACAACGCGACGCGTTGTGAGCTTGTAGATCTAGCCTGGTTCCAGACAAATCTGCCATTGCAAAAAAAAAAAAATGCCCTTGGCAGATTAGGTCCGGCCCCTCTCAATAGAGATTTTATTTCTCTCCCTCCAAAGTTATGAGGGACCAATCAGAGCCCAGTATGCAAATGTGGGGCGGGTTTATCGCCAGAGGCATTTTTTTAATTTGCCCCTCGGAAATGCAGGTTCCACACAGAGATTCCAGACTAATATCTACGCAGTGATATTAGTCTGGCCATGCCAGGCTATTGTAGATCGGCTATTTTCGCCGTGCGATACCTTCGTACGACGGAGCATATAGCCTACTGGAATCAGCTGTGTCGTGCGCTCTGAGTGCCTCAGAGCGCTGCTACAGGGACTATTTTGTCTCAGTCAAATAAACTCTTCTCTTTACAGGGAAACATAATAGTGAAACATTTTTATTATGAATTGCCCCACAATATGAATACATTTGGATGTGTTTTGTTGGTAACTGTTGTATAATCGCAATATTACACTCGAGGGTGTGCTTTACCTACATTATTGGCACTTCAGTGATGCTGGCGGAACTCGGCTGCGCCTCCTTCCTGACCGCATCACTGGCGTGCCAATAATGACGGTAAAGCACACCCTTTCGTGTAATATTGCTTAATTCAAACACAGCTGAATAGGTATTGTATATGTAAAGAAAGACACAGATTGTAACGAATGCATTTATTGAAGTTATGGGGGGTGGGGGCAGTGAGTTTCACTCTGAAGGTGCGGAGGTACTGATGTCATCATACACCTATGAAAGAACAGAAAGGCCACATTAGTATGACTCCACAGTAGTAGCATACTTTGAAATTGACAACTATAATGGGAATGGGAATCTCTGATGTCTAAACTTACCTCTGTCTGTTCTCCCCCCTTCCCAGTGTGGTGTTCGGGCCAAAGAGTTCCCTCCGGCAACACAAACCCTATTTATTAGTTCCGGGGAGGTGATAGCCTACCAAGTGGGAAGTGGAGAGAGGGGAGATCGGCATCCACTGTAATTAATTGAACCATGTTTATGGGGTGGGTATATTTAGAAGGCTCAGTGGGAATTGTAAATAGGTATTGAGCGTGCATATACAGTAGTCTAGTGTTTTAAGGAAAATGGTATTGTATGTTTATATGTGTGGGAATATTTTGGAGGTATCTGGGGAATGGTAGGAGCTAGCCAGGTAATAGGGACCCACCTATAAAAGGCAGTCAGTCTATGGTATGTGAGATGAGCTGACAGGTTGTGCCCAATACTTGTCAGTGAAATTGTAAAAAAAAAAAAAAGATGAAAAAATAAAGACTTTGATTAAAGGTCGCTACTGGACTGGTCTCCACTGATTTGCTGCCTTGGCTGCTCGAACAATCTTACACTGGAACAATATATTTGGAGATGGGGGTCCCTGGAACAATATATGTGGAGATGGGGTCAATTCAATTCAATCTTTATTTCAGACTCAGGGTCCATACAAACAAGACAGTATGATACATACACAGTGCTAAAACTATAAAAAGCAAAGAAATAAAACAAAACAAAACATAAAACACATAAAACAGTCCATCTACAGCTGCTCACAGTCTGTAAAGGCTGTTGCGCCAATGTCTCCATATCATGGAAGAGAACCGTGTAGAACTCTTGATAGGATTAATTAAAATCTTAATAATATGATTGTCAGACTCTTCAAGACGACATATGAATTTGTTAGATTTGTTAGACATATTAGATTTCTTAACAGGGCTTGACAGGTAGGTACCCCCAAGTTAACAAACAGCTGACTGGCACTGTGCCATCTTGGTACCCTCACCAGCAACCGTAGAGCATCATTATGCTACTTTCAGTTTTTGCATGCTGCTAGCCTTGTAGTTACTCCATAGGTGAGCCGTATACAATGGTGTACAGAAGGCTTTAAACAGTGAGACCTTGACATCTACAGAGCATTTGTGAAATTTCCGCATTAGTATGTTTGCCTGGGCATACAATTTGCATCGTTGTCTATGGATGTCTTTATCATCTGAGAGATCATCAGATATATAGTGACCGAGGTACTTAATCTCACTGCACACAGATAGTATGTTGCTACTGAGAATAAAGTCAGGGAATACAGCCCTTCTACCCTCTTTACTTCGTACAATCATGATGCTACTCTTTTTGGCATTATACTTAATATTAAATTCTATGCCATACTGAGAACACACCCTCAGAAGCTGTTGTAAGCCTGCACTGTACGGAGAAAAGATAATTAAATCATCCGCATACATAAGGTGGTTGACAACAGAGTCCCCTATGACACATGCAGTTTTACACAGGTTCAGATTCCTTGATAAATCGTCCATGTATAAATTAAACAATAGGGGAGATAAAATCCCCCCTTGCTTCACCCCATTATTTACATAGAAATGTTCAGACACAGTATTGCCCCACTTCACCTGCATAGTCTGATGAGCATACCAAAAGGCAAGTATCCTTATAATGTACTTGGGTACCCCTCTTTGGCACATCTTATCAAATAATTTGAAGTGATTCAATCTGTCAAATGCTCGAGAAGCATCTATAAAACACAAAAACATGGTGGAATTGTGACTTCTATAATTTGCTAAAATGTCTTTCAAAGCATATATACACATATCAGTACCATGTTTCCTTTTAAACCCGATCTGGTTGTCTGCTGTGGTAATAAACCCGTCCAATCTGTCCAACAGGATTTTCTCCAGGACTTTGGAGAGAATACTAGCTAGAGCAATCGGTCTATAATTATCAATACTATTTATTTTCCCTACTTTGTCCTTGATAACTGGCACTAGCAGCACAGATAACATTGAATCTGGTAAGACACCATGATTAAGGAACCCAGTAATACATAGAGCAAGTATAGGAGCAAGCTTCAGACTGGCATGTTTTAAGTGTTCAGCTGAGATGTTATCCAGGCCACAAGCTTTGTTATTTAGCTTCATTATAGTGTTGTAAACTTCCTCAGCTCTAACTGTCACATTTTCAGTGGGTTCAACTTTATCCACCACAAAAGAGTCACTCTTAACACAGTTGAACAACTCATAGTAGTGTTGCCGCCACACTTCAGCAATGTTGCCTGACCCACACACTCCTTCAATGGAAGAAGGTAATGGAGTTTTACTGCTTTTTATGGTTTTGACCTCTTGCCAGAAGTCAAAACAACTGTTGTTTTGCAGCTTTCTGGCTTGAGTCTGCCCTCATTGTGTCCTCATTCTTTTTAATGAAACGGACAGCATACTTATATTTGGCATTGGTGGCCTGTTTCTGTTCAAACACCGGCCCCTGTCTTGGCCTTCCTGATTCTGCCCAAACCTTAAAAGCAGCTCTAGCAGCAGTGTGTAGCTCAGTCACATGTTCATTCCAACCAGGTTTTATACTAAACACTTTTTTCTTACCCTTGTAAAGACCCTTACTTGAGTCATTTAAAGCATTTATAATAAGATCATAAGTAGCACATAAATCTCTACAGTGATGCACATTTTTACAGTTAGTGTCAGTGCACTGCATGGCTTCCCTTGGAAGAACAACGGAATCTAATGATTTGTCTGTGAGTGAGGTATAGTGGTTAATATCCTGCTCACTTAGTTTAGACCAATCCAGCCTCCCTGTGTATGTTTTACTGTCATCCACAGATAGAACTGGAATGTTATCAACATTTAGGGTCATTATTATCGGAATATGATCAGTGGTGGCCAGATCATAACATATTTTTATGTTGTCCAGTGAAGCGTGCGCATCTGCTGTGCATATACAGTGATCAAGCCATGACACTGTATGCCATGCATCACTTATATATGTATAGCTTTTCTCCGGTAGTAGAGATTTACTAGACAGTATGAGATTATTATCATTACAAAATTGCATTAAACATTTTCCAAACAGAGATTTGTCATCTGAAATGTCAGCATTCAAGTCACCAACTACATACACACAGGTTGTGGCATTGTCTTTGATAAATGCATTAATAAATGCCATTCTATTGCGATATTCATCCTCATTTTGATATGATTCATAAGGTGTGTATATATTCACAATAATAAATGACCTATTTTCATACTTGATCTCTATGCCAATGGCCCAGTTGACATCTAGTCTAACTACTGTGACCAGAGGATCATATTTACTATTCCAGAGAATCACCACTCCCCCTGGTATTCTACCATGTGCTATTCTTTCAGAGAGATCAGTAGTAGACTCTCCTACTCCATGAAAATTAGCATGAAGTGAGTTCAGCCTTTCCAGGTCTTGTTTAGGTAACCATGTCTCTTGTAAGCACAGAATGTCACATTCCTCAAAAAGTTTATCAACAACCAGGCGCCTCGCTTTGTCCCCAGCACTGTGCCCCACACGTAGGCCCTGTGTGTTATAAGACACCACCCTCATCCTGATGTTTATGTACTGCGAGCATTTGCATCCATAGATGACTGAACCCCATGTTGTACAGGAGTGATCTTAATACTTGTATCAGTGTTATCACCTACCAGCGACCCACTGGTAGCTGGCCTTCTTGGCTCATAATATCGTCTGACATGTATGCCTGCTGGCCACAGGGCTGGGTCGTACATTTCAGCCACTTCTTTACATTCTGCAGTGATGTGAAATGAGCTGAACCTACTCTGATAATGCGACTCAATCTTCCTACAAGTAACAGCACGGTTAAGTTTCTCTTTCAGATAGACGGTAAGAACGTTAGCCTCTAGTTGTGGGGCAAACTTAGTGGCAAACACACTCACCATCTTCGTGTTCACAACGAGAATGTCAGAACTCACTGGGCCTGTACCAACAATACCCGGCGTTTTCTTTCTCTCCCGTGGTGCTTGAGGTCCACGTTGACGCGCCTCTGGCTTCTGCTCAGGTGTCGCTTTGTTGCGTCGGTGTCCTGCCTTCACGACTCGGGACCATAGAGGAGACTTAGGTGCCTGTGGTGTGGACACGACTCCCACTGTGCTGCTGGAGCCTCCTCCTGCCGCTGCTACCTCCTGGTCGGTGTTCTCCACTGCAGGCCGCGGTCGCTTGGGTGGTCTCACGTACCCTGCCCCAGGGTCCACGTTGTTCGGTCCACTGGACCTCTCGATTACAGCCACTCGGTCATCAATAGCCACGGTCGATGCCCGTAGCCCCTCACAGGCAGCTGTTTGAGCCTCGAGCGTTTTCCTTACACAGCTCATTTCTTTATTCAGTTGTTCCATCCGCCCCAGCAATGCTGAAACATCGATGTGGTCATATGAGACTGGTGGGAGGTCATCAAGGTAGTGGGATACGAACCTAGGTATATTCTCCCCACATTCATTAAGCACCTTCAAGCAGGTTTTTATGTTGTTAGCATCCTTTTGCGCTCCTTTGTGAGCAACACAGCGCTGCCCCGTTTGAGGACACAGCTCAAACAGTGTTTTCTTCGAGGCTTCAATCCACTCCGATGTGAAGTTATTTGAGGCCAGCAAGACAATATCATCATGATTCAGAGTTTTCATTTTGATGACAAGGAAATTCAAAAGTTCATCTTCCACAATCACCTTGTTGTCGGTTGTTCTGTACACTTCTGGCTTGGTACGGCCGGAGGAGCTAGCAGCCCCTCGCCCAACTGCAGCCGCCATGATTCGGGAGACTGGTGCCGTAGAGAGTTCAGGGCTCTGGATGGAGTGTTCCCTGCTCTAGTGTTTTATAGAAGCCCCTTGTACACCTGATACTACAATAAACCATTGAGAAACCTTTTGTTCCAATTTTTTTGGGGTCAAACCATATTTGCACCCGCCTACTGCTGGTCAAAGGTTTGGAGCGTCGGGTTTACATCCTCAACCCAGGATTTATATGTAGATCTGCTATTTTCAAATAGCCAATGCAGCCAGATCTGCAATCTTATCTGAATGATTGTTAAAGCAGTTTGTTTAAATTAGTTTATAAAATGTTATCTTTTCACAGGGATTATTTATTAGTGTGTTAGATATACATGTTGGAGTGGATTACAGTATGTGTCCAGATGTCTGTCAGACGGTCAGACATGCTGCTCCACAGGTCTATAATGGAACAAACGGGTTCAGCCAACGTCAACAACTGCCTCCGACCTGTCATGAGATCTGAGCGTGTCGTACGCTGAAGCCAAAGTCAGGATATATCTATTGTTATATATCTATTGTTATATATATATATTGTTATATATATATATTGTTATATATATATATATATATATATATATATATTGATAAATGCCGAAAGTTGCGTTGATCTCACCGTACGCCCATTATTTGGTCTACACCGCCTTGATAAATGAGGGCCATAGTGTTCAAATCGCAAGCAAAACGTTTCAGAAACTATCAAACGTTTTAGCAATCTTTCTGGGAACACTCACACACACATGGACTTCACTACGTCCTGAGAGTATAATCTTATATCTTTACTCACACACACATTCACTACGTCCTGAGAGTATAATCTTATATCTTTACTCACACACACATTCACTACGTCCTGAGAATATAATCTTATATCTTTACTCACACACACATAGACTTCACTACGTCCTGAGAGTATAATCTTATATCTTTACTCACACACACATTCACTACGTCCTGAGAGTATAATCTTATATCTTTACTCACACACACATTCACTACGTCCTGAGAGTATAATCTTATATCTTTACTCACACACACATAGACTTCGCTACGTCCTGAGAGTAGGATCTTAAATCTTTCCGTGTGGTTGTATATTTTCTGTTCGATGTTTTTGTTTGATTGATTGAATACTTAATTAACAGTTTGCAAAAAGTACAGCGGTACAGTTATACAATGATGCTAAAAGGATAACACAAAAAGCCTGAGGGCTTGTTTCCATTGTGGTCCTGTGTATACAGTTCCTGGGGTCAACGGGTGTTTCGGGTTCTCGCAACATACACCCTCGCCCAGGTGACCCAGCCAGGGTTGATCAAGCCCCGACTTACATCCCAGGTAACTACCCACGGTCAGTCCTCTTAGGGAAAGACAGGGCCACTCAGACCGCTTTCCAGAACTACTCTGCCTGAACACGGGGAGGCTCTGGCACGTGGAGGGACTAGGCTCTGTGGATGGCCTCCTGGCCGGGCTCCTCCTTCGTCTCACCAGGTCCAGGACCTGAGCGCTGTACCAGATCCGGTGCACCGCCCCGATCCAAGCATTTCCTTCTGGCGTGATGGTTCCTTGGGCCGACACCACTAGATTGGGCCGTCTAATGGTATCAGCTCCACTCCGCTGGAATGGCCCTCCTAAAGGCCTCACCGTGGGTTTGTTGGGCTTCTTCCTCACGGAAGACACAGCCTGGGGCGCTAACCCATACTGCTCCATATATATATATATATATATATATATATATATATATATATATATATATATATATATATATATATATATATATATATATATATATATATATATATATATATATATATATATATATATATATATATATATATATATATACTAACCCATACTGCTCCATATATATATATATATATATATATATATATATATACTAACCCATACTGCTCCATATATGTATGTATATATATATATATATATATATATATATATATATATATATATATATATACTAACCCATGCTGCTCCATATATGTATATATATATATACTAACCCATACTGCTCCATATACGTGTATATATATATATATATATATATATATATATATATATATATATATATATATATATATATATACTAACCCATACTGCTCCATATATGTATATATATATATACTAACCCATACTGCTCCATATATGTATATATATATATATATATATATACTAACCCATACTGCTCCATATATGTATATATATATATACTAACCCATACTGCTCCATATATGTATATATATATATATATACTAACCCATACTGCTCCATATATGTATATATATATATATATACTAACCCATACTGCTCCATATATGTATATATATATATACTAACCCATACTATTCCATAGTCACTAACTATAAAGAATACATCATATGATGCACCTGGGATGTATCATCAGAGTTGTTGCTGAAGTGGTTAATGTATGTTTTGTAATATGATGATATGATATTTTAAATCTATAAAGTAACTAGTAACTAAAGTTGTCCAATAATTGTAGTGGAGTAAAAGTATTATATTTGCCTCTGAGATGTAATGGAGTAGAAGTTGAAAATTGGAAATACTCAAGTAAGGTAAAAATATGTAATAATTGTACTTAAGTACAGTACTTGAGTAAATGTACTAAGTTACTTTACACCACTGGTGAATGTGTGGAGGAGACATAGGGCAGAGGATAGTTGGTGGACACCTCTGTGGGCTTTGGCACAGAAAACCACACGGCGACCGGGGCCACAGGTTCGATTCCCATCTCTGCAAGCAAGGCCACAGGTTCAAGTCCAGCCTAGCACCGGCACCGAAGCCAATACTCATGGATGTACTCAGTACAGTGGGGGCGTTGTTTCCACACAGTAAAAGTGGGGGTTATGGCAAAAAATAAATAACTTTTATGTAACCAAAAGGTAACGATGACAACCAGGTGAGGTCACTTCAGTGAGGTACAAAAGTATTGGTATCAAAATGTACTTAAAGTACCCAAAAAATGTTTGAAAATAGCCTATATAAAATAGGGTTTTAAAATATTATAATTTATATCTGCAAAGTAACTAGTAACTAAAGTTTTCAAATAATTGTAGTGGAGTAAAAGTACAATATTTGCCTCTGAGATGTAGTGGAGTAGAAGTAAAAGTATAGACAATTGGAAATACTCCAGTAAAGTAAAACAAATACCTCAAAATTGTACTTAAGTACAGTACTTGAGTAAATGTTCTTAGTTACTTGCTTAGTAACAAAAAAAAAGTGACTTGTCATGGACAGAGTGGAACACTGCTGTTTGGACGCCATCTAGTGGCCATCAGCAGACACTACATGTGTCTGGAGATTATTATGGATCTATAAATCAGTTCTCAAACTTTTGCATGTCAAGGTCAAGGACCCCCTACATTAATAACGTATGCATTTGCCCACGGACCCCCATCTGTAAATATGTTGTGCCAGGGACCCCCAGAAGAGAAGATTCATGTTAAGAAATGCAACATTATTCAAACTTTTCCAAACATTTTCGAAGATTTTTCTAAAACATTAAAAACACATCAGATCTACAAGCTCTCCACCGCACACCACGAAGTGACGCGCGGTGAGCTTGTAGATCTGATCTTTATGAAAAGCCAAAGTATAAAATGTGGAGCTTTCTGACTCCACACAGGCAGTGGTGGAAAGTACATTTACTTAAGTACTGTACTTAAGTACAGTTTTGAGTTATTTGTACTTTACTTGAGTATTTCCAACTTCCAATACTTTTACTTCTACTCCACTACATCTCAGAGGCAAATATTGTACTTTTACTCCACCACAATTACTTGAAAACTTTAGTTACTAGTTACTTTTCAAATATAAATTATGATATAATGAAACATACATTAACCACTTTAACCCTATTTTATACCTAGGCTATTTTAAAATAGCAGATCTACAAGCTCACAACGCGTCGCGATGCAACACGTTGTGAGCTTGTAGATCTGCTATTTTAAAATATTTAGTACTTTTACTTTTGGTACTTTAAATACATTTTGATGCCAATACTTTTGTACTTTTACTTGTAACAGAGTATTTTTATATTGCAGTATTGGTACTTTTACTTAAGTAAAGAATTTGAGTACTTTTCCCACCACTACAGGTGTAGATGGTTTAGTGTTGATGACAGAGAGCAGTCTCTGGGGATCCATTCACTCTGCAGGTTGAACATCCGGTCAGAAAAAGGGAAACGGAAATGGTGCGTCCATGTTAAGTGAACGTGTTCAACACACCGGATCCAGTAGGCGGGGCTTCAGACCGGATGTGAATACACGTGTTTAAATGGGACGCAGGCGCACGACGCTCGTTTGCTTTGAATTGTTTGGTGTGGGTGCAGAGCGCCACGGTCCTCTGTAGAAGGTATTTATATCAACATGACACGTTTTTATCACCAATATTTAACACCATTATTATTTAAGCTTTCAAGGTGTTCTAGGACTGTGAATTATTATGACACCAACATGGACAAATATGTGAAATATTATGTTTTATAACCGAGGGAGAAAATGCATTTCTACAGAGTCTGACTTGAAATGAAATGTCTAAATCGATCAAATACATCTCTGATAGTCTTGATCCAAGGCTATCATCAAACAAACATTTGTTCCAAATCATCACTGAACTAAATTGTCACCTAAAGTTTAAACCTTAAACCACACTCACTGTGAGGAGGTTTGTAGATCTAATCCTGCCATATATACATTAATGTGCGTTTTGTAATCTATTTAAGACTTGGAACAAGACGGTCAGGGATTTTATTTATGGTGATCGAGTCTGATGTTTGTTGGTCGTTTTAAACGACTCATAAATCCCCATAAATGAACCCAAACAAACACATAAAGTGTTTAAACCCAAAGCCACGCATGTTACCCGTCCATACGGGTCAGTTGTGTTCCGTAATATTGCGTAAAGTTGAATAAATAAGTGTTTTAATCCCGTGTGTGTCGGAACGCCGTTCTATTTCCACGTTTACATGGAGTGTAATACCTGCGTTCACCTGCTGCGCCACTTTACCAAATAGTTTGTGGTTCTGTGTTTTAAGGCTCGTGCGTCTACATTTATGTATGCATTGTAAATATAAAGTGATAATCTTAAAGCCACAGATGTTTTCCGTACATACGGGGTGTTAGTGTTCAGTTAATGTTCATTATAGTTTAATAAAAAAGTGATTTAATCCCATTTGTGGATGAACGTAATTGTATTTCCTGGATTACATGGGGTGTAATACCGGTGCTCACCTGCTGCAACCCATCACATGGTGTGTGTGTGTGTGTGTGTGTGTGTGTGTGTGTGTGTGTGTGTGTGTGTGTGTGTGTGTGTGTGTGTGTGTGTGTGTGTGTGTGTGTGTGTGTGTGTGTGTGTGTGTGTGTGTGTGTGTGTGTGTGTGTGTGTGATGTTCAGACAGACCAGATTGAACCATTTATTCATTGGATAATGTGGAATATTACTGAACATAAAGGGTCCGTATGGTGGGATAACATCTGTGGCTTTGGGATCAACACTTTATATTTAGAGCAGGGGTGATGCAACTTTGATGATGGAGAGGGCCACTATATTGCCACACTCACTCCAGAGGGCCACATTGCTTATACTGTCGGGCAGACACCGCCGTATTTTGCTTAAATGAATGCTGTACTTACTACGCCATTCTTTGTCGCACAAAAATAGCCGATCTACAAGCTCAAAACGCGTCGCAGCGCGACGCGTTTTGAGCTTGTAGATCTGCTATTTTTGATATTTTTGATTTGGAATCCATTTTTTTTTGTGCTATTTTTGAATTTGAATCCTGAAAAGTATTACATTTTAATTTAATTTCAAATGCATTTAGTTATACTTATGTTAGCTTTATGAACTTAAATACGAATACGTTGGACATAAAAAAGACAATAGAATTTAAATACTAGTCATTAAGCTACTAATATAGACTGAAGTCATTAAAGCGGGTCATGTTTGCATGTTTGGAATCGTAACAGCTGAAATCAATAATATATCATTATTCTGATATTAACCTGTGGGCCACATTAAGTGAAGGTGGGGGCCTCATGTGGCCCCCGGGCCGCCAGTTGCCCATGTATGATTTAGAGTAATATACATTTATCAAGATGAGACTTTAACATGGAACTAACTACAAACACTATTTTTGGAGAGTGTTCAAGAATGTCATAGATGAGATCATCATAATAATAATAATAATAATAATAATAATGACATTTTATGTGTACAGCACTTTACACATAAAATATTGGTAAAATATCTAGAACAAAACAAATGTAAAAGCCTAAGGATAGGAGAGATAACGGAGCTATAAATTGTAACATAAGATAAATGAAACTCAGGCAGGAGAATAATTAATCTAAACTAAGTATCGATATCAAAATCAATAAGAAGAAATGTGAGTCTTGATCTAATGCTAAAATGAAACTATAATAATCTCCATGAATTCAAGGCTTCATGGGGTGTGTAATTGATAGAAAATAAGTCATTTTTTTGGGTGAACTACTCCTTTAATGACTTTATGTCCAATGTATTTGTATTTAAGTTCATAAAGTTATCTTAAGTATAAGTAAATCCATCTACAAGCTCAAAATGCGTCGCGGTGCGCTTTGAGCTTGTAAATCAGCTATTTTTGCTACTTTTGTGTGACATACTAGAATGACAAATTTATTTTACAAAAAAAAGTTAAAATAAGGAGATAATAGGTTTCTGCCCGACAACAACAATATGCAGTGTGTTCCTCTGCAGTGAGTGTGGAAATATAGTGGCTCTATTTTCTATTATTGTTTTTATTATTATTCTACAATATATTAAATGTAATGTTGGTGTATATCTGTGTCTTGCAGGTTAATCATGAGGTGACCTTCAGCAGAGTGGACTAAATCTACTTCATACAGTGAGTTAAAAACGCTGAGTCATGGCTTCTAGCTATGACTCAGCGTTTGACTCGCTGTATGAACGCTTCAGGGAAGGTTCAAAGGATGGATGGAGTCATCAGGAGATAGCTGGTAATAGAGTGTCTGTAACTCAGGACAAGGGGCTTGAAGACGGAACCTCGATGGAGTCGACGCAGCAACGAGCCCTGAGAGCTGAAACGTATAACGGTGCCAACGAACGTTCTCCGTCGAGATACAAGGCGTACGGTGCTCGGGACGTGGTGCCATACAACCTACGCGGCTCTATTAATACCAGCTATCTTCAACCACGCGGCGGGAGACCCCACACGGTACGTACCTGGATCACACCTGAACACTATAAACTATAGGGCTGTGTCACCATTACAAGACCGGGAACGCATCTGTGTCAAATGGCAGATATACAAGCTCATAGTGCCGCGCTATGAGCTTGTAGATCTGCTATTTATTGGAAAAATCTTGAATTTGTGCAAATCATTGAATTTATATATTTTTTTAACTAACATTCTTAACTAAAATCTTTGCTTCTGGAACAAAATATTTTGAGATGGGGGTCTGCGGGGGTCTGAGCATTTGTAGAATCCCCCCAGAAGCAAAGATTTGAGTTTCAAATGTTTGCTTAAAAAATATATATATATTCAAAGATTTGCACACATTTTCACGATTTCTTTCGAAAAAATTGCAGATCTACAAGCTCATAGCGCGGCACTCGGTGCCGCGCTATGAGCTTGTAGATCTGCATTTTTTTTAATAGCCTATTAAGAAATCTAAAAATGACACGGATACCTTCCCGGTCTTAAAGGGTTAAAGGAGAATTCCAGTCATTTTAGATGTTTTCTTTGATGCGTCGCTAATCACTCACCAACATACAAAGGGCCGTTGATAAGGGAGCCGTGTGGGCGCGTGTCTGATAAAATGAATATCAAATGTCTAAATACTGAATCAAGCAACTTAAAAACGGTCTGGGGGGCTCACAAAAGCCTGAGTAGACGATAAAATGACCCAAAGTTTTTTTTTTTGAAAATGAAATATCCCTTTAACTCCGAGTGTACAAATGGAAACAAATTACGGGTCCATTTGGTTCCATCTGTACACTCTTAATTAGTATCATTTGTAACACCTGTGAAGGAAAGTACGGAAGAGGCCCAATCCTTGGTCAAATGCATTTTCATTTGGGGTCCTTGATATGAAAACCTTTGAGAGCCACTGTTTAGTTGTTTCTAAAACTGGATTAAATGCTAAGCATTGTGTATTTACTTGAAAATGGTGTTTGATACAGGAATAGTGGGCACGTCTTTGTTAAATTGGCTATTTTTGTTTCTCAAATGTAAAACAAATTAAGAATTTGCTAAATGGTCTTAAGTGATGTAAAGTATACATGATGTGAACATGTGTACTGTACATCATTATCAGACCTACATCATTATTAGGAAAGAGGTTGATAGTGGGAAGCTGTGTGGAATGGTACTACTGGACTTACGGAGAGCATTCGACACGGTGAACCACATTAGACTTCTCAACAAGCTTGAGGCCCTGGGGGCAGACAGGGCAACATGCAAATGGTTTCAATCCTACCTAACGGACCGCGAACAGAGAGTAGAGGTAAATGGTGTTTTGTCAGATTCAAGCTTCATGAAATGTGGTGTTCCTCAGGGAAGCATTCTAGGCCCAGCATTGTTTTTGGTATACGTGAATGATATGACAGACGCCTGTAACTGTGATTTGTTCTTGTATGCCGACGATTCTGCTCTGCTGATGTCCCATAAGGAACAATCCACACTGGAGAGTTCCCTGAGTGAGGAATTGACAAAGGTTAGTTCCTGGCTTATAGATAATAAATTATCTTTACATACAGGGAAGTCGGAATCTATCCTATTTGGTTCTAAAATCAAATTAGGAAAGAGCCCAGAGTTCAAGGTCAAATTAAATTCTGACTTCATTGAGGCTAAATCATCGGTAAAATACCTGGGTTGTATCTTGGAGGGTAACCTAGATGGCCGAAATATGGCCAGCAAGGTGCTGAGCAAAGTCTCCGGACTGACTAAATTTCTGGCAAGGACAGCAAGGTACTTGGATAGGGAGACAAAACAGGTAGTAGCCAATTCTCTTATTATGTGCCATTTTGATTTCGCTTGTACATCCTGGTTCGAGGGCTTATTGAAATCCCTCAAAACAAAGCTACAGTCAGCTCAGAATAGACTGATCAGGGTCATTCTAGGGTTAGGACCCAGATCCCATATAGGTAGGAACCAGTTTAGAGAACTCAACTGGCTCCCAGTAGAATCCAGGGTAATCATGGCCAGATTGACCATGGTTCATAAGATATTATATGGAGAGGTCCCCATATTTTTAAAGACATGTTTTACTCAGAGAAGCGAAGTACACCATTTTTTCACCAGAGCCAGTGTAGCAGACGTGAGCCTTCCGGCTTTTAAAAGTAAAGTAGGCAGGGAATCATTTACTTACATAGGAGCCACACAGTGGAATGACCTCGAAAACAGTATCAAACTGACAACAAATCTGAGGACTTTTAAATACAAAACGAAAGCATGTCTATTAGAAAAGGTTCCCCTATAGAGGGTCTTTAGACTAGGAAAGATAAGGTAGCACTTGTTTGTGTACTGTGTATGTTACTTGTGTTCTTGTATTGTTTGTATGTATGTACTGTGACTGTTACTCGTGTTTTGTATTGTTGTGTAATGTGTACTGTGTCTGTACTGTAATGTCACTTGTGTCTATGTAGTGTTACGTTAGTTACATGTGTTGTATTGTAAAGTATTTTTAACGTATTGATTGTTAATTGTAAGAGGACCTCAACGGAAATAAGTCTCAGGACTTTCTTGTGTTATCCTCGAACTGCGGTGACCATGTGGTGATGGCTTTTCAAATAAATCAAATCAAAAAAATCAAAACCTAAACGCACCCTTCAACGTATTGTTTTATGCCCACAGTGGCTGTATTAGGCCTTATTCACATCGGGTCACGTGACGTCTATTTACTTCCTGGTTTCCATTAGGAGGGGATCAGTCTATTTTCTCCATTGTCTTACATGCATTCTGCTCATCAGACACAAGCCAACTAACGTCTTATTTCGAAAGGTAAAGTTATTCTAATACTGTGTGCTGTATTATCTTGTTTTCTTGATGATGTTATTGTTCTTTTACATCTTACCATTTGGAAATTGACTTTAACAGATAGATTGAGAATGCTAGCAATGTTACCTGCCTGTGTAGAACACATAGGCTTATTTTAGCATTTCCTTTTTATACCAATATATATACTCACCATACAGTGGTGTAAAGTAACCCAGTACATTTACTCAAGTACTGTACTTATGTACGATTTCTTAGGTATTTTTTACTTTACTGGAGTATTTACAATTTCCAGTACTTTTACTTCTACTCCACTGCATCTCAGAGGCAAATATTGTACTTTTCACTCAACTATTGCATTGTGAGCTTGTAGATCTGCTATTTTCTTATGATTTTTTTTATACATTTGAAAACTGGGACATTCTACATATGTACATAATGCGTACTTTCTACTTTGGTACCTTAAGTAGCCTACATTAACATTTTGATACCAATACCTTTTACTCAAGTAAATTCTGCATTTCTGACTTTCACTTGTAGCATATGATATGTGTGTATGAATGTATGTATGGTCAGAAATTCAGAATGTACTTGAGTAAAAGGTATTGGTATCAAAATGTTAATGTAGGCTACTTAAAGTACCAAAGTAGAATGTAATTATTATGTAGAATGTCCCAGTTTTCAAATGTATAAACAATCTTATGAAAATAGCAGATCTACAAGCTCACCATGCAATAGTGGAGTGAAAAGTACAATATTTGCCTCTGAGATGCAGTGGAGTAAAAGTACTGGAAATTGTAAATACTCCAGTAAAGTAAAACTTGAGTAAATGTACTTGGTTACTTTACACCACTGTATGGTGATGTGTTCTACACAGGCAGGTAACATTGCTAGCATTCTCAATCTATCTATTAAAGTCAATTTCCAAATGGTAAGATGTAAAAGAACAATAACATCATCAAGAAAACAAGATAATACAGCACACAGTATTAGAATAACTTTACCTTTCGAAATAAGACGTTAGTTGGCTTGTGTCTGATGAGCAGAATGCATGTAAGTCAATGGAGAAAATAGACTGATCCCCTCCTAATGGAAACCAGGACGTAAACAGACGTCACGTGACCTGAATGTGAGGAAATTAAATGGCCAATTACACATTGAAGTGCCCACTTTTCCCAGGTGCCCACTCTTCCGGTTACATAATCGCAAATTATTTGAGGTAATTGCAATTATTTTGCATAAAATCGTCATAGTTTCCAGTTCATAAAATGGAGGAAATGGCCGATCTACAAACACAAACAAACACAATTAAATCATTAATTGCAATTATTTGTGACAATTAATGAAGTAAAATGTCATAATGGTGACACAGCCTGTCAGTGACTAGGTTATGACATGTCACTATGGCTTCCAAAATGTCACCCTGTAGGACCGGCACAACTCAACCTTTTGTTTTCTTTTTCTTGTGTCTTTACAGAACATGAAGTTGACAAAGAAGAAGACGTCTGTAGATGGCAGGAAGGTAGGAACCTTTTGATTTCTGCTGCTGCTTGTTAAGGGGGCTACATGCTACATGCTACCATACCATGTATGTCGTCATTCGCTTCGTCTATCGTATATTTTCACGTCATTTGCGTTGCCACAAATGACAAATGTCTGTCCACATCACATTTATGTGATTTATTTATCGTTTCACGTAATTGTTCGGCTAAAGCTTTGGTCACATCGGTCCACATCACATACGACCATATGTGGTCGTAACTTCTCCTCTTTTCCTCTATTCTTTGCTTTAATAAAGCAATAACAACATGATTTGTTTTTATTCACTGTGTCTGAGTTATTTGATCGATTTTTTATTTTTGTCTTTACTTCTTTTCACAAACACATTTCTTTCTTCTTGCCTGTCTATTGCACTGGTTCTTCACTAGTGGTTTGTGTGTACAAATGTATGTGATGTGGAGGTATGTGATTTATGTCTGGTATCATTATGGTAGCATGTAGCCCCATTAACACTGTGTTTACATCCATCTCTGCTGTAGGTCTGTGCAAACTAATAGAGAAAGCAAATGATGTGTTGTGTCATTTGCTTCTTTCTTAGTGTTTTTTTTTTCATTTGCTGTTTGAGTCGTGGCTGCTGTTGAAGGTAAGTGCTAGTAGTGACACGGTCTATCATTGGTTGTCGGGCAGAAACCTTGTATCTCCATATTTAAACATTATATTTTGTAAATACATTTCTTTACTTGGTCATACTACAGTGTCGCACACTAAAGCAGTACAAACAGCCGATCTACAAGCTCACAAAGCAAAGATCATGATAATTACATTGGCTCCATTGGAACACAGTTTATTTTTTGTGTCCATTTTAACCCATTAAGACCTGGAACTGTGTCATTTTTAGATGAAAAAGCTAAAAAGCATTATTTTACACTTTGGGCTATTCAAAAATCGTTAAAATGTGTGCAAATCTTTGTGTATATATATATATATATATATATATATATATATATATATATATATATATATATATATATATATATATATATATATATATATATATATATATATATATATATATATATATATATATATATATATATATATATATATATAATTTTTTTTTTTTTTTTTTTTTTTTTTTTTTTTTAAAGCTAACATTTTTAACTCAAATCTTTGCTTCTGGGGGGTTCCTGGAACAAAATATTTTGATGGGGGTCCGTGGCCAAATACATATAATTTTGGGGGTCCTTGACATGAAAAAGATTGAGCACCACTGATATAGAAACATAAGTTTTTCAGAAAACTGTTGAGATTTAGGAGACATGTAGAATCGGCTTCAGGTCTCATGGGTTAAAAAGTAACAGTTTTGGACATAAAAGGTTTCTACCTGACCTCCATACTTTAACTTTCCCTCTTTTCTCTTTATTATTTGCTTTAATAAAGTTATTACTTTTTTTCCCCCTAGTGTGTCTTTGTGTGGTTTTTGTGTGTACAAATGGAACCAAATGGACCAGTCATTGGTCCATTTGGTTCTATTTGTAGTACTGACAGCATACGTATACTAGGCTGTTTATGTAATGACAGGGTACAGTATATGTAGGCCTACGCTAAGCTGTATAATATAGTGACAGGGTACAGTATATGTATACTAGGTTGTATAATATAGTGACAGGGTACAGTATATGTATACTAGGTTGTATAATATAGTGACAGGGTACAGTATATGTATACTAGGTTGTATAATATAGTGACAGGGTACAGTATATGTGGCTCTTGGTCACAAGTTAAAAATATAGCTTTTTTTTTGCCCTGTCATAGTATCAAGTAAACCTTTTTTAGTTTTAACTGTAAAATTTGCACTATCAGCGTCATTCGCTTGGCGCCGCTTGCGTTGCGTCATTTAACGGGTGGCGGGCCAGTGGTTTGCGTCGTTTGCGTTCAATGCCCGTCATTCGTGAAGAATAAGTAAGAAGGGACTGGACCAGTGTTTTTTTATTATCGGTCACGGCCAGCGTTTTGATTTGATTTGCGTCGCGTCTCAGGATTTCACGTCACATCCGTGCAGGTAAGTCTTCATCACGTCAGCCCACATCACATAAGTCCATGGTGTAGTGTAGTGTAGTATGTGATGTGGATTGATGTGATGTATGTGTTGTCATTTCACAACACATGCGGGTAAAAATTACATTTGATTTCACGTCGCTTCCGTCATATGCAGGTAAGTCTTCATCACGTCAGCCCACATCACATATGACCGTACACGGGGGCCGTATGTGATGTGCATTGATGTGATGTATGTCTTGTGTTGTGTCATTTCACAACATATGCGGGTAAAACATCATCACGTTAGTCCACGTCACATATGAACATATGTGGAGGTATGTGATGCATGTCGTCCTTTACGTCGTGTGTCGTTTTGCGTAATTTTAATTGCCGTTGTACCGTTTCAGGCTATTTGCGAGTAAAGCTTCATCATGTCAATCCACATCACATAATAATAATAATAATAATAATAATATCACATTACTGGTCGTAGGCCTACAGTATGTGATGTGGATTTATGTGATTTTGTGATTATTTCACGACATTTGCGGATAGCTCGTCATTCACATCGGTCGGCAATTTTTTTCTTTTAGGCGAGGTACACGCCGTTGTTTACAGTAGGTCAGAACAGGGAGAGATGTAGGGCCATCATTCATATCATATGCATTTAACCCATTAAGACCTGGAACTGTGTCATTTTTAGATTTGAGCTAAAAAGCTTTATTTTACACTTTGGCTATTCAAAAATAGCAGATGTACAAGCTCATAGCGCAGCACCGAGTGCCGCGCTATGAGCTTGCAGATCTGTTATTTTTTTAAATTTGTGAAAATGTGTGCAAATCTTTGAATATATATATTTTTAAAGCAAATATTTTTAACTCAAATCTTTGCTTCTGGGGGGGTCCGTGGAACAAAATATTTTGATGGGTGTCGGCTTCAGGTCTTAAAGGGTTAATGACTTTGGTTATTCCTGTTGCTTGTGTTGTATGTTGTGTATTAATGTTATTCATAGTGTTGTATGTTGTTTACTAATGTCATTCATAGTGTTGTATGTTGTGTACTAATGTCATTCATGCTGTTGCTGTATTGCTGACAAATATTGGCACAATTGATTTTGCGTTGCGTCATTTGCGGTAAAGCTTAATCACGCCAATCCACATCACATATGACCAGTATGTGATGTGAAGGTGTTTGACGGATGTCGGCATGTGCATCACGTATAGTTACTCGTTATTTGTGCCGTCATTTCCGAGTAAAGCTTCATCACGTCAATCCACATCACATAATAATAATAATAATAATATAATAATTTAATATAAACGATACATACAACCATGTGACCAGTATGTGATGTGGACTTAGCTTCACGTTGTTTGCGTACAATGCTCGTCATTTGGCAGGAGAATAATGAAGAAAATGGACTGATGCTGGACTGAGACTGATGCAGAGAACATGAAGCAAAGAATGCTGCTGCCATTGCGTCATATGCGCCTCGTATGATTTATGTCAATCGTTCACAAATGATGTAAATTATACGAGTCTCTCTATCTATCCCTCTCTCTGTCTCTTTATCCCTCTCATCTCTCTATCTCTCCCCCTGCTAAGTATGTTGGTGAATGTAATGCACATTACAAAGTGCTTTGGTTAAAGGTACTATAGATAAATGCACCATTTAAATTGTAAACTTTGAATTGAACTCATAGGCATCAGCTAGCAGCCACTGTGACACTGTGTAAGAGGCAGTTCAGTCACTGTAGAGACTGTATTACTCCTGGAAAATAAAATAAACATTAGTCATAACTGTGTGATTGCATTCTAAACATTACAGTCATAACTGATGTCAATCAAAATGTGTAAGCTCTATTTAACAGCTACCTGGCATTGTGCCACTGCAGAGGTTCCCAAACCTTTTAGCTCAGGACCCAAACTAGTGAAGATAATAGATTTGCAAGCTCACAACGAGCATGTGGATCTATTTTCACAACCTCTTTTTTTTCTTTTCTAATTTATTGCTTAGATTTGTTGTTTTCATGAAATAGCACATGTTCTATTTTGCTTGCTGCTTATATGTGCTTTTAATTCATTTTAATTTTACTATTTGACCCCAGGAAAAATAGTCAAGGTTTGAATCTGGATCTGAAATTATCAATAAACAAGCAATGGCAAAAACACACTGGAATGTAAACATTTCAGTGTAAAGATTTTCATAACGTTTTAGCTCGAGACCCAAAAGAGAAATGTGATGTCTCCCTGGGACCTAGTGAGAATAGCAGATCTACAAGCTCGGCTTGTAGATCTGCTATTTTCATTACTCTTATTTTAATATTTTAAATGGAATTTATTTGATTTTTGTTTTTAAATGTATCGGGTTCTTTTGAAACATAGGAACGTTTTATTACTCTAAATATTTTATTGTATTCATGTAAAACAAATGTAGGATACTAAAAGGAAAGAGGAATATTTACTGACTGATCTAAAAAACAAATGAAAACTGGCAGAAATAAAGACTCACTCCATAAAAACCTTAAGGAAAACTCCTTAGACAGAGACTAAGAACATATATTTTTATTTTTATTTTTTCTATGTTCATCAAGTGCTCCAAGTGCTCAAAGTAAAAAGTGCAGCAACACACATTTAGGTCGTAGGACCATCGTCAGTGCAATTAAAGCTTCATCACGTCAGTCCACATCACATAATGACCGTAATGTAGTGTAGTGTAGTGTAGTGTAGTGTAGTATGTGATGTGGATTTCTGTGTTGTCATTTGTGGGTAAAGCTTCATTATTCATGCCGGTCAATAGGCGAGGCACTGACGATGGTCCTTTGACCCAAACGTTTGCTGCTGCACTTTTCACTTTTAGCACTTGGAGCTCTTTATGAGCATGAACAAATAAAACACTAATATATTTACTTAGTCTCTAAGTCTAAGGAGTTTTCCATAAGGTTTTTGTGGAGTGAGTCTTTTCTTCAATCGGTTTTTATTTTTTTAAAAGATGTTAACATAGCTACCCATTTATGGTCTGTAAATGATTATATTACAATTTTTAGAAATATAAAATTGGTTGGAGGAGTCAAGATTTTATTTCACACTTGTAAGTTTTGTGGACATTTTTGTTTTTTGATAACAAATATGATCTATATGTCATTTACCCGATTAAAAGCATTATCAGGTTTTTATTAAAACAAAGTAAAACAATGTCCACTGAGCTTTAAAAAAAGTGTTAAATAAAATAAAGTTCCTCTAAAAATGTCAATCTGAATTATGAAACTTAATTACATGTTGCTCATGTACTTAATCCATAGGGTTAGGTTTTCATCTGCCGTAGTTGTAGATCTTTAATTAAATGTTCATGTACAGAGTGTTATGTTTTCATCTGCTGTAGTTGTAGATCTTTGAAATGTGTAAATCAGTGGTTCTCAACCTTATTCCGGATCTGACCACTTAACATGGCAGCCGTGTTAAGTGGACAGATGGGTGGGCCTTTTCAGAGCATGCTTTAAAGACCAATCAATCCATTGGTACTAACTTAGTATAAATTATTTATTTAGTATAACTTTTTTATATTAAATCTTAATGTTTTTGCCAAATATCTAGGAGGAGAACCACTAGTTTAAATTTCAACTAAATGTAAGTTGTATGTTAAACAAATGATTCCCCTACTTTATGGAATTGCTTTTCTTTTTTTAATTCACTTAATGAAATTAGTTTGAGCTTGTAGATCTTCACTCTTGTAGATTTCTTTTCTTTATGGAATTTCTTATTTAGCATTTTCTTAAATTACATTATTTTGAATGTTTTTCTTTATTTTGTGACATTGATCTTGTAGATCGGCTATTTTCACTTTTTATAATGTTTTTTTTGGACATCAACAATATTCCAATATGTCATATCTGCTCCATTCAGAACAAACCAATGTCATTTTCAAATGTATTTAATATATTGCAATGTTCAATGAACCGTAATCCACAGGCCAATAACCTGCTGGAAGCTTTGATTGAATACTTAATTAACAGGTTGGACAAATGAAAACTGGCAGAAATAAAGACTCACGCCATAAAAACCTTAAGGAAAACTCCTTAGACAGAGACTAAGAACATATATTTTTATTTTTTCTATGTTCATCAAGTGCTCCAAGTGCTCAAAGTGAAAAGTGCAGCAACACACATTTAGGTCGTAGGACCATCGTCAGTGCAATTAAAGCTTCATCACGTCAGTCCACATCACATAATGACCGTAGTGTAATGTAGTGTAGTATGTGATGTGGATTTCCGTGTTGTCATTTGTGGGTAAAGCTTCATTATTCATGCCGGTCAATAGGCGAGGCACTGACGATGGTCCTTTGACCCAAACGTTTGCTGCTGCACTTTTCACTTTTAGCACTTGGAGCTCTTTATGAGCATGAACAAATAAAACACTAATATATTTACTTAGTCTCTGTCTAAGGAGTTTTCCATAAGGTTTTTGTGGAGTGAGTCTTTTCTTCAATTGGTTTTTATTTAAAAAAAAAAGATGTTAACATAGCTACCCATTTATGGTCTGTAAATGATTATATTACAATTTTTAAAAATATAAAATTGGTTGGAGGAGTCAAGATTTTATTTCACACTTGTAAGTTTTGTGGACATTTTTGTTTTTTGATAACAAATATGATCTATATGTCATTTACCCGATTAAAAGCATTATCAGGTTTTTATTAAAACAAAGTAAAACAATGTCCACTGAGCTTTAAAAAAGTGTTAAATAAAATAAAGTTCCTCTAAAAATGTCAATCTTAATTGTGAAACTTAATTACATGTTGTTCATGTACTTAATCCATAGGGTTAGGTTTTCATCTGCCGTAGTTGTAGATCTTTAATTAAATGTTCATGTACAGAGTGTTATGTTTTCATCTGCTGTAGTTGTAGATCTTTGAAATGTGTAAATCAGTGGTTCTCAACCTTATTCTGGATCTGACCACTTAACATGGCAGCCGTGGTAAGTGGACAGATGGGTGGGCCTTTTCAGAGCATGCTTTAAAGACCAATCAATCCATTGGTACTAACTTAGTATAAATTATTTATTTAGTATAACTTTTTTATATTAAATCTTAATGTTTTTGCCAAATATCTAGGAGGAGAACCACTAGTTTAAATTTCAACTAAATGTAAGTTGTATGTTAAACAAATGATTCCCCTACTTAATGGAATTGCTTTTCTTTTTTTAATTTACTTTATGAAATTAGTTTGAGCTTGTAGATCTTCACTCTTGTAGATTTTCATTATTTTTTCTTTATGGAATTTCTTATTTAGCATTTTCTTAAATTACATCATTTTGAATGTTTTTCTTTATTTTGTGACATTGATCTTGTAGATCGGCTATTTTCACTTTTTATAATGTTTTTTTGGACATCAACAATATTCCAATATGTCATATCTGCTCCATTCAGAAAAAAACAATGTCATTTTCAAATGTATTTAATACATTACAATGTTCAATGAACCGTAATCCACAGGCCAATAACCTGCTGGAAGCTTTGATTGAATACTTAATTAACAGGTTGGACAAATGAAAACTGGCAGAAATAAAGACTCACGCCATAAAAACCTTAAGGAAAACTCCTTAGACAGAGACTAAGAACATATATTTTTATTTTTATTTTTTCTATGTTCATCAAGTGCTCCAAGTGCTCAAAGTGAAAAGTGCAGCAACACACATTTAGGTCGTAGGACCATCGTCAGTGCAATTAAAGCTTCATCACGTCAGTCCACATCACATAATGACCGTAATGTAGTGTAGTATGTGATGTGGATTTCTGTGTTGTCATTTGTGGGTAAAGCTTCATTATTCATGCCGGTCAATAGGCGAGGCACTGACGATGGTCCTTTGACCCAAACGTTTGCTGCTGCACTTTTCCCTTTTAGCACTTGGAGCTCTTTATGAGCATGAACAAATAAAACACTAATATATTTACTTAGTCTCTGTCTAAGGAGTTTTCCATAAGGTTTTTGTGGAGTGAGTCTTTTCTTCAATTGGTTTTTATTTAAAAAAAAAGATGTTAACATAGCTACCCATTTATGGTCTGTAAATGATTATATTACAATTTTTAAAAATATAAAATTGGTTGGAGGAGTCAAGATTTTATTTCACACTTGTAAGTTTTGTGGACATTTTTGTTTTTTGATAACAAATATGATCTATATGTCATTTACCCGATTAAAAGCATTATCAGGTTTTTATTAAAACAAAGTAAAACAATGTCCACTGAGCTTTAAAAAAATGTTAAATAAAATAAAGTTCCTCTAAAAATGTCAATCTTAATTGTGAAACTTAATTACATGTTGCTCATGTACTTAATCCATAGGGTTAGGTTTTCATCTGCCGTAGTTGTAGATCTTTAATTAAATGTTCATGTACAGAGTGTTATGTTTTCATCTGCTGTAGTTGTAGATCTTTGAAATGTGTAAATCAGTGGTTCTCAACCTTATTCTGGATCTGACCACTTAACATGGCAGCCGTGTTAAGTGGACAGATGGGTGGGCCTTTTCAGAGCATGCTTTAAAGACCAATCAATCCATTGGTACTAACTTAGTATAAATTATTTATTTAGTATAACTTTTTTATATTAAATCTTAATGTTTTTGCCAAATATCTAGGAGGAGAACCACTAGTTTAAATTTCAACTAAATGTAAGTTGTATGTTAAACAAATGATTCCCCTACTTAATGGAATTGCTTTTCTTTTTTTAATTTACTTTATGAAATTAGTTTGAGCTTGTAGATCTTCACTCTTGTAGATTTTCATTATTTTTTCTTTATGGAATTTCTTATTTAGCATTTTCTTAAATTACATCATTTTGAATGTTTTTCTTTATTTTGTGACATTGATCTTGTAGATCGGCTATTTTCACTTTTTATAATGTTTTTTTGGACATCAACAATATTCCAATATGTCATATCTGCTCCATTCAGAACAAACCAATGTCATTTTCAAATGTATTTAATACATTACAATGTTCAATGAACCGTAATCCACAGGCCAATAACCTGCTGGAAGCTTTGATTGAATACTTAATTAACAGGTTGGACAAATGAAAACTGGCAGAAATAAAGACTCACGCCATAAAAACCTTAAGGAAAACTCCTTAGACAGAGACTAAGAGCATATATTTTTATTTTTTCTATGTTCATCAAGTGCTCCAAGTGCTCAAAGTGAAAAGTGCAGCAACACACATTTAGGTCGTAGGACCATCGTCAGTGCAATTAAAGCTTCATCACGTCAGTCCACATCACATAATGACCGTAATGTAGTGTAGTGTAGTATGTGATGTGGATTTCCGTGTTGTCATTTGTGGGTAAAGCTTCATTATTCATGCCGGTCAATAGGCGAGGCACTGACGATGGTCCTTTGACCCAAACGTTTGCTGCTGCACTTTTCACTTTTAGCACTTGGAGCTCTTTATGAGCATGAACAAATAAAACACTAATATATTTACTTAGTCTCTGTCTAAGGAGTTTTCCTTAAAGTTTGTGTGGAGTGAAAACATGGCTACCTATTTATGGCCTGTTCATGAATTTTCCATGGCCAGTCATTTGGGATCAATAAAAGTAGGAAAAAAGGCTGTTATTCTAGTCCGGACTTGTCCTTTAACATGGCAGCCTTGTTAAGTGGATAAACTAAATTGGTAAATGGATGAACTCTGACGGGATAGATGAGTGAGGTCAGCAAGAGTTTTTTTTTTGTGCAAATATTAATTTGAATATCTGTTAGTTTATTGTATCTTATTTGTATTTTGTTTAAGTTTTTCTCCTTTTTTATTGTAATGTTAATTATTGACATGTATTTTGGGTTGTTTTCCTGTTTTCTTCTTGGTCGTCATGACTTCATAGGCTTGTCAAAATTACATAATAGCATTAGTCTTTGATGGATAATATCATTGGAAATTATGTAATATTTGCACAAAAAATATTTCAGTTGTAATGTATGTTTGTTTTAACTTCCATTTACTGTATTTGAATGTGATGGTATTCTATGTATGTGTTTACCTTGTTTATTGTGAGTCACTCTGGACAAAGAGTATAGATGAACTTTAGTGACTTTACTGTTGAAATGTAAATGAGTGAATGTTACCATGTGATTTGTAAATAACAACATAAAAACAAAGGCTCTGGTGTGGTTCTCCTGGTTTACCGGGATGGGGTTCAATTCCCTGCAGTGCCCTACTCATAGTGTTGTATTTACCCTTTATGGTTTTATGTTTTATTCTTTAGGTTCATTGTGTTGTATTTACCCTTACATGGTTTGTTTAATTCTTTGTTCATAGTGTTGTATTTCCCCTTATGTGGTTTATTTTATCTTTATGTTCATAATGTTGTATTTACCCTTACATGGTTTGTTTTATTCTTTATGTTCATTGTGTAGGGTTGGGATCCTTCATTATCATTATAATTGTTGATGACCAAATGGACCATTACAGGTCTGTAACTCTTTAGTGTACAAATGGAACCAAATGGACCCGTTATGGTCGTCCTTGAAACGTAAAAGTTTGAGGACCACTGGTACTGTAATGGTTTATCAGACGTGAAGTCCACACCAGCTCTTACAGTGTGATGGATACGGTTCCAAATGCTAACGCAGCTACAAGCTCTTAGCCTGTCTCAAAGTGGGGTCCGGGGACCCCCAATGGTCCTTGGGGGGGATTTCAGGGGGTTCCCAGCTAGAGTAGTTAAGGTAGCATCATAAACATTTTAACCACTTTATCCGTTTACTAGAGTCTCGGGAGACTACGCCCCCCGAGACCCCAGCCGTTGCGCGGGGCTTTGCGTTCGCTGGTGCCTACGTGTGTCTGTCTTTGTGTTTGTGTCGCTGTAGCACAGAGTGGGCATTAAGATGGGATGTATGCTCCTTTAAGGGAGGTGGATCGTGGGATTCTGTTGTTTGCAAAGAGGCGTTGTGAATATTGGCTCATTGCAGACTCACCTTATTGCCACCTGATCGTGTGAGTGAGTGTTGTGTGTACGTAGGGCGGAATAGCTTGCGGGGTTGTGTGCTTTTTTGTTTGCTACTGGGTCTTGCATAGGAATGGATATTTTGAAAAGATGTGTTGTGATGACATGTGAAAAGGAAGTGCAATAATGTGAGATAAATGACATAGACGGAATTGCATGTGACGAAGTGAGGAGTTGATTTGCATGAAAGGGAATGAAGATTTGGTATTTGTAGAAAATGATGTAGGAGTGAGCAGGTGTTGCAGACAGTGGCAACGTGCTGAGGACGACAGCTTGTCATGGCTGGGCCTGCGGAATGGGAGAGAAGGCAGGAGTCAAGCACGCAGTCTGGCAAGTCCATCAGGGAACAGGTGAAACGTAAGCTAGTGGTGTATTAGTGAAGTGGTGAGAAGCATTGTCTGCATCGGTGATGTAGGTGAATGAGATATGGCACAGGTGACAATGCAACAGATGTACCTAATTTGTGAAGGAGTACTTCCCCATGAAGGAATGTTGTGAGGGATGCAGTTTCCATCGATGGCATTCATGGCAGAGCCTGCAGAATGGGAGAAAGGCGGGAAGAAGGACATAATGTGGCTGAGGTTACACAGATAGTCATAATGCTTCCCTTTGCAGACTAACTTCTAGAAAACAAGTTAAAACCACCAGGAAACCTGTAACTCTCAGCCAACAGCATAGCTCGACTGGTAGAGCGTCTGTCCAATAACATGACTTGAGTGGGTTAGATTCCCACTCGAGTCAGGTGTCCCAGGTAACTTGGGGCAACGGATAAATTGACCCCAAGATACCGGGGACACTTGACTCGAGTGGGAATCGAACCCACTCAAGTCAAGTCAAGTCATTGGACAGACGCTCTACCAGTTGAGCTATGCTGTTGGCTGAGTGTTACAGGTTTCCTGGTGGTTTTAACTTACAGATTTCCTGGTAGTTTTAACTTGTTTTTCTAGAAGTTAGTCTGCAAAGGGAAGCATCACTAAGGATAACAGTCAATTTATCCGCTGCCCCAAGTTACCGGGGACACTTGACTCGAGTGGGAATCGAACCAACTCAAGTCAAGGCAAGTCATGTTATTGGACAGACGCTCTACCAGTTGAGCTAAGCTGTTGGATGAGAGTTACAGGTTTCCTGGTGTTTTTAACTTGTTTTTCTAGAAGTTAGTCTGCAAAGGGAAGCATCACTAAGGATAACATCACTAAGGACAACAGTCAATTTATCCGTTGCCCCAAGTTACCGGGGACACTTGACTCGAGTGGGAATCGAACCAACTCAAGTCAAGTCAAGTCATGTTATTGGACAGACGCTCTACCAGTTGAGCTAAGCTGTTGGTTGAGAGTTACAGGTTTACTGGTGGTTTTAACTTGTATTTCTAGAAGTTAGTCTGCAAAGGGAAGCATCACTAAGGATAACAGTCAATTTATCCGTTGCCCCAAGTTACCGGGGACACTTGACTCGAGTGGGAATCGAACCAACTCAAGTCAAGTCAAGTCATGTTATTGGACAGACGCTCTACCAGTTGAGCTAAGCTGTTTGCTGAGAGTTACAGGTTTCCTGGTGGTTTTAACTTGTATTTCTAGAAGTTAGTCTGCAAAGGGAAGCATCACTAAGGATAACAGTCAATTTATCCGTTGCCCCAAGTTACCGGGGACACTTGACTCGAGTGGGAATCGAACCAACTCAAATCAAGTCAAGTCATGTTATTGGACAGACGCTCTACCAGTTGAGCTAAGCTGTTGGCTGAGAGTTACAGGTTTCCTGGTGGTTTTAACTTCTATTTCTAGAAGTTAGTCTGCAAAGGGAAGCATCACTAAGGATAACATCACTAAGGATAACAGTCAATTTATCCGTTGCCCCAAGTTACCGGGGACACTTGACTCGAGTGGGAATCGAACCAACTCAAGTCAAGTCATTTTATTGGACAGACGCTCTACCAGTTGAGCTAAGCTGTTGGCTGAGAGTTAAAGGTTTCCTGGTGGTTTTAACTTGTTTTTCTAGAAGTTAGTCTGCAAAGGGAAGCATCACAGTAAAGACACCAGTGGGATTTGAACTCATGGCCTCTGGATCATGAATACTGCGTCTCAACCCATTGAGCTAACTGTTGGCCAAGAAACACAGCCTTCCTGGTGCTTTGACTTGAACAACAAACAAGACAAATAAATGTATTTTTTCACCATTGTGTCACTACCGAAACGAAAGTTTGTCACTACCGAAACGAAAGTTAAATCCGAAAAAATCACTAAGTGTGGAGGCTAGGGATGTCCGATATTATCGGCCTCCCGATATTATCGGCCGATATTAGCATAAAAATTGATATCGGGAAAATATCGGTATCGGTTTTTGAAAAAAAAAAAGTTTTTTTTTTTTTTTTTTGCTTTATAAATAAGTTACAGGAGTTCTTACTGTATATGGTGTGTGTGATATGAAATTTGAGCTTACCCTAATCACAATAATCCCCGCATATATCGGTATCGGTTGATATCGGTATCGGTAATTAAGAGTTGGACAATATCGGTATATATCGGTTATCGGTAAAAAAGCCAATATCGGACAACCCTAGTGGAGGCCAAAATCGTCCCCCCAAAAACCTGTTAGAAACCTGCTTTGTAGTGACTTTTTTGGTCCCTAACATTCATCGAGCTCTGGACTTAGTACATTTTTTTTTTCACCATTGGGTCACTACCGAAACGAAAGTTTGTCACTACCGAAACGAAAGTTAAATCCGAGTTCCAGGAATTAGTCATGTCCAGAGTAAGTATTGTTTTTTTTTAGACCAGCGTCTTGACTTGCTTCTTGACTTATTTACAGGTTGAATATAGTGTTAAGTCTGTAGACAGACTATCTGCTCATTGTTTTAATTCTAAAGTGACAATTTATACCTTAAAAAAGTCTGCCATTTTAAAATAAATGTCAAAGGGATATCAAATACTGCTATTAGATGGGGGCCCGTGGTCAAATACATATTAATATTAATTTGGGGGTCTTTGATATGAAAATGTTTGAGAACCACTGGTTTAAATAACATATAGAAAGGAAGCCCAAATAAGCAACTACAGTTTAGAAACAAGCCCAGAAAACGACAACCACCACTATTCATAAGCCACTTTGCAAACAAACAAGCCCAAAGTCACTTATAATAAGCAGACATGGCAACACTGATCACAGGTTTTATCAAACCCCGAAGTTATGCAGGAATGCCTACTGAGTGTCAAAAAAAATACTTTCTGGCCTTGACAGCCCATGCATCCAAACAGAAAAGTCATATCTGATTGCATTAACACTGGCATGACTGAGGTTACATTATCCAACACACAGCCTGCAAAACGGTCATTTTGAACAAGAAATCAAGCTCTCCTATTCGTTACTGTCTCACCTCTGTGCTCCAGACTAGCTGACACCTTCTCACCCACACAGTGGGGGTTCCATTGTCTTCTAAATAGCCATTAACATCTCAATTGCACTCTGCGCAGTCAGTGAGCCCACATAATGTTGTTGTTGTAGGCAGGCACAAACATTATAAAATTAGGCTAACTTGTAATGGTAACTGCAGATTCTGTATGTAAAATCTTTATTTAAAAAAAAGCGTATAAAACAGCGCGATCTGTAGCGTCACACATTAAAGTCTTCAGTGAAACATGGAGCCTATATGAACCACTGAAGCCACTGTCTAATTACGTGACTCCAGGGTTAGGGTTAGGGTTAGATTACGTGATCTCCATTGTGCAAAACACATGGATATCTCTTGACAAACCAATATTATATTATATAATATTCACATTATTGTCTGAGCGTAAAGCTCTCATTCTATCAGCTGTTCACGCTGATGAGAAAGCGTCTCCTCTCCTGTTCCTCTCATCTCCTTGTCAGCGTAACAAGTGAACACATCGCTATATGTTCCACAAATGTGCTCATTCCTGCGCTAAATATCTGATCTAAAAACATAAAACAATCGCTGCCTGCCGAGCCATATGCTTGTAGATCACATCTGTTGGCACAGCATTTTAAAACAGCGCGATCCAGTAGCAAACACTGCAGTGAAAGGGTTGCCAAATTTTGCGAGAAAAATAAGCACTCAGGTCTATGAAAATTTTACTGCATGCATTGTGCCCTAAGAAAACAGTGAGGCATGAAACCATTGCATTGTAAATGGGGTTTATATCCGAGGCAAATTTGCAACCCCAGTCCCTGGTTAGACCTTTCTATATAAATATTTACCTAATAAAAATTATCTACAAAAGGACATGCATGAAGCTCTAATCTAAACAAGTATGAAAAGATATTTATATCTGCAAAGTAACTAGTAGCCTAACTAAAGTTTTCAAATAATTGTAGTGGAGTAAAAGTGCAAGATTTGCCTCTGAGTTGTAGTGGAGTAGAAAAGTATTACCATTATAATGTAATTATATATATCATTATAATAATAATAATAATAATAATAGAAAGACGCCCAAAGTCGCTTATAATAAGCAGACATGGCAACATAGAATAGTTGCGCAGCAGCAAGTCTGCTGTCTACGGGCCGCTCTGTGGGGGGTCTCGAGGTGTAAAGTGCTCTAGGGAGGGGGAGAGAGGGGGAGAGCGATCAATTTAGCCGAAATAAAACGGCTGGGATGGGATACATGGTATGTATTTCATATTTATAATGAGTTTAAAAAAAAAAAAAAAAACGGAGATGGTTTGAAACATATATTTAGGAAAAGTCATGAAAGGGGAACTTTCTCAGAGATTCCTGAGAGAAGTTAAGCCACTTTCAATTCTCAAAATCGGTCCCATTGATTGCTTAGTCACGGAAGTGTTAAACAACATTAAACAATGTTAAGCTCACTTTGCATGTTGCTTTGCCACTCGCTTTGCCACTCCATGTGCCATTCACTTTAAGCATGTGCATACCCTCTATTCCCCGATTGCAAATGAGCCTCATTTGAAAACAAAGGCGACTTGCTGTGGTTGGCTACAACAGAATAGGGTGAGGTGCTGCTAATGTTGTAAGTACAATTAGAAGGTACTTTTACTTTACTGGAGTATTTCCAATTGTCTATACTTTGACTTACATCTCAGAGGCAAATATTGTACTGTTACTCCACTACAATTATTTGAAAACTTTAGTTACTAGTTTTTGTAGATATAAATGATTATATTATAAAAACATACATTAACTTGTACTTGCCTTTCCCAGATGTACAACCACAAGGACGCACGCACGTACGCACGCACACGCCACTAACCTGTACAACACTCGGGTCCAGATTGACAAAGGTATCCAGGTCCATGTTGACATTGTAGGCAGCGGCACTTCTCACATAGGAAAGGGATGCACCACCTACAGGTCATAAAGAAAATACTGAATTTATCCATCTCTGAAGTGTGTGTGTGTGTGTGTGTGTGTGTGTGTGCGTGCGTGCGTGCGTGCGTGCGTGCGTGCGTGCGTGCGTGCGTGCGTGCGTGCATGAGAAATTTGAGACATTGTGAGGATTTTTGAGTTAGGCTATTATCACTGGTATACAGTACAGTACAGACAGTTGTGTATGAACTTGGGGTCCTTGACATGGAAATGTTTGAGAGCCACTGCAATATACAGTATGTGTTTGTACGCATGTACATGTGAATGAATGCTTGCTTACCCAAAAATGGCTCTGTATTCTGGAAGCTGGTAGTGCTGATAGCTGTAGTGCGGCTGAGTCCAGAGAAGACTTTTTCTGCGATGTTAAAGAGCACTTTCTTCTTCTCCAGTGTACAGCTGGACACTACCAGCAAACTGGAATTACTGGAAACACCAAGAGACACACAGCACACATCTCAAAAGAGTGCTACCACATTTTCAACCACAAATGTAATTTATTCAGTCTCTAAAATTCAGTCCCTTACATATCTTATTTACCTTTTGGCTAATATGTCATGGAATCACACACATCACTCTTTTATACTTTGTTGTACGATGTTGCTTGTAGAAATGTATGCTAATTTTACTACTTTCTTTTTTATTTGTGAAAATGTGTGAATTATTATTATTAGGACTTTTATTTCTATAAAATAATAATTGATTCTTATTTTTGCCAGCCCAAAATACGGATGCCAGGGTTAATTAGGTTAAAAATAGTTTTGGGTGGGGTGCCCGTTGGCCTAGCGGTCCAGGCACATACCATATATAGGCTCTAATACAGTCTGACAGAGTGTCGCGAGTTTGAATCCCAGTCCCGACAACCTTTGCTGCATGTCATTCCCCATCTCTCTCTCCCTGTTTCCTGTCTCGCTCTACTATACACTGTCAATAAAGCCCAAAATATTCCCAATTTCTTTTTTTATAATAATAGTTTTTTGGATTAATGTCGATGTTCAAGTGTGTGCAAGTAGTGAAGAAATACTAAAGTAAACATGATTTACGATACTACTGGCTCCCTCCCCAACACCCCTCACCTGAGGGTGTCCTCTGAGATGGTCTGTAGGACACTGGTATCCAGGGAACACAGGTTGGGTCCCTTGACACAACTGAGCTCTGCACTGCCAAGACTGTTGCCCGCCTTAGTCAGATACTTGGAAATGATGACCTTGGCCTTGATGGTGACAAAAAATGTGTTAGTGCCATATACATGTACTGCACACATTTACGAACACACATGCAAAAACGTGTAAATATAATCACAACGCATTATTTTTTCTCACTTTTACACTGATTACACTGCCTGCCAGCCAGCCTGCCAGCCAGACAGACAGACAGACAAACAGACAGACAGACGCTCTACCTCCTGAGCCACTGCCGCCCCCATGTATTTTTGTCAATAACACCATCAATCAATCAAAGATCATTTGTATACTTACCAGAGCTGAATCCCACTCCCCATCTGAAGAGTCCATCTAGCGAGCAGAACCAGGTGGTGCAGGAACTCAGGAAAGTCTCCTTGAGACTGTGTCAGATGGTCAAACACTGCATGGATGATGACGTCTTTCTCTGGAGGAGTAGGCACCAGCAGCATCTCTGCAGGCTGCTTCGGAGTCAGGAGGTGTAGAACCTCCATCTGGACACGTTTAAGACAAGAGAGAGACAGACAGGACATAATAGGAGAGGGCAGGATATGAGATTTAACCACTGAATCCCTATTTTATACGTAATCGAATTATAATGTCACACTCGCAAATCAGCTATTACGTTTTTGAAAATCTTGCAATCCTGTGATGACATGCCCAAAATATACGCCAGGTTGAAAGGTTATTAAGTTACTGAAATTGTAGTGTCAAGTACAAACAATCAAATCAATGTTTTCAGTAAAAATGTTCAGATTGTCCACACTCACTCCAGAGAAGTCACGGTTGAGGTCATAGAAGTCTGTGATGGGGGCGAACATGGAGAAGAATCCAAAGTTCTCCTCCATTCTGCACTATGGCTGGATGAGTAGACACACTGAGGATCTGAAGATAAATACACAAGTCAGTGTAGGCTATAATAGTATAGTATTAGAATAGAGTAATGTTTTACTCAAAAATGTACTCTGAAAGCAACATAAATTCCTGTACATCTGCAGACAAATGGTCCTCTGAGCTTGTCTCTAGCTATGGCTACTTGGTTCACTTACCGGACGTGCTGTTGTGACGGTGGCCAGGTTGTCACATGTAACTTGCCACTTCTTTTTAGAATGCTGACACTCTTTACTTTGTCTCAATAATAAATAAATAACAATACACATTAAACTCACAACAATAAAATATCAGTTGCACGGTAAAGTGCGGAGTGCGTAATTACTGTGAGAATAATACTGTTTGTTAGGTACTGCAAGACTACGCCACCTTTTTATTTAAGAGGTAGGGTCCTCTGTAACACTCTTTCTTAGGCTATTCACAGGTTCGAGTTTACCCAGGTAAGTACAATACTTTTAAATGAGAACAACACTTCAACACATATCCCTTGGAGAAAGCTGGACGGAAACAGGTTTGTATAAAAAGGTAATCTATTTTATTAAGCTAATACAGTGGCGTCTATAAGCCATAAAATATTGAAAAGCATAAACAAAATATAACACTAATTCTAAAACCTCAACCTCCTAATGCGCCCACTAACTAACTAAAATACAGGAATACAGACAATCACCAAACACTAAAAACAGACAGGGCTTGTGCAAACTATAGCAAATAAATAATGAATTTAGCGTTAAAGTGCCAACTATTACTGAAGCAGTAAAGTGCCAAGTGCCAATTCAATTGCTATATGTCATATACTCATCACGGTTCAATGCAAAAGGTGGGAATGTCCTTATATGGGGTTTAACTGGAGCGGGGGTTTAGGCCAGGAATCACTGTCTCTTCTTGTCTTCGTGCGTATTGCCTGCAATCATAGAAACTAGAACCAGTTCATCTGTTCAGGTATATTTCACATATGAGGTTTAGGACCGTGGGTTTATAAAGGTAACGTTGCATAGAAGGACACTTACTCGCCCGCCAGACTGTACGTCTGGCTTTGAGGGTGTGAAGCGCGCAACGTTATCGCCACTGGACCTCTCCTCCGTTCCTTGGTTCGTCTGTCTGTCCTCCCCGTCTCTGCTGCTACTGCGCCGTCTGCTCACCGTCCGCTGCTGGTGGCTTGGTACGTGCCGCGATCACTGTATTCCCCACCTCTGCTCCGTGGTATGTCTGCTCCTCCTGTGCACAACCGTCCCTTCTGGCTGTCACTTCCACACTGCCCTGTATGCCTGTCTCTCTGCTGTCCAAGTGGCTCGCGCTCACTTTTGAATAAGGTGGGCCACACCCTACTCCGCCCTCATTCGCTCTGCCACCAGCGTGACCTGGGGACATTGGCCGTCCGCTGTCACAAGGCCAATGTCACACAGCCTATAGGGGAGTCCAATGTCAAGTGGCTCGGGGACCGGGGGGAAATACATTGTCAACCATAAAACATGCAGTGCAGAAATATAGTTAAGAGAATGATGTTTTTAAGTGCGTAATACAGGTTTTTCATCATCAATAAAAAATGTTACAATTTGGTTTCACCCCCCTGCTTTGACCCTGTCACATCCCCCCCCACTTTTCCGTTGCCAGTCCCTGCAACTGTCCCTAATCATGTCCATACCTCTGGGGTGGCTGGCCTATATTTGCTCTTCCCGAGCGCCGTGGCTCATCTGGTGCTCTCGGGACGGAGAGAAACCCATAATACTGCGGCGTTGTTGCTTCTACCTGCTCGGGCTGCACTACAGCTGGGGGGTCCTCGTGGGGCGACCTGGGGGCTACACACACTTTCAACGCATTTCTATGTATGGTCTTTTCTCGCCCCCCCTTCTCGGGTCTGACTCGGTACACCAACCCCGTAGCTCCCACCTGTTCCATCACTGCGTAAGGCTCGGGGTCCCACCACGTACTCAATTTCCCCTGGCCATCTCTCTTCCTATTTCGAATCCACACTCTCTCTCCTGGTAATAGGGGTGTAATACCGGCCCTACGGTCATAAACCTGCTTTCTCCTCTTGGCCGTTTCTCCCATCCTCTCCCCTGCGGTCCTATAAGCTGTCGCCATTCTCTGTTGGTGGTCCTGTACCCAGCCACCCACTCCCATGCGCTCTTGCGCTGACTGCACTCCTAACTGGACATCTATAGGGCGCCTCAAATGTCGGCCAAACATTAAGTAGGCGGGGGCATAACCCGTAGCACTATGGATCGTGTTGTTATAAGCATGAACTAACTCGGGTAAGTGCTCATTCCATCTTCCTTGTTTATCAGTGTCTAGTGATCGCAACATGTTCAGTAATGTCTGATTAAATCGTTCCACTCCACCGTTCCCAGCCGGGTGGTACGGAGTGGTGCGACTTTTTGCAATACCATAAGTCTGACATAAATGGTGCATTAACTCGGACTCGAAGTTGGGGCCTCGATCTGAGTGGAACCGGGCCGGACAGCCGAACGGCTGGATAATATGCGTCCATAACGCACGGACAGTGGTGTGCGCAGTCTGGTCTCGGGTGGCAATAGCCCAACTATAACGGGTGAATAAGTCAGTAGCTACCAGAATGTTTTGCCACGCATCAGCAGGCCTACCTAATGTGAGGAAATCAATGGCTATTACTTCTAGTGGATATGAGACTTCAAAGGGTTGTAAGGGGGCCCGAGGCTCTGACCTGTTCCTCTGCAGGCTGCAGGCGACACAACCCTGTTGTAACTGACGCACCGCTCCCTCCATGCCTGGCCAATAGAACCGACGTCGCAGCTGGGCCAAGGTCCTCTCCAACCCAGCATGCGCCGCGGCCGTGTGGATTCCTCTCCATACCTCCTCTCTGCGTGAACCTGGACAAATGATCTGTGAGTATTGTTCTTTGGTATAAGGATCGGTCACCTTCCTATATAACACATGATTTCGTATAATCAGTTTGTTCCACTGGCGTAACAGTTGCCGCGCTCCCCGAGTCCAATTCTTCCTCTCCACCATATTAGGGGCTCTCCCCCGTTCCACGCACCTCTTCACCACCTGCACATCTGGATCCCGATCCTGCGTCTCTCTCCACTCATCCTCCCGGGCTGCTGGCGTCGATTGTACAGCCGCCACATCTACAGGCTGCACTGGGAACCGCGATAGGGCATCAGCGTTGGCGTTGTTTTTGCCCGGTCGATACTTGATGTCGAAAGTAAACGACGCAAGTTGAGCAGCCCACCGTTGTTCCACAGCTCCCAATCTAGCCGTTTGGAGATGCGCAACAGGGTTATTGTCCGTGAATATTGTGAATCGAGCGCCAGTGAGATAATCTTTAAACTTCTCGGTCACGGCCCATTTAAGGGCCAAAAGCTCCAATTTGAACGAGCTATAATTTGCGTCATTCTGCTCGGTCGGGTGGAGACTGCGGCTTGCATAAGCTATTACACGTTCGTGACCGTCTTGGACCTGGGCTAGAACCGCTCCCAACCCACGGCCACTCGCATCAGTGTAAACCACAAAAGGCTGTGTATAATCCGCATACGCTAACACCGGGGCTTGTGTGAGGGCACTCTTTAACGCATCAAACGCCCGCTGGCACTCCGAAGTCCACTCGACTTTACACTGGTGGGATTTTACGTCATTTGGGATTCCTATCAATAAGTTGTTTAAGGGTCGTGCTATAGCAGCAAAAGAGGACACGAAACGCCTATAGTAACCCGCTAGACCTAGAAACGCGCGGACCTCGCGGACCGTTGAGGGTGGTGTCCAGTCCCGCACTGCCACCACTTTCTCCGGATCGGGCCGCACTCCCTCTTTGTCCACGACATGGCCCAGAAATTGCACTTCCCTCCGCAGAAGTTTGCATTTGTCTAACCGCAGCTTCAGTCCATGTCTCCACAGGCGTTGGAAGACGAGCTCGAGGTGCTGTAGATGAGAGGAGAAGTCAGGTGAATATACTATAATGTCATCAAGATATACCAGCAAGGATTCTGTCACCTGACCACTCAGACACTGCTGCATCAGCCTCTGGAACGTCGCGGGCGCATTACAAAGCCCGAACGGCATGCGTTGAAACTCGAACAGGCCCAGCGGGGTCGTAAAGGCGGTCTTCTCCCGGTCCCGGGGATCCATTCCTACTTGCCAATACCCGCTGGCCAGGTCTAACGTGGAGAACCATTGCGCCTTCGTCAGGCTGGTGAGCGTCTCTTCTATCCTGGGTAGGGGGAAGGCGTCCTTGTGCGTCACGGCGTTAAGTTTCCTGTAGTCGACGCAGAACCTCCAGCTGCCATCTTTCTTCTTGACCAGTACGATAGGTGCCGCCCACGGACTGCAACTCTCCTTGATGACTCCCTTCTCCAGCATCTCATTCAGGAGGGTCTTCATCTCCCGGTACATGGAGGGCGGCAACGGCCGGTGTCGCTCTCGTATGGGTGCCGCGTCTCCGGTCGGTATCTGGTGTTGCACGACGTCCGTCCGTCCGAAATCCTCGTCATGGATGGCGAACACCTTCTTCCACCGACACAACATCTCGTGTAACTCTCTCTTCTGCGCCTCCGGCAGGTCATCACGCTCCGTCAACACTTCCATCTCTTCGGGCAGGGTCTTCAGTGGTCCATCATCTTCCACACTGATTACGGCCACTTCCACCTCTCCGTCGGTCCCCAGGGACAGGCTCAGGTCCCTGCCGCCTCGGACATCCGCTTCTTCCACCGGGTACAGCCTCCCCAGCTTCTGGTGGCGGTCCAGGACCAGACTATATGCGTGTGGGTTGCACACTCGTATGGGAACACGTCCGTGGCGCACCGTGACGAGGGCACGGGCCACTCCCAAATCTTTTCCATCCGGCAAGGCTTCCATCAAGGCCTCGTAGTCCGCTCCATTTGGTCCTCTCCAAGCGCGGCCCCAGATCATCACTTCACTCTGCGCGGGGATTCGAATCTTCCGCCGGCCGACCGGCCACACATAACCGATGGACCCATCTTCGTTCGTCACTGCCTCCACCCTCCTACAGGTGGCGAATGCGTCCTTCCACAGCGTCCTTCCCTGCTGACATGGAAACACAGGCCTCCCAGGCCATTTAAAGAGGGCATGCCATACAGCGTTCACGACATTCATCCCAATAATCAGCGGTTGAGTACAATGTTCATCTTTCACGATTACAACTCCTCTCCCTGGGATCTTCATTCCCTCCAGCTCTAGGTCCAATATGGCATAGCCAGTGTACGGTAAGTCAAGACCATTAGCGGCGCGTAATTTAAAAACAAGGGGCCCATTTCCCAACGTTAGGTGTGAGAATTTTTCCTCAAATAAGCTTTGCTGCATTAATGTGACTTGTGACCCAGTATCCAGTAACCCCCTTAAGTGGACTCCTCCCATAGTGATCCCAATAGTCGGACAGTCCCCAATAAACACTTCATTAGCCCTTGATCTGGCGAGTGCGCGCTGCACCCCTGTCTCCCGGACCTCGGCGACAGGGCGTACTAGTTTAAATGATTGGGGTCAGATTTACAAAAGCGAGCAATGTGCCCAGACTGCCTACAGCTCCTACAGATCGGCCTACCTCCCTCATCCCACTCGTTGCGTTGGTACGGCTCCCGGCGTCGTTCAGATGGAGGCGAACCGCGAGGTCGTGTATCGGTGGTGTTGGGTCGAAGGAGCGGTCTGATCTCTTTCATGAGCTCCTGCGTAAACCCCTGCATTTGCGATTTGACGTCTTCCATAATCTCCTGTTTCAGTTTCTCTCTCCATTCAGATTCCTGTGAGGGTGTTGGGATAGAGACAGGTTTAACAGCATGGCACAAGATTTCAGCAGTCCCTTCTCTTCTATGTTCAGTGTCTAGTAGGAAGGCCTCATTTTTTAGGGCGGCGAAGTCTTCTGTGGGGTTTCGACGGGCATATATTCTTAAGGCTTGACCCAGAGGGCCTTCAGACAGTCCTACAAGTAACTGCTCTCGCAGAATGGCATCGGAGGGAGCGGTGTCTGGGTCGAGCCGCCGCAGCCCGCAGAACAACTCTCTAAGCCTCAAAATATAAGCCTGCACACTTTCGCCTGCGCGTTGCGCACAGCCATAGAACAAGGCACGAGCTTGGGAAGCAGAAACAGATGTTTTATACAACGTGTCTAAACATTTAAAGACTTTGGCCACTGTATTGCGATCTTCCTTGTCAATTACACTAATTTGTCGCTTATCTTCCTCAGTAAGGGTCTGTACTACAAAAGCAACTTTTTTCTCCTCTGTTAAATCCTGAGTGCCCAATAATCCTTTAATCTGTTCTCTCCATTCCCTGTATTTCTCCTCACCTTCTATGCCCGAAAACTTAGGTAGCCACGGTGCCCCTGGATACACTGGCATCATCATCATTACTTTCTTGATTCAACCAAACAAAACAAAACAAAAAGCAGCAAAACAGCAAAATTTCAATACAGTTTCTCTTAGGGATTTTGTGTTGTTCTCTACCCAGTCCTGCCGCGCTACGCCAAATATGTGACGGTGGCCAGGTTGTCACATGTAACTTGCCACTTCTTTTTAGAATGCTGACACTCTTTACTTTGTCTCAATAATAAATAAATAACAATACACATTAAACTCACAACAATAAAATATCAGTTGCACGGTAAAGTGCGGAGTGCGTAATTACTGTGAGAATAATACTGTTTGTTAGGTACTGCAAGACTACGCCACCTTTTTATTTAAGAGGTAGGGTCCTCTGTAACACTCTTTCTTAGGCTATTCACAGGTTCGAGTTTACCCAGGTAAGTACAATACTTTTAAATGAGAACAACACTTCAACACATATCCCTTGGAGAAAGCTGGACGGAAACAGGTTTGTATAAAAAGGTAATCTATTTTATTAAGCTAATACAGTGGCGTCTATAAGCCATAAAATATTGAAAAGCATAAACAAAATATAACACTAATTCTAAAACCTCAACCTCCTAATGCGCCCACTAACTAACTAAAATACAGGAATACAGACAATCACCAAACACTAAAAACAGACAGGGCTTGTGCAAACTATAGCAAATAAATAATGAATTTAGCGTTAAAGTGCCAACTATTACTGAAGCAGTAAAGTGCCAAGTGCCAATTCAATTGCTATATGTCATATACTCATCACGGTTCAATGCAAAAGGTGGGAATGTCCTTATATGGGGTTTAACTGGAGCGGGGGTTTAGGCCAGGAATCACTGTCTCTTCTTGTCTTCGTGCGTATTGCCTGCAATCATAGAAACTAGAACCAGTTCATCTGTTCAGGTATATTTCACATATGAGGTTTAGGACCGTGGGTTTATAAAGGTAACGTTGCATAGAAGGACACTTACTCGCCCGCCAGACTGTACGTCTGGCTTTGAGGGTGTGAAGCGCGCAACGTTATCGCCACTGGACCTCTCCTCCGTTCCTTGGTTCGTCTGTCTGTCCTCCCCGTCTCTGCTGCTACTGCGCCGTCTGCTCACCGTCCGCTGCTGGTGGCTTGGTACGTGCCGCGATCACTGTATTCCCCACCTCTGCTCCGTGGTATGTCTGCTCCTCCTGTGCACAACCGTCCCTTCTGGCTGTCACTTCCACACTGCCCTGTATGCCTGTCTCTCTGCTGTCCAAGTGGCTCGCGCTCACTTTTGAATAAGGTGGGCCACACCCTACTCCGCCCTCATTCGCTCTGCCACCAGCGTGACCTGGGGACATTGGCCGTCCGCTGTCACAAGGCCAATGTCACACAGCCTATAGGGGAGTCCAATGTCAAGTGGCTCGGGGACCGGGGGGAAATACATTGTCAACCATAAAACATGCAGTGCAGAAATATAGTTAAGAGAATGATGTTTTTAAGTGCGTAATACAGGTTTTTCATCATCAATAAAAAATGTTACAATTTGGTTTCACCCCCCTGCTTTGACCCTGTCACACTGTGATGTAGCAAGAAGGAATGGATGAAGTGTTCGTACATCACTGGGCTGTGGTTGTGATCAGGATCCATGAGACGCATATGATGACTCAGGTCTTTTACTCTGGACCCAGCAATGCAAAGAAATCATTATTCCGGGACTATTTTGTGTATTTCGACTATAAGTGTTTTCCAAACGTAGGGTCTTACTCTTGACCCATTTTTGGGTCCCAGACCAGGTTTTATGAATTAAAGTAAGGTAAAGTAAATATCCTGCTTGTTTTTTGTTTTTTCAAAAATAAACAAAGTCTCACAATCTTTAAAAAAAAGAAAAGTCAACAGATTTTCAGAAATTAAAGAAAAGGAAAAGGAATACAAAAGATTTTCAGAAGATTTTAAGAAATACATTTTTTAAATATGCATACTTTATAATTCATAATGATTTTTCTTAAAAGTTTAGGTCCCAGGAAGTCACCAAATGTATCTTTCAGGTCTCAAGCTGAAAATGTTTGGGAAACAGTTATGTTCTAGAGAAGATAGCATTCCCTTTATAAACGGGACAACTCACAGGGCTTGGTAAACAGGACAGGTGAAGTTCTTAAAGCTGAGGCAGTCGAGGAGGCTTATGGGAACTGTAGGCAGCAGAGGCAGCAGTTTGATCTGGAACCACATCCTGATGAAGTCTGGGTCCTCCAGGTTCTCCTGGGTCAGGGATGGAGACTCCACCTGAGCAAACACTTCTCTGAAGTGGGACGCAAGCTCACTGAAGTTCTAAAACAAGGGGGGAAAAAGTAGAGTTGTAAAATATTATATTTTTGGCTCTGAAAGGGAACTTATGAGCAGAAATCAACCACCAGTGACCGCCCAAGGCTTACATAGTGAGGTTGCTACGGGCAGCACAGTGCATGAAACGGGCCACATTTTCCACTGCGTTGGTAAGCTGGTAGAAGAGATGGGGAGAAGGATAATGGGATGTACAGGCATGACTTTCCTATCCGACGACATCTAGAATAGAATCTGGAATCCTTTGTGTAATACATTTAAATTAAAGAAATTCAGAAACAATTAATAAAGCCTTCTCACGCCACATGATCTTTCTTCAAGGGTGATGCTGCAAGTGTCCTGGACCTCAGTGGTGTCATTGCTGTCCAAATAGCTGTTCAACAAGCAAGCACAATAATCAGCATCATATTCATAGATAATGGACAGTGGACAAAACAAGGGACTTACAAAGGACATAACCTGCAATATTTCTGGATGGCCACCAGAGGGTGCCCAGAGGCTGACCTTTGTCATCACTCCAAAAGCAGGACATTGTTGACCTTTGTCTTGTTAGGTTCACTATCACAAAGTGACAAATTCCTTGTGTCGGTTTGTATTTAAGTTCCCTTTAATAATTTGTACTTTGTTCAGCCACCTACCCTGTGTTCACATCTTAGTAAAGGGCTTGTGTTTGTCTTTCCTTTTGTAATCTTTGTGTCCTGCCTTGCTTGGGTCACTTGTTTAAGGTTACAATCAACAATTCCAGTTTGTTCCATTCCATTACTCACTCAATATTTGCTATCTCGCATGTAATATTAAAAGAAACGTTTTGAGTTAATCCATAAATAAACGTTGCCCTTTTGTTGATTTCCATTATTTTGTGTTGTGTTGTGTTGAATGTGAAAGGAAACAGAAGTCCACTAACACCACCGGCACTCTTAATTAAACTAGTTCGGCTCATCCAGGAAAATCTGTGACTTTGGTCAAGACTAGCCTGCACAACATAATTGGAAAGACATGGACGCTGGACTGTACATGCATCTACTCACTGTATGAAAGAATATGAATTGTTACAACACTTGGTGGAAGGCATACTTGATTTGGTGAGGGAGTTGCCCATGGGGTAAGAATCTCTGTAATAGTGGCGTTACAACATGGTTGAACCAATCCTCCACATTTGTCACATCAAACTCTTCCATTGGTTGGGCTATGGACGTATTATGTGGCGTGTACATGCCAGCCAGCTCAGCTAGGGTCCAGTTCAGCAGGGTCTGGGTCAGAGTCATGCTTCCGATCTCAGATACATTTCTCTGGAGAGCAACAGATAGATAGGAATGTCAGGGTCAGGTTAGCAGATGTAATATGCATAATCATAATAAACTAGTCATATAAAAACAAGTAATTGGCTTCTCATATATGCATATAGTATATGTATGTACGCTGTATGTACCTCACGTGTGAGAGACACAAACTCACAGACGAGGCTCCCAACAGGTCTGAAAGCTCCCATCAACCCATTCACCACCTGCAAGTGTTTCAAAAAGAACAAAATAATATTGTTTAAGGTTATGAAGATTACCATCAACAATCTGTTATTTTGTGAACGTGAACACAGCTTCTGAACCATTCCTTAGCTCCATGGTTACTGAACTAAATATTGGACCCAATCGTCACAAGACACACAATATGTACAAGATTTTCATACGAAAATGGCTTTTTTTAGAGACACAAATGAGGAGGAAATCAACTTTGTTATTGACTTTTCTCTATCCCAGCAACACACTCTCGCGAGATTTGGGAAGATATCTGAAGGGTCCATCTGCAGTCTGACGGACAAGACATAGAGGGCGCTGTCCCTTATTTTTTTTTAACTCTATGCTCTTCATCAATCATTATGGACATATTAAACATTAAATTAAACGTGTGTTCCAATGCTCAATAATATAATTTTCCATTATTAACTGTCTTGGTTGATGGGGTATGATTTGGGAATCATGACATTTTGCTAAACATTCGTGGTAAAATATATACCATATAAATAAAAGGCCCTGTTACAATGTTGAGCAGAAACAGGAGCACATCTAGCATAAGACTGAACTAGAATTTTCACAATTCAGGGCAATTGCAAAGTGTGGTTGCGCCGACGCAGAGTTCTGGGTTGCGGCCATGGGGGTCCAAGGAATCCATCGTCACATAGTAGTTCACAGTCCAGTCCCCAGTGGTGTTGAAGATCTCAAAATAAATTATTGTTAAAGCAAACTTGCCTTTTTTTTTTACCTTATTGTTCTGATCTGAGATATTGTGAGGAGACAATACCCTGTGTATATAGAGTAAATGGCATATCTGCTATTTGCAAACAAGTTGTAAATACTCAGAAGACATTTCACGTTTTCCTTATATTATGATGTCATGTTTTGTGAGTATAAGATTCAGCACCTATTTTCCCCAGCCTGATAATAGATATTAAATACCTTGTAATGTACTTGGGAATGTCTCACCATACATGTGGAACCATTACGATACTTGTTGACCTGGCTAGTAGCTGGGTTGAAGCCATACCATTTTGTATATTGTAAAATAGATACTCCCCAGCATATCAGGCACATCAATGTTACTGAATGGTGTCAATACCACAATGAAAAACTATTGTTTAGCCTACATTGTGACAGACTTGTCATCACCAGGCAGGAGTTTTGGTTAAGCTCTAATGTCCATGTAGATTGCTTCACAGTTTTACACACAGTAGAGGGATTGAAGTCCATTTTATCCAGCAGGCAGAGATTATAGTCTGACAACACTTTCAATTACAAGCTTTGACTCTTGCATGGATCAAACCGTTAAGTGGATAAGTTGGTCAAATAAATTAAAACACCAGATTGTAGAAGGCAAAAATTATTGTCAGTTAAACAAACAACTTTTGTGTATTATGTTCATATGTGTATGGGCTTAGGCATTAATGAGAGGTTGCATTCCAAAGTTTCACTTTTTGTTCAGCTTTAGTAGTGAAGAAACCTTCTGATCGTGAATAGTAATTCCAAAAAAAAAAAACACACACATCTGTATTCATTGTAAATGTTAAATACATGTGACTAAATACATTACCAAACATATAGATTCACTTTTCAACCACATGGTAAAAAGAATAATAAGTAGAGACAAAGCAGAGCAGATATAGTTTAAAGTATTTATTAACACAATTGTATTATTGGTACCTTTAATGTAAGCAACACCATCAATATATTTGGTATAATGTCCTATCAATTATTGTTATTATAGTTGTTGTTATGATTATATATATAATAATAGTATGGTTATATTTTATGATTCTATATATAGGTTAATTATAGTTATTAGTGATAATTATACAATTATATATTATGGTAACTATTACAATGCCTGTAAACAGTTTATTATTGACAGATATATTGTTGATGCTATAATGATTATTATTACTACTATTACTGCTATTATCCAAAATTATATTCTAACGTTTAACACATTGAGAGCCAAAAACGGTCCGGACCGTTTTTCATAATCCTAACATGGTGTGCCAAAAACGGTTATGGCCGTTTTTGGGGAAAAATATGAACAAAAAAATCTTTTTTTTTTTTCCTTCACAGCACCAGGAGATATCATTTTACGAAGATTTAGACTCCAATCCACCTCCTGGTTGAGTTATGACTTCAAAAGCCTGTATCTCGGCTCCTGTGTACTTTTTGTTTTTACGATGTATTTTCTACTATTTTCAACTGGCTGCAACTATGGAACGGATTACCGAATGTTTTTAATCTTTTTCCCCGGATTGTACGAGACCTCTATGTGTGTAATGAGGGGATCACCGTGAGGACGGTGATCACTGAAAATGTTTTGTGACTACTTGAAAAAGGTCCAAAAATGGTTACAATTCCAGGCACTGGAGGTACCCTGTTTTGAAAAACCCCTGGCACTCAATATGTTAAGTAAATTCAATATTTTCCAGGGTGAAGCAAAAAACCCGCCTCCTATTTCAGCCAATTTAGGAGTGCACGGGGAAAAAATTCTTGCACCGACCCATTTGTTAAAAAAGGGGATCAAGCAAGCTCCTGGTAAGTATATTAATATATTATTAAACAACATGTAACATTCTGAAAAATAGGTACAAATTGTAGGGCTGCAACTATATTGATTAAGTTAATTATCTCAAAGTGTATTTTGTAGATATCTAATTTTGTATTTATCAATGAATCAATGTGTAACATTTTCCATAATTATTTTGGGATTACATTTATTAGTTTAATTAAGAAATTAAGTCCTATTTTAATAAGTGTATATTGGCTGTTTGAATGAAATTCAATTTTTTGTCAAAATGAATTAAAAAATAATTTAGTCCTAATAAGTGTTACAGTCTTACAGCCCTAAAAACAAATGGTGAGTTAAACATTTACAACATGCACATGTAAATATAAGGTAGTGGGTCATGAAAAGGCAGTATACAATCCAAAATAGTTTGTTATGCATTTGTTAGAATTGATTATTTCATGTGTGAGTTTGTTATTAAATTCAGGGATGGCCAATATTGTGTTATAGAAATTGGGTACTACCGGTTCACGAGCCACAACATAAATGGAATGCAATTATCTTAGAAATATGACAATTATTCACAAAGAACATTCCTGAAAAGTAGAAAAAGGTTAAAGGCAAAAAAAAAATTCAGTGCTGGACGGCTTCTGAAAAACAGGGAAACAAGTGTTAGTGTTCTTTTCAAACAAATGCTTCACAATCAGTAGTTATGAAAAAAGACAAAACAATGCTACAATATGAATAAGACAAAACAATGCTACAATATGAATAAGACAAAACAATGCTATAATATGAATAAGGCAAAACAATGCTACAATATGAATAATACTGTGATTTATGCCTTGATTTCATGGATTTATTTTTGTTTTTGTGGCATTCCTAAGACAATAATTTGATGACTGTGTGTATTTCCGGTAGGAGACACAAATAATCTACTTTGTGTCTCCTACCGGATACATTAGCTGGTAGGAGACGGGAATCAAATTATTAGCTTAGGAATGCGACAAAAACAAAAAATAATCCATGGATTCAAGGCTTCATAGGGTGTGCAATTGATAGAAAATAAGTAATTTTTTGGGTGAACTCCTCCTTTAAACACTGGCCATGGAATGACCCAAAGACACGTAGGCACACAGAAGTGAGTATGTTTGTATGCCAGGTACTTATTAAAGCATACTTTCAAATGGAAACGAATATACTAAATAATACATTGCATCCACGACGTGAAAACACAGCAACTACACCAGTTAACTACACCACTGTACCAGTATGCAAACACAGTCTTACTTAAGTAGGGGTGCGACTGCTATTATACTGCTTCTGGGTGAATACAGTAACTGCCTTTAAAACTAAATTGTGATTTTGAGAGACCAATTTCATCCAATCAGGAGAGAGAACTCATACAGGACACATCCTATACAATCAAGTTGTTGATTATGGTTGGATGAAATTGCCAACACACCCTTAATTTTCTGTTTAAAAAGGACCTGCAGAGACAGGCTGTTCCCTGTTACTAAACAAACACAAAGCAATGATGGCTATCAGCATATAGCTTTCTATAAACTGGACAATAGCAAAGAAACAGTGCCAAGATCCATCTTGAAAACTGTCATATTGTGCTGAAATATTGGCCACATATGGATAACCACACCTCTAATCACCCCCCTACTATCACCTTTCAGTCAGCTGACTCGTCCACGCCTTTATCTCCTCCAGGCTGGATTACTGCAATGCACTACTCATCGGGATCCCTAACAAGAGCCTCCAAAGGCTCCAATACATCCAAAACAGCGCTGATAGGGTCCTGATGAGAGTGCGAAAATATGACCATATCACACCCACCCTCCGCTCACTTCACTGGCTCCCCATCTCCTTCAGGACCGAATACAAGATTTCCCTTCTCACCCATCAGTGCATTTACGGCAACGCCCCCCCCCCCCCCCCCCTACCTCAAAGAACTCCTCACCCCAAAACCTGCCATCCGAAGCCTCCGCTCCAACAACACCAACCTTCTTGTTGTCCCCGACACCAACCTCCGCACCATGGGCGACCGGGCCTTCTGCCACACAGCCCCATGTCTGTGGAATGCCCTCCCAGACCACCTGAGAGCGCCACAGTCCACTGATGCTTTTAAAAATGGACTAAAAACCTACCTTTTAAAAAAAGCATTTTTCTAATTTTTCATGGACTTTGTTTGTTTTTCGTATTGAGTTTTAATTTCTAAAAGTTGGCCCTTTAGTTTAGCCTGGTTGCGTCTATTGTAATTGTTTTGTTGCCTATGCTGTTTTTATGCTCTGCTTTTAATCTGTAGCACTCTGACATCCGTGAGAATGTAAAGTGCGTTATAAATAAAATGTATTATTATTAGCTGACAACTATAGAAAATGTAAGCAACATATACTTGTCACCTGAATACCAGTGGTTCTCAAACTATTGTAATGTCAAAGAGCTTCCATTTTTTAGCCTATGCATTAAACCACAGACCCCCACAACCTAGTATTTGACCCCAAGACAATGTCAATAAGCCAACATTAGATAGTTACACACCTTGCAGTAGGTCTGGGATGGTGTGTCTGTCACCTGTGTCCGCAGCAGGAGCTGTAAAAAAAAAGAAATACAATATTTTAGACACAAAGCTATGAAAGTACATGCATATCAATAGACAATAGCAGATCTACAAGCTGACAAGTGAGCTTGTAAGCCTACAAGCTCACAACATGTTGCATTGTGAGCTTGTAGATCTGCCATTTTCAAATAGCCAAAGTTTAAATGGGGCTGAAGTGGTTAATGTACCCTATGTTTTTTTAAACAATAACCAAAATCTACAAAGTAACTAAAGTTTTCTAACAATTGTAGTGGATTAAAAGTACAATATTTGCCTCTGAGCTGTAGTGGATAGAAGTACAAGTACAGTATTTTTCTATGCAAACTGATACAGTAAAAATCACTGTTTTTGCTGGCAGCAGTGGCACACTATTACACTGTTCATATGGCAGTCAAAGAGTTAAGCTACAGAGTATATATATTGGCAATGCCTCCTTAAAAACGGACAATGGACTGACCACAAGAAAATGTCCATATGCTAACATTACTTACTGCTTGCACTGTATCTCTTTCTGTCTCTCCTCTGTCTCTCCCTTTCTCTCTCTCTTCTTTCCCCCAACACGGTCGAGGCAGAAGGCCCCCGCCCTAGAGCCTAGGGTCTGCCTGACGTTTCTTCCTGTTGAATTAAGAGGGAGTTTTTCGTTGCCACTGTCGCAAAATTGCTTGCTCAGGGTGGGATGTTGGGTCTCTTCTCTACATGTAAAGTGTCTTGAGACAACTTGTTGTGATTTGACACTTTAATAAAATTGAATTGAATTGAATTGAATTAGATAGTTAGATCTAAAAGGTTTTGATTTGCACATGTGTCATGTTATGTTAAACAAACCTTGCAGTAGTGCAGTCTGGGACGGTCCCCTCAGTCCACAGCCAAGCCACAGCTGAAAATTTCAAGCAAAAATACTGTATTTTAGACACAAATATATATTTGTCACTATATAAATATAGTGACAATAGCAGATCTACAAGCTCACAAGTTATCTACAAGCTGACAAGTGAGCTTGTCCATCGGCTATTTAAAATAAGGCAACAAGTTTACAGTGAGCTTGTAGATCTGCTATTTTCCAAACATTAAACTCACAGTGAGCTTGTAGATATGGAGAGAAGGAGAGAAGGGGAGAGGAGAGGAGGGGAGGGGAGAATAGGGGAGAGGAGAGGAGAGGAGGTTAGAAGAGGGGAGAGGAGGGGTGAGTCGGGCAGGCGTTAGTGTCAACCCCTGGGTGACTTACAAGGGATTGCACGTTTGTCAATCACAATGAAGTACTTCATTGTGAATCACACTCTTCTGGATACCCACAGCAAGCAGATAGGGTTGAAGGCTCTCTGTGATGCTGTCCAGATGCCCCTGGACACTGGTCCCAGTCTGTGAAAAGAGAACTTTATTAGTCTTGCTATTAAAATTTGTCACCGTTTGCAAACAGTTTAGAGCCGGATCGCAATGGGATGTTTTGGTCACGATTAGGTAGCCTCCAGAATCAATTTTATTGCCACAATATGCAAGATGAACCATAAGGACATTTTCTGCTGTATAATTTATATTCTGCAAAATGTAAAGGACCCCCCAAAATGATATGAATTTGACCCCCGTCTCAAAATATTTTGTTCCATGGACCCCCAGAAGCAAAGATTTGAGTTATTGTTCGCTTTAAAAGAACTAGACCATACCCGGTGAAGGGCGCAGGCGAAAGTAGTTGCAAACTGGGGGTTATTGCATGTCGTGTCGTGTCGGGGTAAACAGCGGAGCCTTGGCGGACGTTCGCCCGATCCTGGAAGAGAACGACATAGAACGAGAGTTATGCATATAACTAAGGTTCTACGAATTCCGGATGACCGCCAGAGGCAGTGTTTTCAACACCTGGATATTCATCGTGCGCTCGCGCATAGGTCGAATATTAATACCAACACTCACTCGTGACCTGTGTACACGCACGCCACCTATATAGGTGCGGTGCACACAGCGATCATCCTCTTGAAATCTTTTCGTCGAGAATGAGATTCCGAGTGACAGTCAACTCTGGCGGTCATCCGGAATTCGTAGAACCTTAGTTATATGCATAACTCTCGTTCTACTTCATTCCTTCTGACCGCCAGAGGCAGTGTTTTCAACACCTGGATGACTAATACCAACATAGTCACGAGGAATCTGCGCTTACCGAGGTCGGTTTGCAGATAGACTGAACAGACAACAGCACAGCCGTCGCTGCGAGACGGCCAGGTTGACATATATATATATATATATATAGGAGCGGGCAAAAAAAACATGACAGATGAAGCCCATTCGGCTGCATCTCCTGGCCTGCTCTAAGCCTGTATCACTGAGGGAGAGGCTCTGGCAACATCCCCGGTCAAAAAATGCCTTGGGGGAAACCTAGAGGCCCGCTGAAGACATACATCTGCCTGAACGCAGCAATGGAAGTCTCCATTGAGCCAAGGCACAGCTGTGCCCTTCATCACAGACAAATACAACCAAACTCCAGCCATCACAGCTATGTCCTGCCACAGAGCCCGGACGGGACACAATAGGCAGGTACTAGAATGCAGTTGCTCCACCCCTGGTTGAGGAGCAAACTAACAAATCAATAGGCTAGCTGACGTGAAAGGCAGAAAGCCTCTGAGGACATAAGGAGGGGTCGGCCATCCCACTTTAACAGTCTCTGGCAATGGCCAGGGCATGAAGCCCACCTACTCACTTTTGCATATGAAGCAGTGAGGACAAAGAGTACTAGCAGATAGTCATCTGAGAGCAGCCTGATGTACCGGCTGGGGACAAAGCTTCCAATACTACAGGCAAGCATCATGAAGGCACCCATGCAACCTGTGGGAGCCACACGCGGAGAGCATCTCAATGGTAGAGAGGCTGAACCCTTCATTTAACATCATCCGCGGAAATCTAGAGCGGCATAAGCACAGAGCAAAGCTCCCACCTATACAGTGGCCCTTGTCCCAACTAGAGCACAATTCACACTCGCTGGCGTGCAACGCCCTGGTATATCAAAGTGGCAGGGCGAGAAACACCCTCAACGCTAATCTTTCTTCTTTTTTTTTCTTCTCTTTTTTATTGTCGTCCAGCGACCAGCAGCAGCGGGGCGAGACACACCCCCAATGCTTGCGGTATATCAAAGCGGCCGGGCGAGAAACACCCTCAACGCTAATCCTTATTCCTTTGGTACGTTGTACGAAAATCCAGTAATGTTTGGACAATAGTTTTGAGTTTCAGTGGTCATTGACGCAGCCGAAGGTTAGGAGTGAGGATGCCACATGCACCTCCCCCCCAAACTGTGACAGGAGATCTTGTCTCCGTGGAGAGGCCAAGGCACTTCATTGAGAAGCTGCAGTAGGCCAGAGCATCTTGCCCTAACGGACTGGTCTGTCCCGGCAGGGAGACCTACAGTCAACAACGCGTTATGCCCTCAAGGCTAGCGGTACTACCGCTCTGCCATACCTATGCACGTGATCCGAACTGCTATCGGATCCAAGAGGCTTCCAGTGGGAAACACGTCCGCAGCCTGGACTGTACACCCAACAAGCGCATTGCTATGAAGTTTGCAAGATGAGGCAAGGCCCACAGAAGGAGCTTCCAAGCCTCCTGCAGAGACTGACTGGGTCAAGCGCCCCAGAAGACAGACTGTTGACATATTGTGTTATTGAACACGTCATAAACATCTTGAGGGCCAGGTGCACTGCATGCAGGTCCAGTGCATCAACGACACTGGCTGAGACCCTCACCATTCTGTTGCAGTCTTGGGGTTCGAGGCCCAAGCCACAAATATATATATGAGTAAATCAAGTAGGTCAAGCAGAAACCTTCCAATTGAACTGAACTGCCTGTTCACGGTGCCCTATGCTGCAAGGCATGTTGGGTAGCAGGCCCAAACGTCTGGCCTGGAATGACAGGCAGAGTGTGAAGTGTCTCACTGCCCCTCCATGAGAGTGGGGCCTGTTGGAATGGTCCACACTCCTTTCTTTTTTTCTCCACATTTGTACATACGTGAAATTCATCCGCTGTATTTATTCACCAATCCTAGAACTACTAGGAGCAGTGAGCAGCCATTCAACGGCGCTCAGGGGGCAATTAGGGGCTCAGATAGGGACACACATCGACCCATTGCTGGCCTGCCATCGAACCCGGGACATTCAGAGGCTCTGGCTCCCCATGCGGGCCACTAACCACTCAGTTATGGCCACCCCTTAGAAAGCCACACGTGGCACTGACATTATGCAAGTAGACAGTCTGCTGATTCTCTAATCACGCAAGCAAACGCCTAGAGTGATAGGCGCTGCATAGGCGCTGTACAGGCGCTGTGTCTGCGTATCAACACTCGCATGCCGGAGGGCCAGGGCGAGGTAGTTAAGGGAACGTCCAATACATCCCATTCCAGCTGCTGTGACATGGCTCTAGGTAGCAGACCAGAGACTAACACTGTGGCCATGAGCAACAGTCATCCAGCTCAACAGCTTCATCTAGTGACACCACCAGAGAAGCAATGTTTACAGTTTAGGCATTTAGCAGGCGCTCTTAATCCGGATCGACTTACAGTAAGGTAAGTAAAGTAAGCAACGTTGGCATCAACCACTAGCCTTAGGTCTAGGCCATATTGGGCTGTACTCCCCATGGCCGACCAATTAGCTAAACATTCACAGCCATAGCCTGTGTCAGGCACCATAGTCAGGACATGACTGGCGCAAGTAATGGACCTTCTCTTCTGGGACCAGCAATTGTTGCAATAATCCATGGGCAACAGCAACCGAGTGAGACACTCGATACTACTGATGACGTAGCCGTAGCGAAAGCGAGAATCATTCAAGCTACAGTGTCAAGGACACAGTATGATAGTTAAGAAGTGGTGAAGCCAACACTTCAATCGTCATATAGAATTCTTTAAGACTATTGCACTACCAAGCACATAGTATTATCTGGATAGCAGCAGAGCGACATACACTCAAGCTATGATATCAAGTATTCACAGTATACTGTTGAATAGCAGTAGTGAGTACCAGGTACACACAGTATTAGTGGGTAACAGCAGAAGAGCGAGATACACTCAGTGCTATTGATAACCTAGCCATAGCAAAAGAGCGAGAATCGTTCAAGCTACAGCGTCAAGTACCTGTGTACTTGTTAATGTATTCCGTTGCCTTGGACCCCAGGAAGAATAGCTGCTGGCTGTCCTTTCGCCGGAGCTAATGGGGATCCATTGCCAATAAACAAGTTTATTGATTATCAGTACACCGAGTACAATGTTACTAATATGCAACGTCGTCGTAGCAAGGAGCGATAACCACTCAAGCCACAGTGTCATGTCATGTGTCAAATACACACAGTATGATAACCAAGTGATGGCAAAGCGAGACACACTTGAACCATACTAGTATTATAATTCCATTTTACTGCCAAGCACAAAACAGTATAATCCGAATAGCAGCAGCTATGATACGCACTCAAACTGTGAGGTTAAGCACACACAGTGGCAGTATTGGCATATCCCTGTTATATCACGGGCAAAATATGCTGCTTAAGTCAGTACTGAGCAGCGTTTACTACTTAACATGTGTTTTGGCGCTCAGTGGAGTTGGGACCTGTATGCACACACCTGTCCGGTAGTGTGTTATTCTCTGGACATAGCACCAAGTACATGTAGTAATAGGTACACAATATATCGTCCAATAACGACGAGTGAAGCACACTCTGGATGCTCTTTATTAGCTGCAGCAATCAAGCTAACAAGCACCACATGTCTGGTAGATAGAATGTCTGCGTTAGAGTGAGAACCACTCTCAGCCAAAACATTCACAGAAGAGGGCTCATACAGTGGTGTAAAGTAACTAAGTACATGTACTCAGTACTGTAGTTAAGTACAATTTCGAGGTATTTGTACTTTAATGGAGTCCAGTTCTCCGCCACTGCGCCCATTAACGCTTTGGTCGTCCCTTCGAGGCGAAAGAACACCTCCTATGAGACACATTAACCAGTCAATCTGGCTCCACCGCCGTCATGTCGTCGAGGGGAGAGCACCTCCTATGAGACATTAATCAGGCAATCAGGTTCTGCCGCGGTCTCTCAAAGTGGGAGTCCAAGGCTGCAATAGACATAGCATCGTCCTCATGTTGATCAGCAACATCGACAGTATCATGGCCATAGTTCCCATCTCTGACCTGGAGTGGAGGCGCTGGGGCCACAGCATCGGTGCGGGGAGCACCAGGCTGCAGGTTGAGAAGAAGGGCCTCAATCTGAGCAAACTCAGAGGTCAATGTGTCCACTTTGCGGGACAACGAGGTTCTAGTACATGGGCGCTGGCGCTTAGAAAGACCCCTTACAGGGCTCAAGACTGGCATTCCTGAGGGAGGCAGTGTGTATACCTGCCTGTCTCTCACATATCATGATTTGTGTGCATGGGGATCTCACCTTAACAAGCTCAGTGCTCAATGAGTCTTCCAGTTTAGTAGACCTTGTATTGCGAATTTGTAATTCCATGTACTGATGTTCTCATGTCTTACTAAATAAAGTACATCAATCAATCAATCAATGCCCAACGCCAAGACAGTGTGGGCACAGGACATGGCCATCTTTTGATCCCAGAACAGCCGAGCACGTGTTGCAGGTGTCACAGTTGCTCTCTTCCTTTTTTTGACAAGCAGCAGTGGATGGGAAACACTCACAATGCTGACGCTACGTTGCGGTGGTCCGCACGTGGTTATAAAGCGGCAGAATGGGATACACTCTCAACGCTAATACTTTACACTCCTTTCGTCCAGCGACAAGCAGTAGCCGAGTGGGAAACACTCACAATGCTGACGCCATGTTGCGGTGGTCCGCACGTGGTTGTAAAGCGGCAGAATGGGATACACTCTCAACGCTAATACTTTCCCCTTCTTTCGTCCAGCGACAAGCAGTAGCAGAATGGGAAACACTCCTAATGCTGACGCTATGTTGCGGTGGTCCGCACATGGTTCCTCAAAGCGGCAGAATGGGATACACTCTCAGCGCTAATACTCTCCATTTCTTTCGTCGAGCGACAAGCAATAGTTCAGCGAGACACACTCAATGCTTACGCTATTTGGCGGTGGGCCGCCCGCCATGGCTTCTCAAAGCGGCAGAGGGAGATGGACATTCCATTATATCTTTTCTCTTTCAGAAAAAATGTTATCCATTCCTGTAAACACAGCCCAATACATGCACTCACCGTCGCCAATGTACAGCCATGGCTCCAAGCTATCCGTGTCAGGACAAACAACAACAGTGCAGCGGGCTGAAGCTCACGCTGCTATTGTTGTTAGCTTCAGTGCTAGCAAGCTAGCTCCATTCACCGCTGCAGGGCTGCTCCTACATGCGTCCTTTCTTTTCCTTTGCGGTTCTTTCCGATGCCCCTATGAATGGGGTAATCCAATGTATAAAGCAGACTACGCAGTCTCTGGAGGACGAACTAGTTCGTAGCCCCAACCGTGTTGGTTGCGAGACTCCACGCGCATCTGCAGTTGATCGACCTACGCCTCTTGGAGGCGAAAAGATGAAAAGAGGATGATCGCTGTGTGCACCGCACCTATATAGGTGGCGTGCGTGTACACAGGTCACGAGTGACTTTGTTGGTATTAATATTCGACCTATGCGCGAGCGCACGATGAATATCCAGGTGTTGAAAACACTGCCTCTGGCGGTCAGAAGGAATGAAGTAGAACCGTTCTTTATGGAGCTAATGTGCATCGTGTGTGGGGGAAAAAATCTGGAGTGTTTACTTTCCGCAGTAGAGAGTGGGCGGGGTCTATGGTGTAGCGTCTGCGTCGGTGTTGCCATGTCCGCCGATTGTAAGCGCTTTAGGGCCAATGTTGGTGTTGTAGGGTTCGTTTGGTTTGGTCTCATTTTCATAGACCTTGCTGCTTGTTTCTCTCGCGAAACCTGGCAACGACGCATGCGCAGTTTGATCAAGAGTCCAACCACCACCCAACCACCACCACCACCACCGTGAGGTTACTAGAATTATAGGAGGATATATATTTTCAAAAAGCTCATAGCGCGGCACTTGGTGCCGCGCTATGAGCTTGTAGATCTGCTATTTTTGAATAGTCAAAGTGTAAAATAATGCTTTTTAGCTCAAATGAAAAAGTGACACAGACGCTTCCTCAGGTCTTATTGGGTTAATGCAAGGCAGTTGAAGAGCCACATACATACATACATACATACAGCCATATACAATGGCCTCATGACACTGGGTTTCTGTGGTTAGCTGGTTTTCCTCACAGACGGGAGCTCTGTCGCCAGCATTTGGACCACCTGTAACAGTGTAGAAACCACATATACTGCTGTAGCGGCTACCGCGGCCACCACCTGCTTCTGTTGCTGCTGCTGTTGCTGCTGGTAATATGTGGAGGCAACAGAGTACACGGCAGCCTCGTAGCCCGAGTAAGACGTACCTATGGAGCAGTAATAGGGGCAGTGATGAAGAAATGCATTTCAATCAAATATATTTTTTAAAGATAGCAATAGGCTCTATTCACAGCAGCCATATCATGAAGACATTCACAGGTGTTACCAATGATACTAATGAAAGCTCTGTTCCATTCTTGTCAAACAGAGTCAGGGTGCTGATATTGTGCATGTTGGCTCACTGGAAACACTCTGTTACACCAGTGGGTCTACAGCTGGGGTCCAGGGACCCTCATGGGCTTCCAAATGGCCCCTTGCAGGTGTGTAACTCTGAGAGTGTACAAATGTATGTACATTTGTACACTCTCAGAGTTATGGGGGTCGTGGGAAACCACTGTGCTACACTAAATGGAACAGAGCCTTCATTAGTATCATTGGTAACACCTATGAAAGAAGTGATAATATGGCTGCTGTGCATACAGCCTATTCTAAGTCTACAAGCCACAGCATCTCAGAAAGAAATCAAATGCGTCAGTGTTTAACACTGGGAACTTTTGGCTTCCTCCTCCATTCTAAAATGTGCAGTCTAGCTAAACTGTGTTTTGAGTGACAAGATTCTGCATCTACGCCCGATGCGACACAACTCGCGTACGTTGAATAATTATGTTCGACTGAAGTGAATTTTGCGCAAGCGAATACTAGCGACAGCCTATGTATGGGGAACGTTGCAAAGTAATGAACACGTTGCATCCATTCAAAATTATTCAAAAATAGCAGATGTACAAGCTCGCAGCGCAGCACGAAGTGATGACTGTGAGATTGTACATCTGCTATTTTTGAACATTTATTGAGAGATCTTTTAAGTGTTCTTAAAACGTGTTTTGCTATACAGCTAAAATCTAAAATGACAGATGCTTTCCCGGTTTTAATGGGTTATTATAACGATGGCACCCAGATCAATTAAATGTGTTTCTGCAGCTCACATTCTACTATATTGCTCGACTACGTTTGGGTTTAGCGTGTGCGTAACTTGTATGTGTGGGTGACGGCCGGGCATTTCCTTACCAGAATATGTGACAGCGTTGGTGCTGTAGGTCGGGCTCTGGGAGTACGACGGCAATACGGACGCTCCAGCAGAGGGTACGGGCTGCACGGTGGACGACACCGGGTAGATGGAGAAGGTGGAGGTGGCCTGGCTGGGCGTGGCCGGTTTGATGGCAGTCACCTGGCACGTCTGCTGGGTCTGGGTGTACGGCGTCATACATTGCGTGTACGCTGGTTTGGGGGCTATGTGGGGAAATAGAGAATAGTACAAAACGATTACTTTATTTTTAAGGTTGCACAAAACACAAAACATATACATTATCCAAAAACCATGTGGGATATAAACAACACATTTTTTTGTTGTTCTCTTGTTTGTTGTGGTCGGGTCATTGTGAAACATTTTCAAAAGTAGCCGAGTATACAAGCGTTGTGAGAACCACACTTATAGATTGACCTTTTTTTGTACAAATGGAAGCAAATGGACCCTAATGCAGTGGTGGGGTCCAGGGACCCTCAGGGTTCCTTGAGGTGGTTCCAAATGGACACGTGCAGGTCTGGAACTTTTGAGAGTGTACAAATGGAACCAAATGGACCCGTACGGGTCCATTTGGTTCCATTTGTACACTCTCAGAGTTATGAGGGGTCATTGAAATTAAAAAGTTTGAGCACCACTGGCCTAATGCACACCAAACTGGAGGTCATCAAAGTTTTTAAAAAGCTTTGAGAATGACAGCTCTAGGAGGACTTTTCTTCACCATGACGAGTCCAGTCAGTGGCGAGTTGAACGTACCTGTCTGATAGTAGGACTCTGCCACTGTGGGCTGGGGCTGTGCTGCGGCCACAGCTGATGTAGCGATGGGCTGCTGGTAGTATTGCTTGGGGTCATAAGCGACAGCCGGGGCTGTAGACCGCACATACGAATATGTGTCCTGCAGAAGACAAACACCACAAGCAATGTTTATAGTATAGGCCATTTGAAAACCATACCTGCGCTGCTAGATTTCATAGCACAGTCAAACAATCAATTTATTATTATTTTCAGAACAAACAATATTGGACAAAAAATCAATAGCTGAATGGCAGCTTTTCCCTTGCTGTTGATTTTATTGTTATCTTGTTCCAAGCAGCGATCCGCCTCATGACAAAAGAGAGACGGCCGTTACCATACCACTTGAGAAAGAGGTACTCTAACCCACCGTTTCCCAAACAGTGTGTCGGGACCCATATGTGGGTCGTGGACCAATTTGTATGGGTCACGCGAGTAAATATGTTTATTTTGTGTTTCCTAACTTCCTAATTTTTTTATTATTTCAAAAGATTATCAAAACATTCCCAACAAAAAACTTTTTTTTCGAAAGCATAGAAATACATTTAAAAATCCATTAATTAGAGGGGGAAAAGTACTTTTATGTCCACTACATCTCAGAGGCAAATATTGTACTTTTACTCCACTACAATTATTTGAAAACTTCAGTTACTAGTTACTTTTAAGATATAAATTATTATTACATTATAAAACATACCTTAACCACTTTAGCCTTATTTTATACATAGTCTATTTGAAAATAGCCGATCTACTAGCTCACAGAGCACGACACCTTGTGAGCTTGTAGATCTGCTATTTTCAAATATTTAGTACTTTTACTTTTGATACTTTAAGTACATTCTGATGCCAATACTTTTGTACTTTTACTCAAGTCAATTTTGAATTCTGGACTTTTACTTGTAACAGAGTATTTTTATATTGCAGTATTGGTACTTTTTACTTAAGTAAAGAATTTGATTACTTTTTCCACCACTGCTCGCACGCTCAATAACTTTGTTATTGTGCAACAGTGAAACGTGTCTGGGCGGAAACAATTGCTTGACAGTTTGGTTCCGCATCGACAGTTTCTCCACAATTTAGAGGCAAATGTGGACATAATCATAAATATGATGATCCTAATATACAATTGAGAGTGGCGCGCATGCGCGACCGACACGGTACGACCGACCGTGTACCGTCTACTCTCATACGGTCCTTTTCAACCCCAAAACAAGCCCCAAAAGAAGCGCGACCGTCCGCTTACAATAAGCGGACATGGCAGTTGTTGCCAGGTTCAGCGAGATACAAGCAACCAGGTTAATGAAAACAAACAACCGCAAAGCCACGTCGTCCTCTAACATTAGTCAACCCAGTACAATGCTCGGTGCAGATAAACACTTGTTGAACCAAACAGTGCGTCAAATGAATGTCTATTTTACTGCTAGTAAAACAGTCAAATTACAACAGCATCTCCTTCTAGAGTTAAACTCGTGTTACTCTATACCAGTGGTTCTCAAACTTTTTTCATGTCAAGGACCCCCAAATAGACGCTTATTACCCCACAGACCCCCATTTGAAAAGATAAGCCAGGGACCCCAATAAGAGAAGGTTTTTACGGCTCTCTAGCAGTGATTCTCAACCATTTTAACTTCAAAGGACCCCCAGTTTGACATCCATTAGGCTATTGACCCCCATTTAATGGCATTTATACCTCTGGGACCCCAATTTATATTGTAAAATCAATGTTAATTTAACTCTGAGAGTGTCCAAATGGAACCAAATGGACCCGTTAGGGTCCATTTGGTTCCCTCTCAGAGTTCACTCTCAGAGTTACAGACCCATAAGGGTCCATTTGGTTCCTATCCATCATTTAGCTGGGGACCCCCTGGAACCCCCTCAAGTACCCCTGGGGGTCCCCGGACCCCACTTTGAGAACCAATGAGTTATATCACCACTTTTAACAGCCTGCTCAGGGACTACAGATGAAAGCTAGCTTCTGGCTAACTCTGGTTCATTACACGGATGTGAAAACCAACATGTTGATTAATGTGCACTGTGTCCCTGGTAAATACATAAACATGATAGCAATACTGTTGATAATGTAATCATTTAAAACGTCACTGCCATGCGGAAGTTGTAGGCATACGTTTATAGCCGTTAGCACTGGTTAGCCTAGGTTGTTTTTAACCCAGTTTCAGAGGCTGCTTAAAGTTAGTTTTAGCAGATCTACAAGCTCAATTTTAACAGACAAGATATAACAAATGCAATGTTGATTAAAAGCTGCATTCTGCGTTGTATAATGAATTGTTATGGACAGGTCGATTGTGACATAAGTATGAAAACAAACCAACAGAGTCCTGGGGCCTGAAACAAACTTAACCTGGCGTTTGCACTTAATTCATTTAAGGCCTGTACATGTACATAAACGTTCACATTTCAAATATAAAGTTCTCACTTCACGGCCACGGATGTGACAATTCTGTTCGAGCCCTCAGAAGTAACCGAATCTTCAGTATTGTTCAATAAAAAGCATTTTAATCCAATCGGTGGCCATTTTCTCAGCATGTCCGCCGTATGCTTTCAACTGCATTACCCATCGGTTGGTAGGTGTACTGCACTCTGATAGAGTGTGCCAGCTATGAGCAAATGGCCACCGATCGGATTAAGATGCGTTTTTATTGAACAATACGGAATATACGGCTACTTCTGAGGGCCCGTACATAATTATAACATCCGTGGCCATGGGGTAAAAACTTTATATTTGAAATTTGAACGTTTATGTACATGTACGGGTCAAAAAAGGCGGGGGAAAAGTAATAAAGGCGGGAAAAAAAGTAGATATAAAGTAATATTACTCACCTCAGACAAAAGACAACGAAATGAAAGTAGATCAGTGATATATGAACCGAAATCAAGTAGAACAGTTTCCATAGTAATCTATCATCGGACGGAGCGACGTAGCATCCGCACGAAAACATGATAAGTGAAGACGAGCAACCGGAAGCGGGGAATTTAAGGGGAGGGACCAAACAGCAAGGGCTGTGATTGGTCTGACAAGCAGACATGCGTACATGCGAGAGGGCACGACGCGAACAAACCATAGAACAAACACGACCCAAGCCCCCCCCCCCCCCCCCCACACACACACACACACACGCACACACGCACGCACGCACGCACGCACGCACGCACGCACGCACCCACACACACACACACACACACGCACGCACGCACGCACGCACACACACACACACACACACACTATTACAAGCACGCACATGCGCACGAACCAAAAACAGATACATTTGTTTTCAATGCAAACGTCATTTCACTAATTTAAAAGTTAAAGAGAAGAAGTTAGCGAAATATATAACAGCAATAATAATAATAACAATAATAATAATAGACATACATTGTAATATTTATTTAACAATGAATATCAATGAGTCAATTATATCAATACTGCAATTGTAGAAACACTCTGTTACAAGTACAAGCCTGGTAATGAAAATTTACTTGAGTAAAAGTACAAAAGTATCGGCATCAAAATATACTTAAAGTACCAGAAGTTAAAGTAGTAATTAAGCAGAATGTCACATTTAAGTTTTCAAATGCGTAAAATGTATACAAATCATTAGAAAATAGCAGATCTACAAGCTCACAACGGGTCCGGGTACTAAAGTATATCAAGTTCGCTTGAGACTGCGCCCCTCCGTCACGGTCCGGTCCAAAACTATACTTTATTAGCCAAAAAGAAGTTGTCTGTAGTTGTTGGAAAAAACGTGACACCGGCGGGAATCGAACTCGAGTCTGAGGGTTGGCAGCCTAACACCTAGTGAGGCACGCCACGACTCCTGTTGCAATATTGTTGTTTCGGGTTTGTATTATACCGGTGGTTCTCAAACTTTTTCATGTCAAGGACCCCCGAATAGACGCTTATTACCCCACGGACCCCCATTTGAAAAGATATGCCAGGGACCCCAATAAGAGAAGGTTTATATGGCTCTCTAGCAGTGATTCTCAACCATTTTAATTTCAAGGACCCCCAGTTTAACATGCATTAGGCTACGGACCCCCATTTAATGGCATTTATACCTCTGGGTCCCCAATTCATATTGTAAAATCAATGTTAATTTAACTCTGAGAGTGTACAAATGGAACCAAATGGATCCGTTAGGGTCCATTTGGTTCCTGTCCATCATTTAGCTGGGGACCCCTGGAACCCCCTCAAGTACCCCTAGGGGTCCCCGGACCCCACTTTGAGAACCAATGTATTAGACTGTAAATGCCCCCACCGTCCCCTCTGGGGGCGGAGTCCTTGTTTTCTCGTTTGTATTCAGCCAATCGCAGGTCGGCAGGGCGGGGTTTGGTCGAATGTTGGAACAATATTACGCTGGAAGGTGCGCTAAAACACTTCCGGATACAGTCAGTGACGTCAGACGTAGGGTTCAACCAATAGATAGACGCGTCGCGCGTTCACCGCTCACGGCCGCCATTATAGTAGTTTCTTTCAGTCAAATGAACTACACATTGTAAAAGTGGATTGTGCCCACAGCACAGGCAATGTAGGTAAACAAATAATATACATGCTGTTGGGTACAAAAATAACCAAAAATAACCCAATACCATATAAATAACCCAAAATGGGTAAAACTAAGAAACAAATCATTAGGAGTCATGGTTAACATCAGTTACATTATCATTGTGCATAGCAATGCACCTCAAGTAGTGACTGTGTCTGTTTTTTTTTATTACATTATTGTTTCATAGAGACACTATATCAATCAATCTGTCAATATGATTACCATTGTATTGACATATTAGTTTGTGCAATGATAGATCTTACAAAACTGTTGCATGACAGCACAAGACATAATCAAAATGAATATTCATTCTCATAGTGGGATATGGTATGATACACTCCCTGGCCTTAACACGATGCTCATCTCAAAATAACTGACTTCACTAAAGGGAAAAAGCAACTGCACCCATGTGAACTTGAGACAACGAGGGGACTGAGCAACAGTTCGGATCCATGTAGAACGGGTCATTGGTCTTGTGAGGAACAAGTACACCATATTACAAAGCACATTACCCATCTCTATCTCTACCAGACTGCAACTCCAGGAGAGCGAGAGCCTACATCTCTTGACAAGATGGTCAGAGTTTGCTGTGCTCTGTGCAACATGTATCCATCTGTTGTCCCTTCAGAATAGCATGGGTTTCAGTAACATTGTGTAGCACAGCAATGTACATCACACATTTGAATGATGTCGTTTTGTATCATTGGCTGCCGTTCATTTGTTTCATTGTGCAACTAATAAAACAAAAAAACAGGTGGCAGTGAAATATATGGCTTTTCTTTGCTTTTTAATAATTTAATCTGGTAATAATTTATGAGTCATGACAGTCCAATAACAATCTCATATACACAGATGGTTAATATTCTGTTTTCTGTTATGTTATCAGGTCATCAGGAGGTCTTGCACGCTGGTAACATAGGTGTCAAAATCAGACATATTATTTGATTATTGATTGTGTTTGGCCATGTTTACTATTAGAAACGTTACTGCAATACTACTTGTTTTCTGCACTCCACACATTTCCATGTCTTGGGTACCCAGGTCAACCTGAGTCCCGGCAGAGTACTTCCGGAGAAGCGGACTGAGTGGCCCTGTCTTTCCCTAGTGTCCCTATAAGGCCTGAGCAAAACATTCATAACTGCTCCTCCGTGGGCAGACATCAGCTGGGTAAAGCACAGAAGAAGTCATACAAACAGTGACTCTGCACAGGTTCATAATCCATTCAAACTTTATTCATTGTAAAATGATAATTCATGTTAATATTCAGACAATGTGTTACAGTCAGTCAGTCAGTCAGACAGACAGACAGACAGACAGACAGACAGACAGACAGACAGACAGACAGACAGACAGACAGACAGACAGACATGGCTCCACTCTGCCTCTCCAACCTTTAACACAGTGGTTCTCAACCTGTGGGTCGGGACCCCCATGGGGGTCCCCACATACTTTTATTGGGGGGTCCCCAGTTCAAATATGATTATTTTGGGGGGTCACGGCCTGAAAGCTTTGAGAACCACTGAAGTTTGAAGTTTTCTGTGTGTTTTACATATTTGGAAAAAAGGAAGTTTTTTTTTTTTGCTTTTTGGTTTGAATCAGATGTTTTAGTTTTACAACAATATTATAGTTTTTTTATTCACATTAAAATAGTCTTTAGACAAAATGGCACTGTGTTTATAATCCCATGAGAATCAATGCACTCGCTCTGAGAGACACGTTTATGTCTTATTGTTTTAAATCTCTGCTTCTTTTGGGGAAATGCAGACAGATATGTTTTGATAATGTAACAATTTAACGATTTAATTAAAACAAAAAGTATGTTAATCACATTAAAGGGATAGTTCACCCAAAAAAAAATCTTATTTTCAATCAATTAGTCACCCCATGAAGACTTGAATTCATGGATATTTTTTTTAATTTTGTCTCATTCCTGAGACAATAATTTGATGACCGGCGGAAAGATGCTAATGTCTCCGGTAGGAGACTCTTTGTGTCTCCTACCGGAGCCGCCGAAACTCATCAAATGATTGTCTCAGGAATGAGCGAGACAAAAACGTAAAAGAATATCCATGAATTCAAGCCTTCATGGGGCTTGTAATTGATAGAAAATAAGTCATTTTGGGGGTGAACTATCCCTTTAACTCTGTTTTCATGATCTGCCTTAATGTGTCAAAATGTCTAATCCCCATATTGTGAAACTAGCAGATTTACAAGCTCACCATGTCGCATATCACGACACATTAATGTGAGCTTGTACGTCTGCTATTGTCTCTGTTTGTCAGAGACGTCTATATTAGGGCTTTAAGGGGTCCAGAAAATGTCCCCACTGCCCGTTTTCTTCTCCAAACCCTGCGTTCAACACTCAGGCCTGGTCACACCCTGGGTTCAACTAAAGAAAACGCTCCGTTCCCATTGAAGAGCGTCGTCAGAATCAAAGGACTTTAAAGCTTCCAGAGGAACTTTATTTTATGAAATAAAAAGGTGCATTTTATCTGTTAAACAAGTTCTTGGATAGACAGAAGAGTGTGACCGTATGATGTCACAGAAAACGTTGTGACGTCACAACGACCTCACTCCCACTCAGCAGGAGGTCCAAAGAGTCTAAAGGCCAGTTTGGAGCATTCATTCATATACTGTCTGTGTCCGGTTAACACATTAAACACCAGGAACTAGTGATGAGCGGGCCGACCCGTAACCCGCGGGACCCGCGGCGCGGGTGGGTCGAGTCAGGATTTCAGAGGCAATTATGCGGGCTGTGGGTGCGCAGGTCAGCCGCTCTCACACGCAAAAAATAAAAAAAATGCTCTTGTTTTGTCTTTATTCCTAATAAGAATAAGAATAATAACAATAAAACAGTCTGAACACACTTGGGGTGTATACTTGAAGATTATTTTCCTTCATGATTTTACCATTTTTTTTTTTAGATCTGAGCCTGTAGATCTGTTATTTTTTGAAAAATCACAAATTTTTGAATAAACATATTTCTTAAAAGCGAACATTTTTAACTCAAATCTTTGCTTCTGCGGGGGGGGGGGGGGAATATGTATTCAAATTTGGCACACATTTTCGGGAATAAACATTTTTTTTGCATATCTACAAGCTCATAGCTTGTATATCTGCTATTTGTTAATAACCAAAGGATAAGATAATGGTTAAAGTGGTTCAAATCTAAAATGACGCTTTTCCGCTCTTAATGGGTTAAAAGGGGAATTTCAAAATGGCCGCTCCATCGCTCATTAGAAGGACTAACATCAGTCACCAGAAACAAGGACGCGTGTTTAAGATGTGTTTAAGATGGTCAACATGGAGTTTGAAGTCTCAACGGGTTTTGGCGTCCGATCAAATGAATATCAACCGCAGTGAGCTTGTAGATCGTCTGTCTTTATTTTGGATCAGATGGGGGAAAAAAGTGCGGGTGCCTAGTATATGGGTTAACCCATTAGAACCAGGAAATCATCCGTGTCGTTTTATATACGTTGGCTATTCAAAAATAGGAGATATACAAGCTCATAGCGCGTGACTTCGTGCCGCGCTATGAGCTTGTAGATCTGCTATTCTTGAAAAATCGTGAGCATTTTGTGTAAAGCTTTGTATATAATTTTTTAAAGCTGACGTTTTTAACTAAAATCTTTGCTTCTGGGGGGCCCTGGAACAACATATTTGAATATGGGGGTGGGGGGGGTGGGGCAGCCAAATATCAAAAGATCCAAACATCAGGCTAGTATCAATCCTGATACACATAGGTGATAAATCACTTCCTCGTCGACAACCAATCATAACTCTCACAAGATGTGATGTCAGAGGCAACCATACAGAATATATAATAAGTCTTATTTACATGATTAAAAAATGATAATAAATCGCCGAGCGTTCAAGTAATCCTGTTGTTATCACCGAGGGAAGAAAAATAACAACAAATAAAATGCAATGAAACCCAACCACAACTTCTCTCTATATAAGTACAATCTCAGATATAAAACATTTAAAAACCATAATATAGAATATCATAATCAGAATAGTTCAAAACAACAATGATAACAATAATAATGCCATTATCGTCTGAAAAGTTACTTCCAAGGAGGTAAAGAAATGTCATGCATAAAGAATTCTGACCGGAAAAAAACACAGTTAATTCAATACAAAAAAAAAGAAAAATAAATATGAATATTTATATAGATGATAACCAACAGAAAGACGTGTGCATGTGGTTCAGACTGGGCCTGTAGCTTATATATGTCACCGTAACATCATACAGAATCAATGACCCCACCAACAAACTACATTAAGTAAACTTACTTAACTGTTCATAGCAGGGGTCTTCAAGAGGGGGTCCGGGACCCCTCAGAGTTACTACAGGGGGTCCGCCAAATCTTTGTGATATGATTTTCTCTTTTACATATACCACTTGAACCCTTAGCATCCCTTTTCTGAGGAGAACCTTGGCCAAAAAATAGCCGTTGTGAGCTTGTAGATCGGCTATTTTTGGCAAAGAGTTATAGGTGTAGAGGGGAAAAAAAGAGAAGCAAAAGTTTATCTGAAGCACACTTTTATACAATATAGAGGGGGTCCCTGCTTCATCTCTCTCTCAGCTAGGGGGTCCTTGGCCTGAAAAGGTTGAAGACCCCTGGTTCATAGTATTTCTCTATTTTCCAACTCCAGACATTCGCCTCAGCACTGGCCGGGTGCTAGCTAGGTGCTATAGTTGCTAGCTAGGTGCTAACTATGTGCTATAGGTGGGTGCATCTTTGAAACATTTTAACACAAATCTGGGTCCCTAGCACAACGTATTTTCAGATGGGGGTCAAAATACGTATTCATTTGAAACAAAAGTCCCACCTTATTGACCAATGAATCCTGAACAGCACAACAAAAAAAAAAACGTTTACGTTTTGTTAATAAATAAGTAAATAAATAACCATGTCTTTCTTTTTTTTGTGTGTGTGTGATCTCCAGGATCTTTCTTTTCTAAAACTTTTAAAACTTTAAAACAGGCTCTAAAAACATTTCAATAAAACACTGTATGAGGATCAGTCCATCGACACACACACATACATGCAGAAAACAGCCCAAAAAAGAAACAAAATTAAGTCTACCCAAAACACCCAACCAGTAAATAAGTTACATTCACATTCAACACTGGTGACGTGTGCACGGTTATGAAGAAAACATTAATATAATGTAAACCATAAATATAAATAAGAACAATAATGATAATAATAACTCATCCATTCGTATTGCATCCAATATGGCTCAGATTAACTCTCTCTCTCTCTCTTAGATAAATGCTAATATGCACAAAATACATCACACACACACACGCGCACGCACACACACACGCACCCTAAATATGTGCACAAAGGTGGTTGTGTATGTATATCACACATGCATGTGTAAACACCCCCGGATTCGAACCCAGAGTCTCCCCGTGCTGTGTGGGGAAACCAAAACAAGCTACCGTTAGGCCAAGAGGGAACCCCCCCCCCCCATCTTAATCGGCCAGGCGAGATATTAGGCTTTTGGGCTTCGGGTGGAGCTACTCTGCTACACACACACACACACACACACACATGCATGCATTTTGCACACACACACACACTGAAAGAATAGAAACACTGTTTATCAACGTGCGGTTCGGGGACCATGGGGGGGGTTCCAAATGGACCCTTACAGGTCTGTAACGCAGAGTGTACAAATGGAATCAAACGTCCAACACTCTCAGAGTTACAGACCTGTAAGGGTCCATTTGGACCCCCGGGTCGTCCGAGGACCCGACTTGAGAACCGGCTGAATAGAAGACTACTTTGAACGTGGAAAACAACATCTTCACCCTGTAAACACCCTGTAAAGCAGTGATGATGACCATAAAGATGAGTGTGATACGTCTTTGTTGCCTCTACACATGGAGAACATGTAAAAGAACCAAACATACTCCTTTCTGACGTCTAAAAGAACCAAACATACTCCTTACTGACGTCTAAAAGAACCAAACATACTCCTTTCTGACGTCTAAAAGAACCAAACATACTCCTTTCTGACGTCTAAAAGAACCAAACATACTCCTTTCTGACGTCTAAAAGAACCAAACATACTCCTTTCTGACGTCTAAAAGAACCAAACATACTCCTTTCTGATGTCTAAAAGAACCAAACATACTCCTTTCTGACGTCTAAAAGAACCAAACATACTCCTTTCTGACGTCTAAAAGAACCAAACATACTCCTTACTGATCCTGTACCTTGCCTGTAGACCTGTTCGCAATTTGGTGTTGGGGGAATTTCTCACCTGAACTGAGTCAGTGGGTCCCTAGACATGAAAAATCACGGAGGTGCTTGTCCGCCAGAGTGGCAGGAATGGCGCAATGGCCAAATCAAAAATGGCCGCCATCGACTATGATGAAAATCCAACTTTTTTGTTTCTGAATGTATTTACAAATGTAATACCTCCATTTAGACTAATTGTGGTGTGTGGAATTCATTTCTGATATTGTTATGACCATTCTGGGTGATTTTGACCTTGAAAGGTCATGGTCAAGGTCATTTTGTTATTCTGAAGACCTTGGCCATAACCTGGCCATTGTTAGGAGTAAAAACAGGTGCAATAAGGCTTATCCAACTAATTCTGACATTTAGAATTCCTTTATGGTATTGTTTTGACCATTAAGGATCATCTTGTCATTGAAATATCAATATCAATATCATTATTCAATAACTCAAATTTTTTTTAAAACACTTTTATTGTACTTTTTCCTTTTTTTTCTTTTTTTTTTAACAAAAGACATGAACATGAAAAATGTTCCAATTCTAAAAATCCCCCTTTGACTTTTATTTGATTTGGGTGCTTTAATTAGAAAATAAGACATGGAAATAAAAGTGATATACAAATAAAATCATAAGACAACATTTTTTTTTCTTTCTTTTTTCTCTTACAGTGCAGCATATATCTGTGCATGCAGGTTAGTGTGATGGGTCTTTACATGAAGGTTTTTCCTGTTTTCCATGGCAGAATATAATGCACGGAACTCCAGCAGCACGGCAGCCACATCGCCGAGTGTCACACTTGCATACTGTGAGCAGACTCGGTGGTAAGGGCTTCAGACATTTGGATGGCAGGAGTGTACCAAAGTGCTCCTCCCATCCATGTTTCATTGCCTCTAGTCTTGCCTCAGGTTCCTTGGCCGTCACAAGCAGGTGGCAAGCCCTATGCACCAGAAAAGCACCTCGTTTGATGTGACCTCTGATCACACTACTTGTGGGAGGGAGAGCATCAATTCCAGCACTGGCACTGGTATAACTTTCTACCCTGAGGTCATCAAACGTCTCAGCAGTTGTACTTGACCTAGCCCCTGCCCAGACACGTACCAAGTACTTCTCTGCCAATGCTGTGTCTTGTTCTGTCAAGGTGTCTGCCTCTCCAAAGTTTGTTAAATATTGTACTGGGTCACAAGTCATAGCTGCATGTTTGGTCCCCACCTTGCTCATGCAGTCTTCTCCAGTCAGGATATGTGCCTTGATCACTGTCTTGGCTAGTGGTGCTCCAAGATGAGAGACTGCTTGATGCAGTGGAAGCATGCGCCGCTTCTCACCAGTGCCATACTGTTGCCAGATCTCCTTCATCCCCAGTGCTTGGAAGTATGGGGTGTAGTACAGCAGTAATGCGAAGGTGTCTGTATCATTGGAGACTATGATAACTCTCTTGCTCTGTTTCACACGAACAGCCCAGTCCACATGCACCACCAATCTGGTATCAGCCTCCTCAATCCAGTTCAAGAGGTCTGGGATCTCTTCACCACCAGCTGTCTTTGCTGGGAGCACCTCATCTTCAGAGACAACAGAGCTGACAATGATGGTAGTATTGCCACAGGCTCGACTGCACACCATATCCCGAACTAGCAGCTGGACATTCCACTTGTTCTCCTCAGATGCCCAGAACTTGTCAAGTTGCTGAGGGATAGGTGTGTCTCTGTTCATGCCAATGATGTCGATTCCTGTTCTTGAGTCTGTGCGCCGCATGCGCTCCCCTTCCTTTAGAGACATCTCAATGTAGGAATCAAGTATGAGATGGATGAACGCTGGCTCTTCGCAGAGGGATAATGTTGAGCTGATGATGGTGTTGATGACAGCACCGAAAGTAGGGAATCGTGCTAGTGGCATCTGCCGTATTTTCGACATGAAGTCTACCACAACATGAGTGGCAAGAGTAGACTTTGGACTCCATTGGGTGAGGTCAAGTTCAGGCTCAATTTCACTGACAAGTTTTGACTTGTTGACATGAGCTGGAAGGTCACCTTCAAACAGGGGAGATGCTGAGAGCACATCATGAGTAAGTACCTGCCGGATGTTCATGCCCCGCTCCTTAGCAATGTCCATACTCCTATGTGCCTCGGCCATGTCTTTGGATGAGGCTAACTTCTGCTCCTTCAGAATGGTTGTTGGTGTCTTCTTCGGTTGCTCGTTGAACTGCGGTAGCTTCCGCTTTGGTATGGTTGTGCTCATTTTCTTGGTCTTCTCAACTAACCTCTCCTGTCTGTATGAGCTGTAGACACGCTCCCCATTTGTGAGACAGTTGAGCAAGCGTGGAGCGACCCCTCGGTCAACAGCTTGCTTTGTGAGCAGATTGTGCAGTAGCACAGGCACATTGACCATTATTGAGTATGGATTCTGACGCTCTAGCACAAAGTCCAGCAGCTTCGACACATTCCGGTTGAATTTAAGGCGCCGAGTGGTACTCAATGCATGCTGGAGATGGCTTTCTGTGTGTTTCATGGTGTTGTTGTTGGTGAGAAGGTTGAGGACATTGGTGATTGACCCAATCTCGTGGAACAAGAGCTCGAACTCTGCCACAGAATTGGCATTGTGTGTGGCTCCTACTACATAGTGACCTCCTGGACCCTTTGACACTCGCTGAATGGTCTGCTCAACCTTCATGTCACCTCCTACAGCGCAGAACCAGCCTGGTCGATCCTGAACAACCCACTGGCCTATAGAGAAGCGCCGGTAGAGCTCAGGATGTGTGAACTCTAGCACTTTGATTTGTTCAAGATACCATGAGCCATGACGCAGGTAGTTTATGCAGTCATATTCTGCAAAGATTGGCATGGAGTCCTCGACAGTAGCCACATGTAGATCCCAGTTTCCTTCTCTTTCAGAGACTACAGCATTCTTGATGACGGCCACCAACTCTAGCCAAACTCCAAAGAATTGGCAGAGCTCTGACTTGGCTTCGCACTCCTTCTCAAACTCCAGAAAGTCCTGATTCAACTTCTCCAATTGTCCAATCAGGGCCTCAAACTGCTCTCGGCAACTTTGATTTGCAGCTAGCGTAGTGTGCAGTGCCTGTACCTGTGCTAGCACTGGATATGCAGCTTTGTCCTTGTGGTGCCACAGGTGTAAAGTAAAACTCCAAATAAGAAAAAAGGAATACACAATACTTCAAAATCAAAGGAACACGTTTTTGATCTTAAATACTGTCAACATGTTTCAGTCTTATTATTATTACTAGTACCAAATGTCCAATGACCTCTATTATTTATTTATTTATGTGTTGCTGTTCTGTTTTTGTTTTTTACCTGTATGTTTTATTTTTACTGCTGTTTTTTCTGTTGTTTTTTTGTACTATTTGTTTTTATGTATTGTCTGATAAAACTTCTGAAAATAAAGAGTTAAAAAAAAAATCAAAGGAACACAAGAAAAAAGTAAAACATTATCTAAAACTACTAACAAAGAACACTAGAAACACAACAGGAATACAGAACAGACACAGATCATGACATTAATTCCTACATAGTCTTATTTGCTAAATTCAGCACCCAATTAAAATAAAAGTTAAAAGGTGATGTTTAGAATTACTTTTCTCATGTATGTCTTTTGTTGTAAATAAAACAAATTATTATGAAAAGCAATACAATAAAAGGCACAGTAAAGTACAAAATCGTAATTTAATTATTGAAAAATGACATTGACATTGATATTTCAATGACAAGATGATCCTTAATGGTCAAAGCAATATCAGAAAAGAATTCTAAATGTCAGAATTAGTTGGATAAGACTCATTGCACCTGTTTTTACTCCTAACAATGGCCAAGTTATGGCCAAGGTCTTCAGAATAACAAAATGACCTTGACCATGACCTTTCAAGGTCAAAATCACCCAGAATGGTCATAACAATATCAGAAATGAATTCCACACACCACAATTAGTCTAAATGGAGGTATTACATTTGTAAATACATTCAGAAACAAAAAAGTTGGATTTTCATCATAGTCGATGGCGGCCATTTTTGATTTGGCCATTGTGCCATTCCTGCCACTCTGGTGGACAAGCACCTCCGTGATTTTTCATGTCTAGGGACCCACTGACTCAGTTCAGGTGAGAAATTCCCCCAACACCAAATTGCGAACAGGTCTACAGGCAAGGTACAGGATCATACTGACGTCTAAAAGAACCAAACATACTCCTTACTGACGTCTAAAAGAACCAAACATACTCCTTACTGACGTCTAAAAGAACCAAACATACTCCTTTCTGACGTCTAAAAGAACCAAACATACTCCTTACTGACGTCTAAAAGAACCAAACATACTCCTTACTGACGTCTAAAAGAACCAAACATACTCCTTTCTGATGTCTAAAAGAACCAAACATACTCCTTTCTGATGTCTAAAAGAACCAAACATACTCCTTTCTGACGTCTAAAAGAACCAAACATACTCCTTTCTGATGTCGGGAAACCTTCCGGTTCGGACAGGCTTTCCCAACTATGGCCTCATGTCATGATAGATAAAAAAAAAAAAACAGGACACTGAATTCTAAACATTTGGTTTCAGAGTTAAATTAATATTCAGATTTTTTTTGACAGTGTAGATTAGGGGTCCCAGAGATAAGAATCAAATCAAACTGGGGCTGAGAATCACTGGCTTAGACAAGCTGTACTGTTATTTATTTACTTTTATTTTTTAGGACCCCGTTGAAGACCAGATGCTACATCAAGAGTTCATTCCTGATAAGGAATTTAAAATATGTGTGAGGCTGTGATGAGGAGTTTGATGACAGATGTGATCAGGGACGTGCACAGATAGACTCTCGTGGTGCCCTTTGCCCTCTTGACCAGAAGTGCCCTTTTGAAAAAAAGAAGAAAAACGTTTTTTTTTTTTTTTTTTTTTTTTTTCAGTTTACAGCAGGGGTCTTCAACAGGGGGTCCTCAGAGTTACTACAGGGGGTCCGCCAAATCTTTATGTGATATGATTTTTCTTTTTACCATAACCACTCGAAACCTAGAATCCCTTTTCTGAGGAGAACTTTAGACAAAAATAGCCGATCTACAAGCTCACATTGTGGGCTTGTAGATCGGCTATTTTTGTCAAAGAGGTATAGGTGTAGAGGGAAAAAAGAGCAGACCAAGTAAACAAAAAAAAAGTATAATTTACTTGAGCCCCCTCAAAATGTCTGTGCACGCCACTGGATGTGACATAGTGACATAGTGACATGGTTTGATGACAGATATTTCAGACAGTAGGTGACATCGCACCTACGGGTGCAACGTCTTTGGCACAACACGATGGGACTAAATATATTTATAAAAAAAGCTCTTTGACGTTGAAGCCTAATGGAATAAACCTGCTAAATGTGTAAATGGACGCTCCAAGATGACTGGACAAACGTCAACGTTGAATCGTTTTCAAACAGCTGAGTCATTGTCTCCCCATCGTGTGGGTTTTCACCACAGGAAGCACGTGAACCACACGTCTCCTCGACCTGAAACCGACCTCGACGCATGCACGTGTCTTCGAGTCGACTCAGATACACATATACGCAGATACAGCAATGGCTGCAGCTGCTGCTCATTGAGGCCCTTATGCGTCAGCCTGGCCGACATGTTTTTGCGGGGGAAAGCCGCGCCTTCCTAATGTCTGTATGTATGTATGTCCCACGTACGTCATTGTGTCTCCAGGAGGGAACGACTGAAGTCCCATGAAAACAAAACAACTACAGCTGGACTTCACCATGACTGCTGGTCAAAGTGTGCATTGGCAGCCCTAGAGCCCTAGAGCAAGGGGTCTTCAACAGGGGGTCCGGGGCCCCCTAGGGGGTCCTCAGAGTTACTACAGGGGGTCCGCCACATCTTTGTGTGATAGGATTTAACCGTAGTATCCCTTTTTCTGAGGAGAACTTTGGCCAAAAATAGCAGATCTACAAGCTCACAACGCCTCGCGCTGCAAGGCGTTGTGAGCTTGTAGATCGGCTATTTTTGGCAAAGAGGCTTAGGTGTAGAGGGGAAAAAAGAGAAGAGGGGGTCCCTGCTTCATCTCTCTCTCTCAGCTAGGGGGTCCTTGGCCTGAAAACGTTGAAGACCCCTGCCCTACAGCCCTACAGCTCTTGGGCTAGTGTTATACACGGTTGAGCGTGGGGCCGTCACGCAACTGAAACTAGCCGATCTGCAAGCCCACTTTCAACTGTTTTTTCGGCCGAATGGACCCGCTCCGCTCAGCCCCGCCCCCGCCCTACACGCTCTGCCGCGCAAACGTGTCGCGTAAAAATTGTGGAAATAGGCAAGATAAAACGTACATCTCTTTTTATGGGACGCGTCTTTTAACCCATTAAGACCTGGCACTTTGTCATTTTTAGATTTGAGCTAAAAAAAACATTATTTTACACTTTGGGCTATTCAAAAATAGCAGATCTACAAGCTCATAGCGCGGCACTGAGTGCCGCGCTATGAGCTTGTAGATCTGCTATTTTTTTTAAATCGTGAAAATGTGTGCAAATCTTTGAATATATATATTTTTAAAGCGAACATTTTTAACTCAAATCTTTGCTTCTGGGGGTCCCTGGAACAAGATATTTTGATGGGGGTCCGCGGCCAAATACATATAATTTTGGGGGTCCTTGACATGAAAAAGATTGAGCACCACTGATATAGAAACATACGTTTTTCAGAATACTGTTGAGATTTAGGAGACATGTAGAATCGGCTTCAGGTCTCAATGGGTTAAAGTCCAAATAAGGGACGATTTCTTATTTCAAGGGGACAGTCGGCGAGACCCTAAATGTTTTCACCGACCTGTGAGCTTGTAGATCTGCTGTATTCACCGCGAGACGCCGGCACACGTGTGACTACAGTAATTATACATCAGGCTCCAAACACTCGATCCAAACAACAACAACAACAACAACAACACACCCCCAAGCAAATAAATACAGTGTGAATAAATTAAATTAAAAAAACGAATAAATTAGGGAGGTTTTCTCCACTGCAGCACCAGCTGAAGCACGAAGTCCATCTTTATACGTCTTCCTGGTCAGAGACCAGAACAAAATCCAGATTCTGTTCAGTTCGCCTGTCCTCCTGTGTGTGTGTGTGTGTGTGTGTGTGTGTGTGTGTGTGTGTGTGTGTGTGTGTGTGTGTGTGTGTGTGTGTGTGTGTGTGTGTGTGTGTGTCTGTGTGTGTGTGTGTGTGTGTGTGTGTGTGTGTGTCAGACAGCAGTCTCCAGGTCTTGGTGTGTAGTGGAGGGTGTGTGTTGGTGGTTCTGGACTCTCAGGTATGAGGCCAGCTCAGAGTCGCCTTCGGCCTGGTCCGCCGGAGTCTGACCCTGGAGGATGAACCACGCACGCACGCACGCACGCACGCACGCACGCACGCACGCACGCACGCACGCACGCACGCACGCACACACACACACACACACACACACACACACACACACACACACACACACACACACACACACACACACACACACACACACACACACACACACACACACACAGGTTAGGAGGTACTTAATTGACAACTATTCCACAGCCTCCATTAGAAAAGCTCCAGCAGCAGATCTGACACGACGGACGTGACAGTATTCCAGCGTGAATCACGCTAGCGTTCTCCAGTTCTGCCCGAGCCGCCCGACTCGGACCGACCCGTCCGCCAGGCAGACAGAGGAAGCCTGATTTGTGGTTTGACAGGTTCATGGGTATCTGCTGTGTATGGTGTGCGACAGACACCACCATGAGACAAAGTACAACACCAGAGGCAGCGGTGGCCTAGTGGTTAGAGGGGCGGCCTTGATACCGGAAGGTCCCTAGTTCGATTCCCCAATTCATCACATCAATCATGAATCACCGCTGAATAGCCCTTGAGCAAGGCTTCCATGCAGGGTCCGGCTGGAAACAAGCTTCGTGCTTAGTCCGACACCCTGGGTAAACAACAAACTTTGCTTTGCTTTGCCGATCACGTCCGACCCAGATTTGGCACAAACAAGGGGTTGAATTTGTTCTCCTGCTGTGCCCACAAAAATGTGGAATGCCCTACCAACAGCAGTGATGGAGAGTAAGACCCTACTCTCCTTCAAAACTGCCCAAAAAGAGTACCTTCAGGAGGCTGACATTCTAAACTGGCCGCTGTAAAAAGTCACAACCCCCCCCCCCCCCTTGAACTTTTTACCGTACACATTTTTTAGTTTTTCTTATTTTTAGCGGCGCTAGCCGCTCTACACCTTTAGCTATAGAGCGGATCCTGCTCTATACCTGACTGTGTCCGTGTTCACCGTCAACGTTCTGATTGGTCAGGTCCGTCAACAAAGTGATTGGTCAAGCTTCACGTGACACGTGGCTATAAACACATTATAAACACATATCGATGACAAAATGTATCAAAGGCGCCGCTACCTTCACACAGGGTGTGATTTTTCATTTCTAAACTGTTTATATGATGTTCTACATAGTAGTGTATAATATATCTGTCTGTCATTTATGTCAGTGGTTCTCAAACTTTTCATGTCAAGGACCCCAAAATTGACACTTATTAGCCCGCGGACCCCCATTTCAAAAGATATGCCAGGGACCCCCATAAGAGAAGATTTTTTACGGCTCTAGCAGTGATTCTCAACCATTTTAATTTCAAGGACCTCCAGTTTGACATGCATTAGGGCTACAGACCCCCATTTAATGGCATTTCTATCACTTGGACCGCAATTTATAATGTAAAATCTATGTCAATTTAACTCAGAGTTACAGACCCATAAGGGTCCATTTGGTGCCTGATCTATCATTTAGCTGGGGACCCCCTGGAACTCCCTCAAGGACCCCTGGGGGTCCCCGGACCCCACTTTGAGAACCAATGATGTATGTCACTATGAATTGAGTACATAAAGACCTCATTTGAAACAAGCCAGTGGCTTTCTTGGGCTTTGACCTGGAACGCATCTATGTCACTTTAGATTTCTTTGGCTATTCAAAAATAGGAGATCTACAAGTTCATAGCGCGGCACCGAGTGCGGCGCTATGAGCTTCTGCAAGATGAAGATCTGCTATTTTTGAAAAATCGTGAAATTTCTTTTTTTTACATTATTTTCAAAAAACTGTTAGGATTTAGACATTTTTTTGAATCAGCCTCAGGTCTTAATGGGTTAAAAAAAAATCCTATTTAGTTGACCTTGTATTTGAACTGTACTTTCATGTGCTTTTGTTATGCAAACTTCTAAATAAAGCATTCGACCTGCAAGCCCAGAATAGGAGGCAGACGTTATACAACAGATTTAACTTTAGGTCTACTTTAGCCTATTTTGTGTTTTATGAACAGCTGAACGTGCAGTGGTGTAAAGTAACTGAGTACATTTACAAAATGTTGAGGTACTTTTACTTTACTGGAGTATTTCTAGTGTGTGTGTGTGTGTGTGTGTGTGTGTGTGTGTGTGTGTGTGTGTGTGTGTGTGTGTGTGTGTGTGTGTGTGTGTGTGTGTGTGTGTGTGTGCGCGCGTACGCACCAGGAAGTTGGTCTTCTGCAGTGAAGCTCCTCCCTCTACCAGAAGTCGACACACGGCGTGTTGACGCTCTGACGCTGCTCTGTGTAACGCAGTGTCCCCTCTACACACACACACACACACACACACACACACACACACACACACACACAGGTTTGTATTACGTACTAACATTGTTTTCCATTCTTATGAGTCTCACACACACACACACACACACACACACACACACACACACACACACACACACACACACACACACACACACACACACACACACACACACACACACACACACACACAGGTTTGTATTACGTACTAACA